>NW_005370412.1:740897-759326 GCF_000412655.1 Myotis brandtii
TCCTGACTGGGAATCAAACCATGACTTCCTGGTTTGTAGGTCAATGCTCAACCACTGAGCCATGCTGGCTGAATGGAGTAAACTATTCTTGACCTTCCCATGAAAGGTGAGAGTGGTCAGGGTTCTTGGTTTTCATTTTAGGAGTGCTTAGGGTCTGCCCCACAAGTCCCAGGGGCTCAGGATTAAATCGTGGAGGAGTAGAGTCAGATGGGACCATCGGAACTAATCTTGCCTCCCGGAGGCCTGGGACTCCGCTCTGACGGGAGCCATTCCTGTTCCCTCCGAGGCACCTGGGTTCGGGAGCTCGGGAGTCTCCACAGCTGGTGAAACAGAGACAGACTCCCCCATCAGACAGAACCAGGCTCGGCATCTATTCTGAGGTGGAATAGCAGCTCAGGACTCTGTGGAAAGTGCTTTTCCTCCCTTGGCCTGGACAATCCTTTGCCTTTCATGCCAAGTTCACCACTCCTTTTCCAGCCCGTCTTCTTTTATAACATAGCACTGCCACTCAGGTGAGTGAACAGTTGAACTAAGTGTGTCACGGAGCTCTGCCTGGTAGTTTTGCTGCGGACATCTCCGTCTCCATGAATCGGGCTGCTTTAATCACGGGCTCCTCAAACTTGGGGACTAGGCCGTCCATCTGTGTATCGCCGGCGACTGTCAGAGCGCTGGCACATAGGAGCTGCTCAGTAAACATTAGGGTCCGTGAAGGAGTTAAGGTGCTCTGAGCATCAGTTCTAAGGTGGGGGAAGGAATGCCTACATTGCAGCATTGTTGTTTGGATGAGGTGAGCGGCTGCCTGTAACTTGTGCAGATAATCAGAGCTCGGATTCCTCCCAGGGCTCCTTGACTGGCACGTGTAGGCCTTCAGTCAGTGCTTAGCCCCTGTATCCCCTCAGGACTCCCTCATAGACGTGACTTCTTTCCAGGGCGCCTTGGGAGGCCCGAAGCCCAGACCGGAATCCCACCTGGGCATCTTCCCGTTAGTCCTCCACGTCTCCCTTCTCTCATCCATGACCACCTTTCCTAGCCTCTTTCCCTAGAAATGCCTGGAAATTCCTGTTTTGTGGTTTCTCGGCACAGATTCTCTCAGGGCCTGAAAAACTGGTTCTTCCAAAAAGCAGGGTCCCCAAATTCAGTTAAGTATTTGGGGGAAATCCTCAGAGGTTAGGAGGAAATTTACCAGAAATAGCATGACCCTGGGGAGCACCGTTTGGGTTCCAAAACTATTTCAGGACAGAAACAACAACAAAAAGTTGTTTGCTTCCACTAGAGCAGCGGTTCTCAACCTGTGGGTCGCCAACCTGTGGGTCGCGATCCCTTTGGGGGCCGAGCGACCCTTTCACAGGGGTCGCCTAAGACCATCGGAGAACACATATATAATTACATATTGTTTTTGTGACTAATCACTATGCTTTAATTATGTTCAATTTGCAACAATGAAAATACATCCTGCATATCAGATATTTGCATTACGATTCATAACAGTAGCAAACTTACAGTTATGAAGTAGCAACAAAAATAATTTTATGGTTGGGGGTCACCACAACATGAGGAACTGTATTTAAGGGTCGCGGCATTAGGAAGGTTGAGAACCACTGCACTAGAGCTATTTTAGTCTGTCAGAAATATGGGTCTTACTCCTTCTTCCCCGCACCCCTCACTCACCCTCTTTCGACCAGATAACTTCCCTGATACATAACTTCCAGGAAGACAGAGGTGATGTAAACCCTGGCTGTGGGGTCTCCACCCCAGGGAGGAAAATAGGCTTGTGTAACAGGCGGTGTCCTGCAAACACAGGCACAGCTGTGCCCCTGGGCATTTCCACACAATCAAGCACAGAGCAGTTGACTCCGAGACAGTCGATTTAAGGCCTGCCCCACGATCCTGTTAGCTCCTGCCACGCCGTGGCCTTTGGGGAAACCCCAGGTCTCAGTGGCTCTGCAGGGAGACCCCAGTTGGGGAGCCCGTCCCCTGCAGTTTTGTGCAGGCTGCCCGCCCCAGGGTTTGCAGCCACACCCCACACAGGAAGCTGCACATACTGCAAGATGCTGCAGAGCTCTGCTGAGTGTGCACCGAGCTTGTGAGTTTGCCTCCGGGCTCCAGAAGAGGACGAGATATTGACTATAATATGGCCAGACAGCTGGTGCACCTGCTGAACACCTGGGTGCACCCCAGGCGGGGGCCGTGGTCAGGGGGTCATGTCGTCAGGATTCAGATGGAAACACCTCCCCCCTGAGCCCCGGGTGTGGGTGCAGCACATGCGCTTGAGTCCTTGCTGCATTGTCCAGCTTGTGTGCAGTAACACGTGTGCTGACACCGTTAACTTCCTTGGTTCAACGAGGGCGCCCAGCTGCAGAGCATCTGTTCTGCTCCCCCAAGAGGCCAGTCTGCCACCCTCCCAGCACGGCGAGTGGTGCTGAGAGGGGCTGTCTGGGGATCACTTACAGTTGTCAACGCAGAATTTAAGTCAATCTTGGCTGTATGCTCCCAGAAATGCCACAAGGGCCATATTTTGGACATAGTGCTCTGAATCCAAACTACCTCTTAAATATGTGTCAAGAAGAAAGCAGAGGATCTGAAATAATAAAGCCAACTGGATGTGACAACGCTGGACAGAAACATTGTTTGAAATATTTTTGTCTCTTCTGGAAAGTGCTTAAATAGCTGTGTGTGTGTGTGTGTGTGTGTGTGTGTGTGTGTCCTCGTCTCCCACAGAATAAAAGCACCGCAATAATCCCCTTACAATAAGGTTTGCTAGCTACAGCCAACTCACTGGCTAATTTTAGTAAATCCTTTCCCTCCCTTATTCCCCCTTCGCCCCATTCTCTCTAGTTTCTTGCTTTAAGTTACAAATTTCTAAAGGCTCAAAAAATGTCTCCCATCAAAAGCAAGATCCATGAAATAACAATGAGTTGAACTTCACCAAAATAATAATATAATAATAGTGTCTTCCAAAGAGCAGTTTTTAAGACAATAAAAAAGGCACACATTGGGAAAATATGTTTGCAAAGCACATATCTGGTAAAGAACATGCACTTAGAATATCTAAAGAATTCTCAGAACTCAGTAAGAAAATAACTAAATATTAAAAAGGGCAAAGCATTTGTGCAGACACTTCACCAAAAAAGATCTACAGATGGCACTTTTAAGCACATGAAAAGATGCTCAACATTATTAGTCATTAGGGAAACACAAATTAAAACCAAGTGAAATGCCACTGCACACCTTGTAGAGTGGTTAGAATGAAAAGACTGAGCATACCAAGTATTGGCAAGGATGTGGCCAAACTGGAACTCTCATACACTGCTGCTGGGAATGCAAAATGGTATAGTTATCACTTTGGAAAACAATAGAGCAGTTTCTGAAAAAGTTAAACATATACCTACCATCTGCTGCTGCTAGGTATTTTCCTGAAAAAATAAAAGCTTATGTCCATACGACTACCTGTTCACTGCCCATATCAGACTAATCTTCAGCCCCGAACTGGAAACAACTCAAATGTAACATCAACAGGTGAATGGACAAACAAATTGTGGTACGCCCATTCAATGAAATGCTGCTCAGCAATAAAGAGGAATGAACACTATCATACATAGCGACATGGATGAATCTCAAAATGACTGTGCTGAGTGATAGAAGCTAGGGAAAAGGAGTATATACTGTGTGATTCCATTTGTATAAAATTCTACAAAATGTGAACTAAGTGATAGAAGAATATCCGTGCTTTCTTGAAGACAAGGATGGGGAGAGGGGCGTCAGGAGGAAACTTTCAGGAGTGAAACATGTTTACTGTCTTGAGTGTAGGAATGGCTTGATGCAGGGATACTGTTGAAAATGTTAAACCATCAAACCATGCCCTGTAGATGTGTACAGTTTATAGTGTGTTACTTACACCGGAATAAAACGGTTACAAATGCCTGGGAGCGGCGTCCCTGCGGATGCGTTTTCTCTGCACAGTGAGGAATGGGGATGGTCAGCATGTTAGCCCTGCACACAGGTCCTGGGGCCCTGGATTCAGGGAGCATCGTGTGAGGCATCTTCAGATCATCCTGAACCTGCAGCTTGGGGTGGCAGGGGATGGGGTGGAGAGGACATCTTTGGGATCATCTTTTGACAGCTCTGGTCACCTCGCCACACATGCAATCTAGTCTTATGCCCACTGTTCATGGTTCACAGCCAAGGAGAGTCCAGTTCTTTTTTTTTTTTTATGTGCCTCAGGCATGAAACAGCTCTGGCCACCAACACAGGCATCAAGCTAGGATGAACTAAGGACTGTACATCTGCTTTGCCCCTGACTGATATAAGAGCAACACCACCAATCAGGTGTCTCCTTGCCCATTGCCAGGGGGTGAGAGTCCAGTTCTTAGAGGAACTTATGAATCTGGTGGAAATGGCAACTGAGCCTCAGCCTATAGCAGTGATGGCGAACCTTTTGAGCTCAGCGTGTCAGCATTTTGAAAAACCCTAACTTAACTCTGGTGCCATGTCACATATAGAAATTTTTTGATATTTGCAACCGTAGTAAAACAAAGATTTATATTTTTGATATTTATTTTGTATATTTAAATGCCATTTAACAAAGAAAAATCAACCAAAAAAATGAGTTCGCGTGTCACCTCTGACATGCGTGTCATAGGTTCGCCATCACTGGCTCCTAGTGATTCCACATCCAAACGATGTTGTAGGCGAAGATCTCCGTTCCGTTCTGTGATCTGATCTGGAATTATTTCATCGTTGATAAAATGGGTGGTAATACTTCTCCTACCTCTTGTGGAGGTACTACCAGCACCAAGTAGATAACTGGGGGGGAATGTTTGGTAACCACTCTGATGTCTGAATTGGATTTATGTCATTGTTAGATGCACACAGGAAGGGGAGGAGGTGAAGACCGTATGGTAAGGGTTGGTGGGCTTGTCAGATAGACCCTCCTCCGGGGTTAAGAAGGGAACCCAGGAGGAGAAAGGGGCTCTAGAAAGGCACGTTTGCTGAGGAATTGACCAGCGAGGAGCAGAAACCCCGAGCCTGACTTAGCAATGTGGAACATCATCACTTGAGATCAAATCAGTGGTAGATATTTGTCATCTCTTGACTGTCCGGAAACTGTGACCTTTCTTTCTAAAAAGGACTTGCATTTCCTTTAGGGACACTAGTTCTCCAAATGGTAGATATTCCTGGTGGAGAGGATTCAAGTGACTTGGACCCAGTCCAAGGGGCTGAGATTGTTGATGATCATGTTTATCCATCAGCCTTGCCTTTTGGGGCACCCCCCATCGTGCCCCCCCCCCCCCCCGCCCTTCTCCCTGGAGCCATTTCTTCTCCAGCTGCTCCTGTGGTTATAGGGAGCTGCCGTGTGTTCACATCATCCCCTTCCGCGGTCTTGGTGACTGCTTTAGAAGTGGGTGCTGGTCTGAGCCAAGCCTGGCAGCGTCCTCCTCTGGGCCTCTTTGAACAGGGTCTTATCTGGAGGTAAAAGCTATGAACCCTGAGGCTGGGCACTGTCCTGTGGAGGAAGCTGAACTGCAGGAAGCGAGAACAGAGGGAGAGAGGGAGAGAGCCCTGATGGCATTCCAGGCCCTTCCCGCCTGATGCATCCCTACCTACCCTACTGTGGTTTGGTTCTTCAGTTCTTTTCTTGCCTATGTGATTCATTTTAGAAACAACAACAAACAACTCAGCTTTTTGCCTAGCCAGTTTGAATTGGATTTATGTCAATTGCAACAAAATTTTGTACTTAATTTAAAAAAAAGGAAAAGAAAGAATATGAATTTTGAAGAAATTTAGTTTCGGTAGCTATTTATTGAGCACCTACTATCCGGCTACTGCTGACTATATATCTAGTGAAATCTTCTTTGAGTGGTGGAATTATTTCTCTCATTTAATAAATGTTGAAACTGAAACTGAGAAAGATGAATAGAGCCAGTAAGAGGGACAAGAGCCCATAATCAGATGCAGGACTCAGACCAAGTCTGTCAGTTCCCAAGACGCCCACACTCTTCCCACTATACTTGCACCCTCCTGGGGACAGAGCCCTTCCCGAACCTCATCCACTCTGGTATTTTCAGCACCTTGAAAATGGCTTGTCACCTAATGGCCATCTTATACATGTCTGTTCAGTGAGTGAAGTGTTGAATTTAATTAGAATAGTCCTGAATTCAGAGCGCTAGGACAGGACCAAGCAAGACTGGGCAGTCTCTGCAAATAAGATCTTTTACATAATTGATGTATTACTCACAATGAGTCTAGAATTAGGTTTCCCTGAACCTAGTAATATTTTAAATACAGGGAAGAACTTGTTCCCTAGAGGAACTTATGATAAATCATTTTAAGCAATGATTATGCCCCTTTTAACATCACATAAATCTAGATTTTTTTTTTCCATAATAGGGTTATTGAAAGCAGGAGTTGTGGACCCGTGGCATCTGGGCTGCACTTGGACTTCGGATATGTTTTGTTTAGTTGGCATAGTGTTAAAAGTGGAAACGGTCGCCAATATTTATAAGCGGGACTTTTTACAAAAAACGTCTGAAGTTTGGGTTTCTTTTTTAAAAATGGGATAATGTGCTAACACTGGGCCTGTGTGGCAGTGGTCAGCTGAATGAGGAATGACTGTCCCTGTTGGTCAGAGTGAGGCCACAGCCCCCACCTGATTCCCTCCCTCTGGGGACCGTCCTGTGTGCATGTCTTACCAACCCCGGGTTTAAGATGTGCTAAATGGCTCTCAGTCAGATGGAGCATGGGAAGAAGGATTCTGCTCCACTTCATGGCAGTGGTCAGCTGAATGAGGAATGACTGTCTCTGTTGGTCAGAGTGAGGCCACAGCCCACACCTGATTCCCTCCCTCTGGGGACCTTCCTGTGCCCGTTTGCCTTAGCAACCCCTGGTTTAAGATGTGCTAAATGGCTCTCGGTCAGATGGAGCATGGGAAGAAGGATTCTGCTCCACTTTCTCCCCAAAGAACTCCAAACTTGGAGGCTAGCAGAAATACTTTTACAAAGCATTTGCGTTCCCGACTACCTGGACATTCCTGTGTGGTGCGTGCCAGTCAGTTCCTTCTCGCACTGACGCACTCGGGAAGTAGTCAGCTTGGCGTTCTCATCGGCATATGTACCAGCAGAGGCTCATCCTGCAAACTCTTTAGTAACCTTCCCTAATGGCACTGAAGTGCAAGTCAGAATGAAGGGGAAACACCAAGAGTTTGGTGCCCTGGCAATTAGCAAGCTCGTCTGATGACTTGGCAGAGGAGAACAGGCTGATGTGGAAGAGAAAAATTCTTGTCACTCTTGCAGTGTCTGCACTGTCCTTTTTGTTTGGTTTTGGTTTCTTGTGATGTCACCCGGATGGAATCAGTGAAGTGGGTGAGAAGAAGGAAGACCTATTTAAATCCCCCTTCATCCCACTTAGGAATTACCTCCTCGGACTGTGTAATGCCCACGGGATATACAGTAAAACACGGATGCTAAGCCCATGGCGTTAGAATCAGAATAACCAAGTTCTGATATTCACTAGTAAAGTTGTTTAACTCTTCTAATATCTCAGATTTCTTAGAAGGATATTCAGAAGTTAAATGTATAAGTTCTGATACCACACGGCCTGGATTTGCATCCTGGTTCTATTTCTTGCTGTCTGTGAATCCTTCAGCCCTGGGTTCAGTCGTTCGGGTCTAGGTTCTGCTCTTTGGGGGTGGGCTCCCCTTTTTCGGGCTACACTCCACCCTTTTGGACTGGCTTCAGGTGTTCCGGGCTAGCCTCTGCCTTTTGAAGAGACTGTCCTTTCCCCATTGTATATTCTTGGCTTTGTTGCAGATTAATTGACCATATATGCATGGGTTTATTTCTGGGCTCTGTTCTCTTGTCATTGATATATGTGTCTGGTTTTTATGCTGATACTGTACTGTTTTAATTATTTATCCTAAGTGACCGTTATGACCAAATGACCGGTCAACCGGTTGCTTTGACATGCACTGACCACCAGGAGGCAGATGCTCAACGCAGAAGCTGTCCCCTGGTGGTCAGTGTGCTCCCACAGCAGGAGCACCACTCAGCCAGAAGCCGGGCTCGTGGCAGCGCTACTGGTGGCAGCGGCAGGTGCAGCAGGGCTGGGATGAGTGGGAGTGGTGCAGTGCCGGCCCCTCCCCGGGCTCCTCCCCAGTTGCCTGCCACTTCTCGCACTGCTACATCCCCCGAGGGGTCCCGGATTGCAAGAGGGTGCAGACCAGGCTGAGGGACCTCACCGGTGCTCAAATCCGTGCACCAGGCCTCTAGCTATTGCTTTATAATATAGTTTGCTCTTCCTCAAGACTGCTTTGGATATTCAAGGTTTTTTGTGGTTCCATAAAAACTTTAGGATTGCTTGTTCTATTTCTGTGAAAAGATGCCATTGAAATTTTGTTTGGGGGCAAATTGAATCTGTAGATTGTTTTGGGTAGTACAAACACTTTCACAATATTAATTCTTCCAATCCATGAGCATGTCTTTTCATTTGTTTGTGTCTTCTTCAATTTCTAGCATTAGTGCCTAATAGTTTTCAGTGTAGTTCCATCGTTCTAGTCACTTTCTCGTGTCCAGAGTGATCACAATGCCCCAAGTATGCTATAATTGGTGTATATGTAGGAAAGCCACCACCTCCATCTTTCAAATGTGGTAACTCATGTCAGTGCTGTCCAAGTTGAATCAGTTCTTTGGCTGTCACAACTCAGAGTATTGATTCATCCTCAGCCTCTTGTCACACGATTTCTAGTCTCTCTCACATGTGCTATGTCAGCACCTCCTTTTCTACCTTTGCTTGTACAGATGCTTTTTTTGAGTAAGAGCCAATTCTGGCACTCAGGTGTTCTTAGGTGTGGACCTTTTTCTCTTGTTCATTCACTCAGCATTTTTTATGTTCTTATGTTATCCTGCAATCATTCTTCTGGGAATATGAATTAATGAATATGGTGGACATAGTCCTTGGCCTCATGAATCTTTCAGTCCTATGAGGAACAGGAACAATCCGTCTAATGAGTACAGTTCTGTAAGAGTTCTAACAGGAAATACAGAATTCTGTGGAAGAGTCTCTAGCCTTTGGGAATCCAGACAGACATTTTGGAGGAAATTACATGTTATAAATTATATGTAATATATTATAAACTATGTGTTAGCTCAGTGGTGACACGGATATAGGGGTTGGTCAAGCAAAAAGAGAGGAATAATGATATGCTAAAGAAAACAGCCTGAGCAAAGAAGAGAGAAGCTCTTCTCAGCTCAGGTTAGGAAGGTGGGATCAGGAAGTAGCAGGGGAGAATAAGGCAGGAGAGGTCAGCCATCTTCAAACTTTATTCTAAAAGAAAGAGGGAGTCATTGCATGATATAAAGAGATGAATGGCATCAGACCTTCACTCTCGAAAGATCATTCTGGCTTCAAAGTGAGGAATGGACTGAAGAGAGAGACACTGTTGAAGGCAGGGAAACCAGTTAGTCTATGGCAGTATTCTAGGTAGGAGGTGGCAGTGGTCTGAAATATGGTAGCAAAAGTGGTGATGGAGAAAAGTGAGTAGGTGAAGTCAATATTGAAAGGGAGAAAGGACAGGGACCTGCTGAAGGATTAGCCCTAGGGGGCAAACGAGGAGGTGGTAAAAATGATACCTGGGGTTTTTGCTTGAGCACTTGTATGAACACCTGGCCCATCCACTGAGAGAGAATCCAGGTAGAGGAGTGAGTGTTTTCTCATTTTTGCTGTTTGATTCCTTGGGCACAGGGTGGGTATTAAGTTCTGTTTTGCACGTGCTGAGTTTGGATCAACAGCGGAGATGTCAGGTATGCAGTAGACTATGTGAATGTCAGTCTGAATGGATTTAGAGATTTGGGATTCATCAGCATAGTGATGGGACATGAACATAAGGGAGGGGTTGAGAGGTTCATGGGTAGGAAGAGACCAGAATGTAAGAAAGCCAACCATTTTAATTTTTGAAGAGGCAGAGGACTCCATAGAGGAAGAAGAAAGGAAACTTCTAGAGTAACAGAAGGAAAACTAGCAAGGCCCTCTCAAGGAGGAGGAAGCTGCCAACTGTACCAAATACTGCGGAGAGGTCACCCAGCGTATTTCTTTCATTACAATTCTGTTGTCCAAACTTCAAGTATGTCATTCTATTCATTCATTCCTTTAAACAAATGCTTATTGAGCCCTTACTATATGCCAGATACACTACACTTCTAGGTTCTGGAGCTACAGTAGGTAATAAAACAAAGACTGTGTGTAAGGCAGATTAAAATGTTCAGCCAGACTGAGAAGAAGACAGGGTCCTGTCCTATTTTCTGCAATTTGGAAATCAACATCCTTGGGTTTCAGCTAACTTTGATCGCCCGAATAACATCTAATTTATATTTTGTTTTCTTCCCCAAAATATGATGAGAGACCTTGTCAGATGGCATGTCAAATGCCATAGTGATATCCAAGTATAGTATGCTTCAAGCATTTTCCCAATCTCCTGGGGCGGCAGTGTCTGTGATTAATTGCTTCTATTTCCTGGGAGATGAAATTGTCAGAAAATCAAGTTTTGAAACTTGTCAGACACTTGGGTGTAAGCCAACTAATTCAGTCCACAGGTTATTAAATATTATTGAGTACCTGCTTCGTACAAGGCGCTGTTCTAGGTACTGGGATACCATGGCAGTCAAAACAGATGAGGTCCCCACCTGCTCACAGAAGGTGAGGTAGGGTAGTACTTATTACAGATAAGGTTTCCTTGTGTGTCGGATAAGGGAGCATATACCCATATTATGGCTTCATAGGCTATTTCCCCCTCTCCCCCCACCACACACACAAAAACAGTCAGCTAGCAGCTTCACAATTCTAAATGTATTCCCATCTGTTGTACTGGGTATGTTGAGAGGATGGATGATGGCCAGATAAGTAAGCAACTGTTCTATGACAGATTCAAGTTGGGAGCTACAAGTGGGATCATACGAAACAGAGACTTTATGCTAAAAAAAAAAAAAAAAAGTCAGCCTGGCTGGCGTGGCTCAGTGGTTTAGCATTGACCTATGAACCAGGAGGTCACGGTTTAATTCCCTATCAGGGCACATGCCCAGGTTGCAGGCTCGATCCCCAGTAGGGGGCATGCAGGAGGCAGCCAATGATTCTCTCTCATCATTGATGTTTCTATCTCTCTCTTCCTCTCCTTTCCTCTCTGAAATCAACAAACATATATTTTTTAAAAAAGGTCACAAGGTCAAAGAGCATTGCCAGGGGCTTCAGGCACAGGAGTGAAGTTGAACATCAGAGCTGCATTGGAGACAAGACATTTCAAGGCTACCATTGTGAGTGGTTGCCAAAGGGACCACACCTAAACTCTCTAGGAGAGAGTCATGATTTCTCTCCTCCCCCAACCTTTCCCCATTGAAGTTGATGGTTCTTTCATTTATGTAGCATTTAAAAATATGCACACCCGGACCCCCATTCCAGAGATTCTCTTTTTCAACAAAACAGTTGTTTAATTGACACAGAATGAGCTAAAACCAGTCATTTTTCAACCTTTTTCATCTCACGGCACATGTAAACCAATCACCAAAATTCTGCAGTACATCAAAAAAATATTTTTTTGCCCACCTGACAAGAAATAGGTATAATTTTGATTCATCAGACCAGACAGCTATTGTATTGGCTGTTGTCATTTTTTAATTTGACAAACTAAGGGAAAAGAGCTCAGTGCCCCTGATTAAAGAGTCAGATACTGCATGTTTTACAAATTCTTGCAGCACACCAATGTGCCCAGACATGCCGGTTAAAAATCATTGAGCTAAACCTACTTAAAATGCACAATTTGGGAGTTTTGACATACAAATACGTTCATAAAACCATCAGCACAATCAAGAAAATGAACACATTCCTCACTCCCAAGAATTTCCTTCTGCCCTTTTGTGATTCTTCCCTTCCACACCTCCAGCCTCCACCCCCAGACAACCATGGACGTGCTTTCTGCCACAATATATAAAATTATCATTTCCTAAAATTTTGTGTAAATGAAATCAGTACGTACTCAGCAAACTGTTTATGAGTTCTAATCATGTCATTTGATCAATAATTCATTACTTCCTATTGCTGAGTAGTATTTCATTGTTGTGGCCGTATGGCAGTTTGTTGATAGGTATTTGGGTTGTTTCAAGTTTGGGACTATGATAAGTTAAACTGAAAATTCACATATAGTCATTGTATGGACATGTGCTTGCCATTTCTCTTGTGTAAGTATCTAGAGTGGAATCGCTAGATCATACGGTAGTTATATTCTTAAGAAATGGCTAACCTGTTTTCCAAAGTGGTTGCACCATGTAGCATCCCACAGGCAGTTTATATGAGTCTGTTCCTTCACGTCCTTGCCAGTACTTACTACAGGCAATCTTTTTAAATTTTAAATAAATTTTTTTAGTCATTTAAAAAGGCATGTAGCCCTTACCGGTTTGGCTCAGTGGATAGAGCATCTGCCTGCAGATTAAAGGATCCCAGGTTTGATTCCAGTGAAGGGCTCATGCCCCAGTAGAGGGCATGCAGGAGGCAGCCAATCAATGATTCTTTCCCATCATTGATGTTTCTCTCTCTCTTTCCCTTTACTTTCCTCTCTGAAATCAATAAAAAAATATATTTTTTGAAAAGGCATGTAATGGTATTTCATTGTGGATTTAATTTCCACTTCCCTAATGACTATGCGTCTTTTCATGTGCTTCTCTATATATCTTTCGTAAAATGTGCATATCTTTTGCCCATTTGTATTGGGTTATTTTTTTATTATTATTGAGTTGTGAGACTTTTTTATATATTCGAGATAAAAGTCTGTTTTCTCCCCATCTGTGGCCTGTTTATCCTCTTACCAGTATCTTTGAAAGAGAAGCTTTAATTTTTTTTTTTTTGATGAATTCCACTCCTTTCCGATTCCCCACCTCCATTGCTGCTCTGGTGAACGGCAGGGTCGGGAAAGGGGACGGTGGGTCACAGGAGACAGGTTATCACTTCGCCCTTTCCTCCTGGTGCTGCTGTGCTAGGCAGTGATTTACAAAGACAAGTGCTTTCCCCCAGGGAAAAGAATGGTACTTGGCCACTGCTTGGGAAGATACACTTACAGACACTTCAGACCTGCACACTTTAAGCACTTAATCCACAAGAAATAATGGTAGCTCACTCTGCTAAATCCATTACAAGCTGGCTAGATATACAGCGCTGTGTTATGTAGCGCTGTGTTATGTAGCACAGAAACTTCTCAGGCTCCTGATTTCCTTTTTTTTTTCTTTTTTCTTTCTTTTCTCTCTCTTTCCTTTCTTCTCTCTCTTCCTCCCATCTACCTACCTACCATCCTTCACTAAAGACTACAAAAATGTACTCTCTGAGATCTGAAAGCTAGACATCTGAAATCGAGGTGTGTGCAGGGCCACCCTCCCTCTGAGGGCTCTACAGGAGAGCCATCCCTGCTTGTCTAGATTCGGGTCGCTCCCATCCATCCTTGGCTTGTAGCTGCATCCATCACCACATGGCGTTCTTCCTGTGTGTCTTCTGTCTCTATATCCAAGTTCCCCTCTTCTTCATTTTTATTTTTTAATTCTGATAAAATATGCCTAACGTAAAACTTATCATTTTAACCGTTTTTAAGTGTACAGTTCAGGCATTAAGTACATTTACATACATCATTGCACAGCTATCACCACATTGACCTCCAGAACTTTTTTCATTTTCCCCAACTGAAACACTAAACCATTCAACACTAGCCATTCAACACTGACTCCCTCCCAGCCCTGGGCAGCCACCATTCTACTTTCTGTCTCTGTGAATTTGACCATCCTGGGTACCTCATATAAGTGGAGTCATACATATTTGCCCGTTGGTGACGGCCTTATTTCACTTACCATAACATCTTCAAGGTTCATCCATGTTATAGCTTGTGTCAGAATTTCCTTCCTGTTTCTGGCTGAATAATATTGTATGGTGTTAGTTTTCTGGGCTGCCATAACAAAATGCCACAGACTAGATGGCATAAACAATGAACATTTTCTTTTGTCAAAATTCTGGAAGTTAGAAACCCAAGATCGAGGTGTCAGTGGGTTTGGGTTCTTCTTGAGGCCTCTCTCCTTGGCTTGCAGATGGCTGCCTTCTCACTGTGTCCTCACATGGTCACCTGTTAGTCTGTTTGTCAGTTTGCTAATCTCCTTTTATAAGGACACCAGACCTGTGGGATTAGGGCCTACCCATATGACCTCCTTAAAGGCCCTATATCCAGACTGTCACATGCTGAGGTCCCGGAGATGAGGACTTCAACACATGAATTTTCGGGAGACACAATTCAGCCCAAAGCACCCAAGGTATAGTTATCAAAGCCCGGAAATCAGCATTAATTCTATAAGTGCATTCTACAGATGTTCAGCTTTTGCCAGTTGTCCCAGGCATGCCACTTCTCTGATTGAGGATTTGATCTAGGAACACATTGCATTTAGTTGTCTCTTTAGTATCCTTTAGTCTGGAACAGTTCCTCCGTCTCTCTTTGTCTGTTGTGACCGAGACATTTAGGAGCATACTGTTCCGTTACTTCATACAACATCCCTCAATTTGTATAATGCTTCCTCATGATGAAATTCAGGTTATGCTTTTTTTTCCCCAAGAATGAGTGGGGGGTGGGGGGAAGCAATGGGGGGATAAGGACACATATGTAATACCTTAATCAATAAAGAAAAAAATAAGTTAAAAAAAAAGAATGCCACAGAAATGACATTGTGTGCTACTCTGTGCATCATATAATGCTGCTTTGCCCCATACTGGCCAGGTTATCTCTGACCATGTCATAAAGGTGGTGTCTGCCAGGCTCCTCCATTGTATTGATTTTTCTTTGTAATGAATAAGTGTCTCATGGGACGGTACTCTGAGACCATGGAGATATCTTGTTTCTCATACTTTGTCTACTCATTTTAGCTTCCATGGATGGTTCTTGCCTGAACAACTCTTACGGTGTGTTTGCTGAATGGTGATTTTCCTCTCTCCTGTACTCCTACATTTATTAATGGAAGTCGAATACATGGAAGAGCTTTCCTTTCAATAGATTGGATAATCTATTCAAATTATTTATATCTGTGTGGACGCATGGATTTGATTTTATTCTCTAAGTTATAACTGTCCATTACTTATTTTGCTGCTCAAATGGAGCTGGATTTGGTCACGGGGAGCTTACTCAGGTGGCTCCAGCATTGTTTGGTATGGCCCTATCATTGTTTGAGCATGTTCTGATCTCTGACTCCACAAGATGGTCCAGGCTCATCTTGGATTTTTCCGGCCCAAGCCTTGAAATGGGCCCTTTCTTCAAGGAGTACTGGTTCCTTTGATTGAGCATCTTTGAGGGAAACAGTTCCTTTTACTAGAGAATACACACTAGCTGTGCTCATTGATCCAGGGCTATTGCTTCTAGGCCTTCTCAGCAGGCAGAGCTATGAAATAGATGTCTGCATATACACACACACCTGAAACTATTTGTATATCTACCATGTGTGTTTGTACTTGAACTTATACTGATGCCTCCAATTTCAGTCCAGCCCCACGAGGCTTATTCTACCCTTCCCACTTTCCTGATTCTCCACTCCTTTCTCTGACAAACAGCAACCTAGCTTTTATTGCCCTTAGATTCATAGAACACACATAAAACAGTTTCAGAATAGCTAACCCATAACCCTGTGGGGGGAAAACCTGCTAGCTAAAGTACAATACCTGTTTACAGTTTGTTTTCTTTTTCTTTTCTATTTAGAGTAGGTCGTTAAACTACTGTTTTCCAAAGTTACATTGGTTAGTTATTCACCACCATCCTCCCAGGTTATGGGGAATAGAGTTTGGTTCATCTTTCTCTGTTTATATTCCATTTGGAGTCTCCTTCCTACCATTCATTTCAATGATGTATCTGTTCTTTGAGTTTGTGAGATAGTCACATGGTTCTAAGTCACAACTATAAGAATTTTGTTTATTCAAGGAAGTGTCACTTCCCCAGTCTCTTCTACCAAATTCCTACTTTTCACCCTGTTTACTCACCGTCTCTGGGTAACCAAGCTTAGTTTCTGGTTCATCCTTTTTATTTTCTTTTTTCAAAAATGAGCACATTCCGGTATATTTTCTTTTCCCTTCTAACTCTCAAAGTAGCATATTCTAGACCAGGGATGGGCAAACTTTTTGACTCGAGGGCCACAATGGGTTCTTAAACTGGACCGGAGGGCCGGAAAAAAAGCATGGATGGAGTGTTTGTGTGAACTAATATAAATTCAAAGTAAACATCATTACATAAAAGGGTATGGTCTTTTTTTTTTTAGTTTTATTCATTTCAAACGGGCCGGATCCGGCCCGCGGGCCATAGTTTGCCCACGGCTGTTCTAGACATTCTTCTGTAGGTTGCTTCTATTCACCTAACATTATACCCTAAAAATTACTCTCTATTAGTTCATAGATAATTTGCTGAGTCTTTTGTACAGTTTCACAGTAATGCATCGTGTGGATGTATCACAGTTTATTCATTCACTTTGCTACACTCAAGTTGTTTCCAATACTGTGCAATTACAATTTGCAATGAATAATCTTGCACATGTTTATTCTCATATTGTTGAGGGGTATATCTTTAGGGTAAATTCCAAAGTCTACTAATAGCAATTGCTTTGACTCTTATTGGGTCAACAGATAAGTGCATATATACTTATTATTATGTAATCCCAAATTCTCCAAAAGAATTGTACTAGCTTATATTCCCACCAGCAATATATGAGAGTGCCTGTTCCTGCATAGCATCCCCAACAAAATGATTGTTTTATTAGTTTTCACCTTTCTGATGGGTAAGAAATGGTATCTGATAGCCCATGCACACAGACAGCAGGGTGGTGAAGGTCAGGGGAGGGGTGGCGGGGGCTGGGTGGAAGTGGGTAAAGGGGGGAGAAAGGGGGACATCAGTAATCGTGTCAACAATAAAAAAAACAAATAAAATAAATGGTATCTCTGTAATTTAATTCGCATTAACTTAATTTTCAGAAAATTGAATTGAGATTGAGCATCTTTTCATATGTTTGAAAGCCATTTTGTATATATTTTTGTGAATTGTCTATAGGGGTCTTACCTAACTTTTTATATTTTTGACATTCTCTTCTTAATTTTATGAGTTAATTACATATTAAGGATGTTAGCTTTTATCCATGACATATGGGATAATGAAACAGAACCTGCTGCATTTCTAATATATTTTTCTATTTGGTTTTCCTTTATATGGAAGTCATAAATAATGTAAGTTAGTGAGAATAGATCTTAGAGATCATTTTGTTCATGCATGTATTTTAGAGTAGAGTGAAACAAGGTCTTGAAAAATTAGGTGATTTTGACTGTGGTCACATAGATAGCGGTAGATTTATGCAATTTGTCTCTCCCCTCAAAATGTTACCAGTGTGATATGTTTGTGTGTGTAGGAACATGCATAAATTTAGATATACAGAGAGACAAAATCATTTTAAAAATATTGTTTTGTATTAGTTTTAGGTGTACAGCATAATACACTACATAAACACTATAAAGAGAGCCCCTGATATTTTCAGAACCCACTTGGCCCCATACGTGGTTATTACAGTATTATTGACTATATTCCCTATGCTGTACTTTACTCTGTAATATTTTGTAACTAGCAATTTTTACTTCTTAATCCCTTAACCTTTTTCACCCAATTCGTGCAACCCCTTTCCCCTCTGGCAACCATCAGTCTGTTCTCTGTATCTGAGTCTGTTTCTAAAGAACAATTTAAGTTGTTCTTTAGATTCCACATGTAAGTGAAATCATATAGTATTTGTCTTTCTCTGACTGAAATTACCCTCTAATTTCATTTGTGCTGTTGAAAATGGTAAGATTTCATTCTTTTTTAATGGCCAAGTAATTGTCCATTGTATATATGTACCACCAACATTCTTATCCACTTGTCTATTGATGGCACTTGAGTCACTTCCATATCTTGGCTACTGTAAATAATGGTGCAATTGACATAGGGGTGCATATAGTCTTTTGAATTTGTCTTTTGGTTTTCTTCAGATAAATACCCAGAAGTGGAATCCTGGGTCATAAGGCAGTTCCATTTTTACTTTTTGAGGACCCTCCATACTGTTTTCCATAGTGACTGCACCAAACTACATTCCCACTAACAGTGCACAAGGGTTCCCTTTTCTTTAAGTCCTTGGTAACACTTACTGTTTGTTGATTTATTGATGATAGCCAATGTAACAGGTGTGAGGTGATCTCTCATTGTGGTTTTAATTTGCATTTCCCTGATGATTAGTGATGTTGAGCATTTTCTCATATGTCTATTGGCCATATCTATGCACTTTGGGAGAAATGTCTATTCAGGTCTTCTGCCTGCTTTTTTTCTTTTCTTAGAGCCAGTAATAATTTTGAGCATTGGAAAAAAACCCCATATAT
>NW_005370412.1:759412-769495 GCF_000412655.1 Myotis brandtii
GTTTGCATTTATTTGCTCTCTCTGCCTGATTTTTAATCAAATTGTTTGATTTTTTTTGGTGTTAAGTTGTATGAGTTCTTTGTATATTGTGGATAGTAACCTCTTATGGGATGTATCATTGCTGAATATCTTCTTTCATTCAGTAGGTTGTCTTTTCATTTTGTTGATGGTTTCTTTTGCTATGCAAAAACATTTTAGTTGGATGTAGTCCCACTTGTTTATTTTTTCTCTTGTTTCCCTTGCCTGAGGAGACATATCTAAAAATTATTATTAAGAACAATGTCAAAGGGGTTACTGCCTATGTTTAATTTTCTAGGAGTTTTATGGTTTTGGGGTCTGTAATTTGTTTTGAGTTTATTCTTGCATATGGTCTAAGAAAGTGATCCAGTTTCATTCTTTTGCATGTATCTGTCCAATTTTCCCAACATTGTTTATTGAAGAGACTACCTTTACCCCATTGTATATTCTTGCCTCCCTTGTTATAGATAAAGGGACCATATAGGCGTGGGCTTATTTCTGGGCTTTCTGTTCTATTCTATTGATCCATATGTCTGTTTTTATGCCAGTAATATGCTGTTTTGATTACTATAGCCTTGTTTGATATCAGGTAGTGTAATATCTTCAACTTTATTCTTCTTTTTCAAGATTGCTGTGGCTATTTCAGGGTCTTTTGTGGTTCCATATACATTTTTGTGTTTTGTTTGTTTTTTATTTCCCATTGATTTCTAGAGAGAGTGGAAGGAAGAGAGAGAGAAACTTCAATGTGAGAGAGTCACATCAATTGGTTGCCTTTTGCACACGCCCCAGCCACGGCTGGGGATTGAGCGTGCAACCGAGGTACATGCCCTTGACTGGAGTTGAACCTGAGACCCTTCACTCCACAGGCCAACACTCTATCCATTGAGCCAAACCGGCTAGGGCCATATAAATGTTTGGATTATTCTAATTCTGTGAAAAACGCTTGTTGGTATTTTGATAAGAATTGCACTGAACCTATAGATTGTTTTGGGTAGTATAGACATTTTAATGATGTTAATTCTTCCTATCCATGAAAACGATATATATGCTTCCATTTATTTGTATATTTTTCAGCTTTTTTTTTCAGTGTCTTATCACTTTCTGAGTATAGTTCTTTTACCTCCTTGGTTAAATTTATTTCTAGGTGGTTGTTTTTTTCTTTTTAATGCAATTGTAATTGGGATTGCTTCCTTTGTTTCCCTAGAAAGGCAAAATCTTGCCGTAACTGGTTTGGCTCAGTGGATAGAGTGTCGGCCTGCGGACTGAAAGGTCCCAGGTTCGATTCCGGTCAAGGGCATGTACCTTGGTTGCGGGCACATCCCCAGTAGGAGATGTGCAGGAGGAGGCTGATCGATGTTTCTCTCTCATCGATGTTTCTAACTCTCTATCTCTCTCCCTTCCTCTCTGTAAAAAATCAATAAAAAAATATATTTTTTAAAAAAAGAAAGGCAAAATCTTAAAATGGAAGGGGCATAACATTTAGATACATATAGACACATATGCGTACATGAAAAACAGACGACACCTGAGGCTCCAGACTAACATGGGACATTTGACCACATTAGACTCATGAGAGAGGAAGCTAATGTCCTAAATGATGCTTGTTACCCATTAGATTATTTGAGGGAAATGTTCAAGAAACCAAACCAGGAAAGATAACATGTTCAGGTTGGAAATTGTGGTAGATTCTGTTTTCTGTGGGAAGAACACCCACTTCATATCCGTCTGAATATCTTTATAAAATACTCTGATGAACTCGGTTCTGTTGGGTTGGAGGTGGGAAGAATTTTGATGACTCCCACAGAGAATCATTCAGCCACACCGGCAGCCATTGGCCTTAATCATAATTTAGATAATATTCAATACTTCCCAAAGCACTTTTGCAGGCATCCCAGGACTTCATTGATTAAGAATTTGTTTCCACACGCCCCGAGCTTTCCTTTTGATTTACAAGCTCTCCCTTCAAGCTCTCCGTTCAAGTGTGCTAATATGATTTCTGAGAGGATAATCAGTCTAAAAGTCAGGATAATCTGTTGGCTTATTTTTGTATCGCTTCGCAAATACCACAAGCAGATAAATGATGGAAACATTTTTTTAGTGTTGAGGAGGATAACATTGTTATTAAAGCAGTAAATATTACTCCCTTTGTCCCCAACTCTGCTACAGGCATGAATAGGACTCCTCCACCCATTGGCCACTTACTTGTTTAACTAGAGACATCTATTATTTCCAATTGACACTTGAATCTATGAAATTTGTCCTATTAATTAAGAGTCAACATTCCCCGCACCATTTGGACTTTCTGAGCCTTCATCTCATTTAGGGAATGACTGCCAAGTTCACTGCAGAAGGGCTAGCCCAGCACTATTGAAAGGAACCTTCTGTGGTGAAGGAAATGTGTTTTATATCCACCATCCAGGAAGGTAGCCACTGGACATGTGGCTATTGAGCACTTGAAGTATAGTATGACTGAGAAGCTGAATGTTTATTATTTTTTTTTAATTTTCATTTTGTGGCCACATTATCAGACAGTACATGGGCTGTGCATGATCACCTCTATCTACATCCCCATGGCCAGAACCCATTTTTATTGTTCCAATCTAACTGCCTAATATACTGGGGAATATAGTCTCTTACTGTGTGCTCAAAAAGAGGAAAGCAGGGTTGGTGAGCATCTGCAATAGACTGCCAGTGTATCATAGAGGACTTTTTCCCTCTGGCTCTCACACATAGGACATAGTCACCAAGGGGGACCCCCTAAGTCCAAGGTGTTATATAGTCCTTTCCATAGAGTCCAGATGTAGCTCTTCTTAAACATAAAAATCCTTGCCTTATATGACATCTCTAGATCCTGCCTAGCACTTAATACAGTTTCTAGATTCTAGAAAGATCTCAAGAAGTGATTTCCACTTGGAATCAACTTTTATTTATTAAAAACATTATTTTTTTAATCCTCACTAGAGGATATTTTTCCATTGATTTTTAGAGAGAGTAGAAAGACAGAGAGAAATATCTATGTGAGAGAAACACATCGATTGGTTGCCTCCTGCATGTGCCCAACCAGGGCCAGGGTCAGGGAGGAATCTACAACTGAGATACGTGCCCTTGACTGGAATTGGACCTGGGACCCTTCAGTCTGCAGACTGATGCTCTATGCACTGAGCCAAGGGCTGGAATCAACTTTTAAATACACACACGCATTTGTGCTTTGGACCATATAGACCTCTACCCTACTTGTGCATTCCTTATGTACTGCCTTGCAGCTTTCACACAGAAAACAATGCAGTTCTTCAAAGCCATCTGTTCTCAGCAGTAACATTTGCTGCTGTGCAAGTTTAATCAAAGCAGGGGAGGCCCCCCACCCCTGGCGCCGTGATTGTGCTGAATTTAGGAGGAAACGTGCTTTGTTTCTTATGGATATGAATACTTGCAGAGGAATATGCTTGGAGTGGTGATGCTGATCATTCCTGTTAAGCGCCACCGCTCCAGGCTGAGCGATGGCCAGGGAAGTCCAGACAAATACAGATATGACCTGCCTTCCCCAATAGCTTTCAGCTCAGACTAAATGATCAGAAATGAGGACTTTAAAGGACAGTTTCAGGAGAGGTTATTTCCAGCTTTATTTACTAGCAGGCACTATTGACTTACCCATTTAGTTATTATACACATTTACCAGGGCTGGGAATTGCTTTTCATTTCTGTCATTATCTCCTCCTCCTTGGTGCTCATCCAGGGCTGTATCCAAGGGTCTCTGCTGTCCTTATTTCTCAGGTTCACGGGGAAGTCTGATCAATCTCCAGGATGAAAGGGCTTTGGGGAACACCAGGATGGGTTTACTGCTCGTCACTAATGTAGGGAGTTACAGGCCCATGTCAAAACCTACTTCAAGGCACAAAGCCCTATAGCTCACTTGTTCAGCCTAATTATTTTTAGCATCTGCAATATGTATCTAGAGGCCAGTGAAAGGAAACTCTTGCTAACACATCTAAATAGTTCCTTTTTATATCTTCAAGACAGTGCTAAAGGGGATCAAAGTCAGGCTGGGATTAAAAGATAAGGGGCCTAAACCTACAGTTTGCAAACTCACCCTTCCACCTCCTCTTTGTCTTTGCCTATTCTTTCTTCTCTATTTACACTGTACATGAACTTTATACGAATGAGTCAAGATTGAAACTTTAGTTTATATGTAGAAATGGGTTAAGCAAAAGCCATGGTGAAATAACAAGGACTGAGGCAAACCTCTCGTCATAAAAAACTGGAAAACTAGGCAAAACATGCGTCTGATTCCATTTAGGCTGTGATAACAAATTGCCATAGACTAGGTGGCTTAGAACCAACAGCTCTGGAGGCCGGAGAGTCCAAGATCAAGGCATCCACCGATTCAGTGTCTGGTGAGAACCCACTTCCTGATTCCCAGGTAGCAGTTTTCTCAGTGTCCTCGCTTGGAGGAAGGCGCATGGGCTCTCTGTGAGGTCTCTTTTCTGAGAGCATTAATCCCATTTATGAGGGTCCATCCTCATGGCCTAATCATCACCTGAAGCCCCCACCTCCAAACACCATCACTCTGGCATTAGATTTCAACAAATGAATTTGGGGGGAACACAAATCTGCAGTCTACAGCGATTTGAAACAACCAGTTTCAGACACTGTATACAATAGGTAGTATAGGACTGTGACCCCTAATAGCTCAGGAGAGAAATATTTAAGGGGAGCCCCAATAATCACCTTGGAGTTCTGCCTGGTGGTAACATCTGGGCTGTGGGCATATATGGAGTGGGGTCAACCTAAGCAGGGCCCCATGGCCTCAATGAAGTCAGGAGATAGAAAAGTAGAGCACAAGGCAGTTAGGTGGTTGGATGTTGTAGGGCAGCATTTCAGAGAAATGTGGTGTGAGCAGAAACCTGAAAAGATCCTCATGAATCTTTGCTGAGGCCTGGGCTGCACATTCACAGAGGAAGCTCTTCAAAGCCAGGCAAAGAACACCCAGAGAATCGTAATCAGAATAATCCCTAGAGCTCACACAGGTTGCTGAGACGTGCAAGCTGTGAGGAGGGGTTCAAACTATGACCAGCCAGATTGGAGAGCCATTAGTGAGTACACCAGGGCGTTGAGTGGAGACCCTAGGCTTTAGCAGAGGGGCTGTGCTATCCGTCATACGGTGAAGACTCCCCAAGATCTGCTTTAGAAAATTTTAAAGACAAAAGGCAGAAATCAGGTAAAAAGGAACAAAGAATATATAAGACAAATAGAAAGATTATAGATTTTCAACCATATAAAAAATTGCATGGAGTATAAATGGTCCAAATACCCCAACTGAAACAGAAATCATCAGATTTGATTAAAAAAACAACAACAAGACCCAAGGACGTATTTTTTTTTATAAGATACCTGTTTAAAATATAAAGACATGGATATGTTAAGGAGGAGGTAATATAAATCCTACCTAAAGTTTTTCAGAAAATAGTGGGGGAGAGAATCTTCCCAATTCATTTTATAAAAAGCATTAATCTTATTCCAAAACATTACAAAAAAGGAAACTATAGACCAATATTTCTCATGAACATAAATGTAAAAACCATGATAAAATATTAGCAAATTGAACCCAGCAATTTGTAAAATCAGTCTAGCAATGTATAAAAGGAATCAATGTAACCCCAGCCATAATTATAGTAGGCTATTGTTGAGGAAATTGACAATCTAATTCTTATATTTATATGGAAACACAAAGGACTTAGAACAGCCACAATGATTTTGAAAAAGATAAAGAAAAGATAAAGTACTAACAGCACTTAATTTCAAGATTTATTATAAAGCTACTGCAATCAAGACAGTGTGCTAATGGTGTAAATATGCACATACCGAATAATGGAGTATTATAAATGTTCCAGAAACAGTCCCACATATGTATGGTCAATTGATTTTTTTTTACAAAGATTCAATATAATTTACTGGAGAAAGAATAGTTGATTTTGTTTTCGGGGGGCTTTTTAAGAAAAATGAGCAAAAAATGAACCTCAATCCTTAACTCAGTGCCATATAAAAACAAAATATACAAAATGTTTGTCCTACAAGTAAACAGACGATCATTATGAGAGACAGGCAAGCTTCACCCATAGCCTTCTTGTATAGTAGGCAGCATAATGGTCCTTCAAACATGCCCACTTCTAGTTCCTGGAAAAGTGTCACTAGGTGACAGGATGTGACTTATAGTAAGAAATATGTATATATTTGGTCTCTGTCCCTGTTTCTGGCACAGAGCTACTAAAACCTTTGAAATGTCCTGAGTAAGGAGAGTCATAAAGGTGTCTTTTGTTAAGTTAACGAGGGGACCTTTGCAACTCCCCTAAGTAACCTAAGGACCTGGGCTGCTTGCTGGTGAACCCACCAAGAATAAAGGTTTAGAACTTCCAGCTCCATTCCCTGGTTTCCAGGGAGGGAGAGGGACTGGAGGGTGAGTCCATCACTAATGGCCAGTGACTTAATCAAGCCTTCCTATGTCATGAGGCCTCCATACCCACCCTCCACCCCCCAAGGGGAGTGTTTGGGAGCTTCGGATGATGAATACGCAGAGATTCAGGGAGAGTGGAGTGCTGGCGGAGGGCACGGGACCTCTGTACCTTCCCCCACACCTTGCCTGATGCATCTCTTCCATCGGGATGTTCCTACGTTCTATCCTTTTATAATAAACCGTAATTGTCTAGTAATCTAATAAAATGTTTTTCTGAGTTCTGTGAATTGTTCTTGCAAATTAATTGAACCCAAGGTAGGGGGCCTTTGGAAAAGCCCATCTATGTAGCCCGTTGGATAGAAGCTCAGGTAACAACCCGAGACTTGCGATTGGTGTCTGAGGTAGGGAAGGGGGGCAGTCTTGGAGGACAGCCCTTCCCTTGTGGCATCTGTCATCATCTCTGGGTAGATAGTTCTAGTATAAATTCCCTCTGGCATTAGGGTTAACTCACTGAATATAGCTGTTCTTTGCAGGCAATGTAGCTTAACTATTTCTTGTGCAAAGGTTCTGAATGGCCAGCACCTTCCCAGGAATTGTCTAGAACAGCGGTTCTCAACGTGTGGGTCGTGACCCCTTTGGGGGTTGAACTACCCTTTCACAGGGGTCGCCTAAGACCATCGGAAAACACATATTTAATTACATATTGTTTTTGTGATTAATCACTATGCTTTAATTATGTTCAATTTGTAACAATGAAATTGGGGGTCACCACAACATGAGGAACTGTATTAAAGGGTCACAGCATTGGGAAGGTTGAGAACCACTGGTCTAGAATCTTTGTACTTAAAAAAATGTTTTTATTGATTTTTAGAGAGAGTGGAAGAGAGAGGGTTAGAGAGATAGAAACACTGATGAGAGAAAAACATCATAGATCAGCCACCTCCTGCACACTTCCTACTAGACACAACCTGGACACATGCCCTGACCTGGAATCGAACTGGTGACCTCTTGGTTCATGAGTCCACACTCAACCACTGAGCCACACCGGCCAGGCCCTTGTGTTTTGTTTTTTAATTTTAGTTAAGGAATGGCCTCAGCAGCTGTAACAAAGAGACCCCTAAAAAGAAGGACTCAAACACGTTATAGGTTTATATATTCCTCGCGCAACAGTCCAAAGTCAGGCAGCCGGTCCGAGGCAGGTCAGGCAGTTCTATCACACAAGGTCACCCAGGAACCTGGTTCCTTCTCTCTTGCTGCTTCACCATCCTTTGCCTTGTTTTCTGTCCCCGCAAGTTCTGATCTGGCTAACCTGCCCTCAACGGCCTTGCAGCCCAATGAAAGAGGGAAGGAGAAAAAGTAGATGGCAAGCATTTCCTTTTAAGGAACTATGTACGTGTCACTTCAGCTTATATTCCCGTGGTAACCACTTAGTCACAGGCCACATCTGAAGATTGGTTGGGAAATATTTTCTCTGGTTTGGTGGTTAGGTGACCTCTAAAAATGTCAGTGTGAGGGTGGGGGGAATTCTAGGGGAATGAATGCTGGGAAACAAGCATC
This sequence comes from Myotis brandtii, assembly GCF_000412655.1. Classification (NCBI taxonomy): domain Eukaryota; kingdom Metazoa; phylum Chordata; class Mammalia; order Chiroptera; family Vespertilionidae; genus Myotis; species Myotis brandtii. The sequence continues at coordinate 767,436 of NW_005370412.1, forward strand.
AACATCTTGCACAGTTTCTAACCTTCATCTGAAAATACTATTACTATATGCTAGGTCCCCATTGTGCCCAAATAAACAATATTAAAATATCACAGTTACTACCCTATGTGAGGGTAGCTTATGTTCTGGTGGAGTGGATGGACAAACTATAGTTTTGTGTGAATAGCTGACATTGTTACAATAGGGAAACTGCCAGGTGCTATGGGAAGATATAGGAGAGATGTTCAACGCAGACTTGTGTCCTTGGGAGAGGTTTCCTGCTTCCGTTCTTCCTAGAGGCTGAGTAGGAAGCCGGGCAAAATACAGTCGGGACAGTTTTTTCCAGGTGAAGAAAGTGTGTGTTTATGTCCTGAGGTGAGAAACGTAGCACATGCTGCAATCATGTGACCCTCTTAGATCACGCTAGGACATTCTAAGTGAACCCTTCATTTTTTTTTAATAAAATATTTTTAGTGCCTGTTACGTACTGAGTGCCATTCTGGGCACGGGAAAACGGGAATGAGGGTTTGGAGACCTTGTTTTTAAGCCAGGAACTGCCATTCCATAGCTGTGTGTGAATTTGGATATGTTACCTCTCTGGGCTTCTTTTCTTCTTTTTTCTTTGTGTTCATTTAATAAGACTAGACTGTCTTGTTTTTCTTCCAAGTAAAATATTCAATCGCCAATAATTTAACAGGGACTTTAATTCTAGCTACAGACTCTCAACACATACTGACCTGCTAGTAGATTAGATGTACAAAAACCCCCATGATTCATGTGATCATAGAGGGTTGTCCTGGTAGAAGGCCAGTATATATAAGACTAAATTATATAAACAATAATTAGATTAGCAAGCATTGATGCAGAGCCAGGTCCTGTTCTAAATGCTTTGTACATTAATCTATTTAATTCTTATAAGAACCATAGGAAGTAGGAACAATTATTGTGCCGGTTTTATAGGGGGAATTGACTCTCCTGAGGTCAGTACATGGTGGGGCCAGATGTGAGCCCCACCAGTTTGCCGCCACAGCCCTTGTTCTTAGCTTCCATGCAGAACTGGTAAAAGTGGAACTAACTCTGACTAGGTAGGAAGAGAATGGTTACTTGAGGGTTCAGCTGTACTGGGCATGTTTTGTGGCCTCACAGAACCCACACAGATTTCTTATCAATAATACGAGGGGCTGGTTCTTGAACATGAGTTCATGGAGAACTTGTAATTAAGGCCACCCAAGGTGCTTATAAAAGTGCAGAATATGGAGCTCCACCCAAAGCCTAGTGAGTCAGAATTTCTGGGGGTAGACCCCGGATTCTGCATGGTCAGTAAACAGTCCAGGGAATTCTGATGCACGCTGAAGTTTGAGAACTACCAGATCAGGGAGTTACTAACACCCTTTCATCTGGGACATGTTCTCATGTAATAGTTCTTCCACCGTGGACAACCTGGAGTGTCCCTCACGTACAGATTTGGTGCTGGATCTTACCCTTGGCCAAGAGGACTAGGGTCACCAGCGGTTGGTTTGCCCAGGACCGAGGGATTGCCAAGATGCGGGCCTTTCAGGCAAAGGGAAAAAGTCGCCAGGAGCCAGCCATACTGGTTATTTATTCCCCTGCGGAAAGCGACCAGTCTCCAGCCATGCCAGGCGCTCCTCTGTGCCAGCCACCAGTACGCAGTGAGCGAGCTGATCACTCCCTGGCATCCTGTTAGCAAGGGGTCAGAGAAACTGTGTGTCCCGCTGGCACAGGGATCCGCCGGGAGACCTCCGTGGCCCGCTGTGCTGGCGTCCATTCTGGGCACCGTGAGTCAGTCCCAGGCGAGGCGGCAGGGGGCCTCCACCGGCCGCTCCAGCCATCTGTACAGTGTGCGATAGTGAGCATGAGTCATCTCTTCCGCATCAGTGGCAACCCCCGTGGGGAACTCGACCTCTGCCTCCTTCTAGAGGAGCACTTAACGAAGACTAACCTAATTCTGACAAAAATAGGCCTCGATTAGTGTGTGACTAACCGCTGATTTTTCTAATTACAAAAGAGCCTTTCTGTCCTGTTTGGTGGCTAGAGTGGGATGCTGCTTGGTAATGTTGCGC
>NW_005370412.1:769577-821993 GCF_000412655.1 Myotis brandtii
CCTCCTCCTCTTCCTCCTCCTCCTCCTCCTCCTCCTCTTCCTCCTCCTCCTTCTTTTCCTCTTCTTCTTCCTCTTCCTCCTCCTCCTCCTCTTTCTCCTCTTCCTCACCTTCCTCTTCCTCCTCTTCCTTCTCTTCCTCTTCTTCTTCTTCCTCTTCCTCTTCCTCCTCCTCCTCCTCTTTCTCCTCTTCCTCCTCTTCCTCTTCCTTCTCTTCCTCTTCTTCTTCCTCTTCCTCTTCCTCCTTCTCCTCCTCCTCCTCCTTACTCTCCTTCCCTTCCCTTCCCCTCCTTTCTCTATCCCTCTCTCAAGGGAAAATATGCTGCTGGTGACCAATCACAGTGCCTGGAAAGCTTCTATTATTCGTTCATTGTGGCAGAGTAACTGCCTTTCAGAACTTCATTGCCCCAAGTTCGCACCACCACCTCCCAGCTCAGATCCCAGTGGCAGCCTCATTAAGGCTACATCACGGGCTGTCTCCGTGGGGAGCCAAGTGGTCCTGGGACCCCTTGGTAATCATCCACCCTCCAGTACCTGCCTGGGAAGGTTTACTGAGCCCATGCAAGATGACTTATTTTTAAGTAATTATAAGCAGCAGCAGTTATTTAAAACTGCAGAGACTGTTCACAATGCATTTATGAAGCCCCTCTCCTCCATTGTCCTCAATGTCTCACAGTTACAAGCAAAGCAAAGCAAAGGCAGATTCCAAGTACCGGGAAAATAGGAGAGAAAGGGGAGCTCATAGGTCTGGGGCAGAGGTATAGCAGGGAAAGGGGATGCTGATACTCTCAGTGGGGACTTCAAGTACAACTGGCGAGCCAGTTTCTTCTCTGCCATTAGCTTGCTTCTCCTGAGACAAACATTTGGGGTGTATTTCACCTTATGGGTGAGATGTACTCCCGAAAGCTGTTGATGAATCAGGTTGTAGTAAACTCGATTGAATTTTCAACACAGAAAGGGGCCACTATGGTATGAAGTTTCCATGAAGCAAAGATTGCTCTGCTGCCATACATGAAGCTTCTGCAATTTATCTCCACCCCTGGTTATTCTCACAGAGGATTTGCTTCTTAGAAAATGAGACACCGGCCTGATTTCTTTTGCTTCTTGTCTCGCCCTATGAGACATGCTCTAAAGAAACAGTGTGACAGAGCTGTGTGTGCCATGGGGGGATCCGAGAAAGTTATCCTACTGAGGGTCCCTGGGGCCTCGTGGAGCAGGAGACAGCTGGGCAGGAAGGTTCCTCTGCTCAAGCCCGTCGCCTTCCCCTGGGAGGCACAGATATGCAGAGCTGCCGCTGCTCAAATGAATGACAGCTACCCTCTGGGGAGGGCTGAGAAATGGCCCCTATGTTGTCTACACCTGATCCCTGGAACTGTGACCGTCACCTTCCAGGGCAAAGGAGACTTTGCAGATGTGAGTTAATGACCTTGAGATGGAGACCGTCCTGGATTAAGAGCAGGCTGATGTGATCACAACGTTTTTTCTGTGAGGGATGAAGGAGAAGCCCTCCGGGGAAGGCAGGGGGATGCTGGAGGCAGAGGGTGGAGTGATGCCCTTGGAAAGGGGAGGACAGGGCCACCAGCGGAGGAGTGCAGGCGGCCCCTAACAGCTGAAGAAGGCTAGGAAGCACATTCCCCTCAGACGCTCCAAAGGGAACCAGCCCTGCTGATACCTGACTCCAGGCCAGTGAAGCTGATTTTTATGGTTTCAAGCCACGTGCGTGTACAATTTCTTTTTCTGCAGTAGCAAAATGAAAGGACTTCACCATTTCAACCACCTGGCTTACTCACTTGTCAGAAACCACAGATTTGACACACCAGCCAATCATCTTGTCTTTCCCTCTTCTGAACAGACTTCCCAGTCCTTTCCCCTTCTTTCTGTCTCCGCTGTCACTGTCCTCGCCCAGGCCCATCACCTGCTCCACTGCAGAGGGCTTCCCCCTTTGTATCTCCTTCTCCTTCTCTCAGCCGTCCTCGCCCAGGCCCATCACCTCCACTGCAGTGGGCTTCCCCCTTTGTATCTCCTTCTCCTTCTCTCAGCCAAACTGTGTGTTTTGCAAATCAGACCCCATCATTCTTTTGTGTCCAACCACCTCCCTGGCTGCTCCCTGACCTCAGGATGAAGCCTGGGGATAGAGTCACAGGGTAGAGGGTTCCCTGGGGACCTGCCCGTGTTGGGTTCTGCAGCACGAACCTCAGGGATTTACATGAGCTGGACTGTGTTGGGCTGGGAGGCAGTGGGCTTGAGAGTGATAAATGGGAGCTGTTCCCAGCCTGTGGGTTCTGCCTGCACAAGCCCCGTCACCACCACGTGATTTCGAGATCGATGAGATGTGCCTGCTGAGATGCCCCTGGCACTTCTCCAGACTAACCTACATGGAGAACGGCTTCGGTTCCATGTTGATGAGTGGAACCTGGAGGAGACAGCGAAGCCTCCACAGGTCTGGCGTGACCCTTTTCACATGATCACCTGCAGCTCTGTACCCTGCACGTGGGAATTTGGTGGCCAGAAGCTAGCATTGCCAGATGTCTTCGAGAATATTGCCATTTGTCTCTGGTGTACGCTATCTGGACTTTCTTCTTTATCCTCTTGGAGAGCACACATGGTTTGGCTTACTCATGTGATGCCCGGGTCTAGTCTTATGATTTAATCCTTGCCATTTGCCAACAATGATTGTGTGAAGGCTCAACTCTGAACATGGCTTATGAGCTCTCCATTGACATTCCAGCCTTACTCTCCATGTGCCCTTTTCCAGCTCTGCCCTTGAACTATAGGAAGCGACTTTCCCCCACACCTGTACCTGGCACTCTCTTTTCCATCCTTGTGGCCCAGCGAACCCCCGACATTCCTCAGGCCTCAGCTCAAATACCAGTTCTCTTGGGACGCCATTTCTGATGCCCCAGGTCACTCGTAGGGGCTTCCATATCACCCCAAAAGAGCCCCACCTTCACAGGCATCACACTATGATGCAATGGTTTGTTCCTTTTTTCTGTAATTGTCTTGTTTTAATTTTTTATTTTCCCATTACAATTGACATATACAATAGTATATTAGTTTCAAGTATACAGCATAGTAATTAGGCATTTATACAGCTTAGGACGTGAACACCCTGACATACATAGTTATTACAATATTATTGACTATATTCCCTACGCTGTACTTTACATCCGCGTGACTATTTTCATAACTGCCAATCTTTACTTTTTAATTCCTTCACCTTTTCACCTATTCCTCCCACCCCTCCCATCTGGCAACCATCAATTTATTCTCTGTATCTATGAATTGGTTTCTGCTTAGTTTGTTCATATTTTTTGTTTAGATTCCACACATGAGTGGAATCATGTGGTATTTGTCTTTCTCTATCTGGCTTATTTCACTTAGCATAATACCCTCTAGGTCCACCCATGTTGTCACAAATGGCAAGACTTCATTCTTTTTATGTCTGATTAATATTCCATTGCATATAGGTACCACATCTTCTTTATCCAGTTGTCTATTGATGGACACTTAGGTTGCTGTCATATCTTGGCTATTGTAAATAATGCGGCAGTGAACAAAGGGGTGCATGTATCTTTTGAAATTTGTGTTTTGAATTTCTTCAGATAAATGGAATTGCTGGATTCTGTGGTGGTTCTATTTTTAATTTTTTGAGCCACCATACTGTTTTCCACTGGCTGCACCAATCTGCAATTGCACCAACAGTGCCCGAGGGTTCCCTTTTCTTCACATCCTCACCAACACTTGGTTTGTTGATTTATTGATGATAGCGTTTGACAGGTGTGAGGTAGTATCTCATTGTGGTTTTAATTTGCATTTCCCTGACAATTAGTGATGTTGAGCATTTTTTCATAAGTCTATTGGCCATCTGTATGCCCTCTTGGCAGAAGTGTCTGTTCAGGTCCTATGCCTGTTTTGTGAGTGAATTGTTTTGGCTTGTTTGTTTGTTTGTTTTTGGTGTTAAGTTGTATGAGTTCCTTATATGTTTTAGATAGTAACCCCTTATTGGATGTATCATTGGTGAATATGTTCTCCTAGTCTGTGGGTTGTCTTTTCATTTTGTTGATGGTTTCCTTTGCTGTGCAAAACCATTTCAGTTTGATATAGTCCCACTGTTTATTTTTTATTTTGTTTCCCTTGCCTTAGGACACATACTAGCATCTAAAAAATATTACTAAGAGCATTGTCAAAAGGCTTACTGCCTATGGTTTTTTTTCTAGGATTTTTATGGTTTTGGGTCTTATATTTAAGTCTTTAATCTATTGTGAGTTTATTCTTGTATATGGTTTAAGGAAGTAATCCAGTTTCATTCTTTCTCATGTATCTGTGCAATTTTCCCAACACCATTTATTGAAAAGACTATCCCTTGTCATAGAGAAATTGACCATATAGGTGTGGGTTTGTTTTTGCGCTTTCTGTTCTATTCCATTGATCTGTGTGTTTATTTTTATGCCAATAATATGCTGTTTTGATCACTGTAGCCCTATTGTATCATTTGCTATTAGGTAGCGTGATAACTCCAACTTTGTTCATCTTTCTCAAGATTGCTTTAGCTATTCAGGATCTTTAATTCCCATAAATGTTAAGATTATTTGTTCTAGTTATGTGGAGAATGCCATTTTGACAGGGATTGCATTGAATCTGTAGATTGCTTTGGGTAGTATGGACATTTTAATGATGTTAATTCTCCCTTTCCCTGATCATGGTATATCCTTTCATTTATTTGTATCTTCTTTAATCTCCTTGGTTAAATTTCTTCCTAGAGATTTTGTTCTTCTTAATGCAATTATAGGTGGGATTGTTCTCTTAATCTTTCTTTCCAATAATTATAGGTGTATAAAAATACAACCAATTTCTGAATAGTAATTTTTTTTCTGCTACTTTACTGAGCTCATTTATTAGTTCTAATAATTTTTTGGTGGAATCTTTAGGGTTCTCTATAGTATTATGTTGTATGCAAATAAAAATTTTTACTTTTTTCTTTCCAATTTGGGTGCCTTTTATTTATTTTTCTTGTCTGATTGCTGTTGCTAGGACTTCCAATGCTATGTTGAATAAGAATGGTGAAAGTGGACATCTCTGTGTTGTTCCTGATCTTAAAGAAAAAAAACTTTCAGCTTTTCACTGTTGAGTATGTTAGCTGTGGGTTTGTCACATATGACTTTATTATATTGAGGTATAATCCCTCTATCCCCACTTTACTGAGAGTTTTTATCATAAATGGACATTTGCTTTTATCAAATACTTTCTCTCTGAATCCTATCTATTAAAAGGGTAATATGCAAATTAACCATCACTCCATCACAAAGATGGTGGCGCCCATAGCCACAAGATGGCAGTGCCCAGTCCTCACAGCCCCGCTGGAGTCCCCCAGTCCCAGGGGGGTGGCTGCTGAGAGTGGGCAGCGTGAGCGGCCTGGCAGAAGGCCTCTGGGCAGCAGGCACAGAGTTGCCAGTGGTGGGGGGGAGGAACGCCTGTGTCAATGCCCTGGTGACGAGGCAAGTGTTCCGTGCCTGGCCGCAGATGGGCCTCTGGCCAGGTGGGGGCATAGATGGGCCTCTGGGCCGCGGAGAGCCCCCGGGCAGCGGGCGGAGCAACCAGGCCCCGCAGAGAGCTACTGGCGCACAGATTCGTGCGCAGGGCTACTAGTCTATTGATAAGATCATATGATTTTTATTATTCATTTTATTCATGTGCTGCTTCATGTTAATTGATTTGTGGATATTAATTGACCTTGCATTCCAGGAATAAATTTCATTTGATCATGGTGTATTATCTTTTAAATATAATTACTGAATTTGGGTTGCTAATATTTTGTTGAGGATTTTCGCATCTATGTTCATCAGGGATATTGACATATAATTTTTTTGATAGTGTCTTTGTCTGGTTTTGGTATCAGGGTAATGCTGGCCTTGTAAAATGAGTTTGGCAGATGTCCCTACTCTTTAATTTTTTGGAATAGTTTTGGAATAGTTTATATCTTTAGTTGCAGGACTTCTGTTCAAGTAGTCTTCAGGTGGTTCCCAATGATGCTTGTTCTGTAATTTAGTTGTAATTTGGACGTGATCATGGGTGAAGGTGAGCACAGCATTTACCTACTGTCATCTTGACTGGAGGTGCTGCAATGGTTTAGTTGTTGTCTGTAGCTTCCATTAGGCTGGGGACAACTTAAGGCCACTACTCTACCATGTATGTAATCACATACATGGCACTGTGGTATGTGATTAATAAATACCTTTAATAAACAGGTGAATAGATTCATCATAGAAATCAAGTTTTATTAAATGTCTGCTACATGATAGGCACCATGCCAGGTACTGTGTGAGAGAGAGAGAGAGAGAGAGAGAGATATCTCATCCTAAATACAACTATGCAAGGTTGGTCTTGTTATCCGAATTCTATAGTTAAGAAAACCAAAGGTTAGAGGCTAAGTAAGGTGGCTGGGCTCATTATTCAATGCATAGCTGGAATTTGGACCCAGGTCTACCTATTGCTTATGTTAGTGTATTTACTGAGCTATATTTATATGAAACATCCTTTTCCCCTTTCCGCCCCCTCCTAGCCATCCAATCTGTATGCCTACCCAAGTCAAGCCATCTGATCTGGAAACAGAGGAAACTAGTGTTTCCAACATACTGGAACTGGACCTGGATTCTGTCCCTCATTCCCAGGCCTGAAGAGTTTGATCTGCCACAGCTCTAACTTTTAAGTTCCTTTGATGCAGGTAGCTCTGTTTTGTGCCTGGTCTTTCCCTAATAGCTCTCAAGACTCTTGCACAGGCTATGAACAGGTTCTGGGGTGGTGCTGGGGATGTGAAGACTCAGCTTTGTTTGTGCCCCTTGAAGGCAGAGGGTCCAGTGTCCATTAGATTCTCAAAGAAGTCTCTGGACGTGGTGAGCAAAGAGGCCTCCTGGGTGTTGCTCTGTTGTTTTCTTCCACTCTTCTTTTTTAGGTTGTGCTAGGGTTGCTGGGACCACCTCAAGAGCCCGCTATGGCTGTCCAGATTCACAGGAGTCCTCCTTGGAAATTCATTTTAGATTTTTTCTAAATCTCAAATCCCTCCCCTATGAAATAGACTGGGCCATTCTGCTCTGTCATTCTGGATCCTACGGTTGCTGTGTGTTGTTGAATCATTTAAATATCAGCAGATGGAGGCTATAGTTATTTTTATGTATACCAGTACATATGGTCTTGCATGCAGAGGCGCGGGCCAGAGATCTGGGAGCAGTGAGGTATGGGAGTCCCTTCTCTGGATGGACTTAAAGTGGTTGGCTTCAGTCTCACGGGGCTACTATGCCTTTGTGGTGTCCTGAATATTTTTTCAGCGGTCTCCTGCAAAGCATTGCACAATTGATTCATGTTCAGACTGATACCTTATGAATGAATAGTTCTTTATTAAACAGCTAGGAATGGTCTTTTAAAAGAAATATTCTTTTTTTCTTTTAATGGAGCAACAATCAGGCCATTGATGCTGAATTTATGATTCACTTATATGTGCCATTAATGTGTGAGTTGCTTGATATTTCAAATTGCCTTGAACATTGCTGTTCATATGTGTATAGTATTTTTGATGCCGCCATTAACTTTATTGCTACTTTTACAATTACTATCTCTCACTAATGTTTCTTCCATTTTGTTAGTAAATGAATATGGAAATTAGAAGTAAAGAATAAGCACATTAGGGCTTGCTTCTGAGACAAGAGCGGAGGCACTATTTAAAAATAGATATATAATAACGATTTGGTTGCTTTTCAAAGCTAATTTATTCTCTTTTCCTTAGAAACCTGTCTGAGGATCAAATTGTCCTCTGGGTTTCACTAACAGAAGGGGAACACCCACTCTTCTGGTTAGAACGTGTCTCTAAATGTTCGTGTTCCGCGCGTTTGGGGAATGTACTTTGTGATGATGGTGGCATTGATGGCGGGACCTAACTTTTATTGAATGCCTATAATGGGCAGACACTGGCTATTCTCTTCATATGTGATAACCTGTTCACTCCATACAACCACCCCATGAGGTAGTAGCTACCATTGTTCCCATTTTATAGATGAAGAACGTTTTAGGTTCAGTGGCTTGCTCAAGGCACACAGTTAATGAATTGTGGTGCAGATTTGAATTCAGTTGGGTCTGACCCCAGTGCTTGCATTTATAGCCTCATCTCTCTTCCTTCTCCTCGTTGCCTCTTATGTAGAGGCATATTCACCTGTGACTAGTCCCAATATTTTGTGTTTAAGGAACTGAAATCTTGTTTTTTGGTTTGAGAATTTTCCTAGATAATTAACAAAAGAATGTGGTATACAAGTAAAGACAAGTTTGTAATACCTAGAGGCAAGATTTCTGGTTAAGGGACATGTTTTAGGGTAACCAATAGAGGCTCAGAATCATAATACAGAAACACCAGAGAAAAGATCATAGTGTTTATTTTTCTTTGTTTCCTAGTACCATTCCCCTGGGAAATACTATGGACCTAAGATCTAGATTAGAAGGAAACAAACAAACAAAAACCCCATCAATCAATGTAAAAATTCCTTACAGACCAACCTTTGCCGAAACCAACCAATTAGTCATCCGATAAAAGTGTGAAGTTAGGCAAAACTGTTCAAGTTCTGCCTTTGCAACTCTAATGGTGATGGAAGGCATGGGAAAGAGAGTGTGATTGGGACATAACAGAAAATCAGAACTGAACTAGATCTTAGAGATTTCCAATCCATAGTCTCCAAGAAATCTGACCATTTGACAACCCATTACTTTTTTTAGGTGGTTTTGATAAGAAAATTCTTACCCCCCAAAATCACATCTTAGGGCTTGAGAAGCCATCTTTGAAGTCAACTTCAGAAAAGAGGGAATTATCCTAAAATGCTGGTTTCTATTAATTTGATAAAATAATTATTCAGATTAAAATAAGAAACCCAACACTAGGACTAGAAGAAGACATTGTTTCCTCTGGGAGAATGAGACAGTAAGTTTTTCTCAGAATAGAGAATCAAAGGGACCAATGGATCCTTCTTGCCTTTTATTAAGGAAGCTATTATGGTTAAATGAGGACTGACAGAGGCAGAAGGAAAGAATGGACAGTATCTCCTGGAAAAGTCTTGGGAAGTCCATTCCTTCCTGAACTTGGCAGCTAGGCTGGTGCCCCATATTCCTTCTTTCCCTCAAGCGAGGAGGCTGGGATAGTTCTAGTTATGAAGCCCATGATCTAGAAAGAGGTCCTGTGCCTATTTTAAACTCCACACCCAGAGAGAATATTTTTCTGATCTGAAAATCTGTTCAACTTTTTCAAGGAACAAGTTTGTTTGGAGCCTTTGTTTCCCCTCCCCCCCTTTCCTTCAAAACAAGGACACTTTCAATTAAAGAAATTTTTCAGGGCTGGGCTGTCCTTCGAACTTTGAGAAACTCGGGAATTCTTCAGAACTGGTTGGGCTGAGCAGATGTCAACCCACCCACCGCACTGCAGCGCCTGCTGCCCACTGACCCCGAGTCCTGGCACGTGCTCACCCTTTGTAGGGAGCAAACAAACCGAGTGAGTGAGGGCATCAGGTCAATTAATTCTTTACAACAAGGTTTTATTTATTCTCTTCTTTGACCCCCTCCCCAAATAACATTCAAGTTGTTCATCTTTCTTTTATTTTTAATGGTTTTCCTTTTGGATCCAAACGAGCATTTATATTACAGAATATCCATCTGGTCAACATGCAGTGCTGAGCTCTGGCTGTAGGAGAGATGCACCGATTCTCTGGGTGGGCCAGCACTGGCTGCTGTTCAAACACTTATGAAGGGGCGCCAGGCTGGCTGCCCGCGAGGACATGTCTCATGCACCTGGACTCACATGTTTTGCAATGCAGGTGGCAGCGTTTTAACAGCCTGAGGGAGTGCACCCATTCTCCCTCTTGATCCCACGTTACATGCTCATCCTTTACGAGCAAACCAAGGAGGGAATGGCCTGACCTCGGGTCCCAAAGGACAGAGCTTGGCCTGGACACCTGTCACCCACCTCCTTGCAATGTTGTCCTTCGAGGCTGTACCGGTGCACCTTGCAGAGTTAGAAATCTATTTTTTATAAAGCCCATCCCATGTCCCACTCACTGCCCCTCTCTTTTCCCATGGCGCTCACACCACTAGGAAGATCAATGACATCTCTCCGCTATTGGCACTACCATATTGAAGAGTTACTAAAGTCATAGAGATTGTCTTTGGGCTGCATTAAAGCAAAAATCTCTTTTCTCTCCACCTCCCAGATTTGGAATTCTTTTCAGGGGTTAAGCCTCTGAGGCCCTTAAATCCACTACCCTAGGTGAGTTCAACAGAAAGAACCCCTCTGAATCCAGTACCATGCTAACCAGTTGACTGACCTAATAAAACAGAGGATCCCAGGTCACACAACTCCATGTCTTGCTCCATGTCTAGCTGCTATTTTCCAGCCCAACCTTGTCTTTGGTCTTGAGGATCCCAGGTCACACAACTCCATGTCTTGCTCTTCCGGGGACTAGCTGCTATTTTCCAGCCCAACCTTGTCTTTGGTCTACAGCTTGTCTTCCTAGCCTCTACCCCAGTTGTCTCAGCTATGAAATGCCACACACATTTAGTGCCATTTTTCTCCTCGATTTGTTTTTCTGGGTGAGTTCCAAACGATGGATTCCATTTGCGTGGAGTTGGACTGCTCTCTAATGTCCTGCAAAGCATTGCATGATTTATTCCTGTTCAGAGCTGATACCTTATGAATGAATAGTTCTTTATTAACCACCTAGGAATGGTCTTTTAAGAGGGAGGTTCCTCTGCAATTGCAGCACTTAGGGTGGCTTTGTATAAATGTTGGCTTGGTCACAAAACTCCAGGATAGAAAAACACTAATTGACGTTTGGCCGGTGGGCTGAGTAGATATCCCCATTGGTAGCCATTAAAATTCAATACCTATGTTTCTACTAAATCGGCTGGAGGCTGCTTAATGTTATGCAACTCCGTATCAAATGTAACAAAGAGCAGGACTACTGTATACTTCAATTGGCAGTTAGATGACATTGTTTAGCCCTCATTTCATATCACCTTTATTTTTAAAAATTAACGGCACTTTGAAATTTTCGAGTGTGTTTTTCCTGCTCATCCCTTGTGAAGGATTCTAATAGACTAGCTTTGAGTGGCAGTTTCCATGTAATACAGACCATCTCTATAAGAAATCAGAGGACTGGAAAGAAAAGCGAGTCACCCAATAAGGTCAGATCTGGATTCGGCAGTTTTGTCTGATTTAGTCTGCTTTAGGCCCCCCCTCTGAGTGAACCAGGTAGAAGTGGCACTACCTGGTAAACATTCTGGGCCCTGGCTCCAGAAGAGAGAGCGATCCATTCCTATTTCTGACAAGCTGGCAGAATGAGGGAGAGGCAGGCTTATTCGGATTTCCTCCGTTGAGTAGGTCTTGGTGAAGAGCCTTAGTGTTAGCTTGTGGCTATTTGATTTAAGATCAGCTTACGTGTCCACAAAGAGAAGACAGTGGGAAGCTCTGAGCATGAAAACTCGGCTTTCTTCCTGGACTCAGAAAGAAAAAAGTCTGGATAGTTGTTCTGGTTAGAAAGCTAAGAAGAAAAAAAAAGAGGGGAAATGGATAGAATGGGAAATTAAAGCAAATCCTGGATGTGGGTTCTCTTAACCATGAAGGTTCTTTAAAAAATTAAATGTTCATAGCAATGCCAAGAATTTTACAGACTTTTTTCAAGTTGATTTCAAGTTGAGACTAGGAGCTTTAACTGATGAGTTATTAACTTAAAAATACTCGACACACCCATGAGCTAGCCACAAGTTAGGAAAATTTCAAGTTTCCTAACATGAGAAAGAAAGAGATGGAATACCCTTGCTGGAGGCACAAGTGCCTATAGTAGGCTAGAATATAATTTTTTATTTTTGACTCCCAATAATTTTCACTTACCCAATTACTATACTGCTTTTAAATGGGTTGATCTTCTCATAAAGACACAAACTTTGTATTTATTGGTTAAAGATGTCCTGAAAAATTCTGTATTCATTCTATTATTTCCTTGGAAGTTTTTCATTAATCTAGATTACATTTTAGGTCCATAGAAGGAGAAGAGACAAAGAGATAGGGATAGAGAAACAGGGAGAAAAGGAGAAAGACAAAAAGCAAGCCCTAGAGAGAAGAGGGGGCTGGTGGTGTATAACCTGGGATTTTGACTCAGTTGGTACATCATTCAATTGGACAATAATTAATTCCTAGAAACACTGCAGAGCACACATTTATCCTTCTGGGACCTTGTAGAGCAGATCTATTACAAAAACCCAAATAAAAATAAACACACATCCCCTACCTCTTTTTACCTGATCTACTCAACTCCCAGAAATTAGAACTCAAACCTCAAAAACGTATTTACATAGTAGCATGGCTTATTATAAAATCGGTTTTTGCATTTTGAAGGTCAAGATACTAGCCCCCCTATTATTAGCTTGGGGCCGAGAGCAGAAGGAAGCAAGACTACAAAAATAGAAGGGGCAGCTTGGGGCACCAGCCTCACCTGCCATGCAACTAGACTCTGCTGTGAGTCCCACTCTCACTTCTCAACTGGCTTGAGTTCTGTGAGAGCAGCTTTCCAGGCCCTTTGGGTAGTTGGGACAACCTGTGAATCTATCATCTTTGGCTTAGAGTGATCTCTCTGGGATGCAGAAGCCACAGAGGGTCGGAGCAGAAAGGACTCAAGGGAAGAAAAAGGTAGCCATCAGAAACCAAAGATGGTTGTTTCTGTCCCTAGGCTTTTGTCCCCCCTAGTGGTACGTCCATATTCTATGACTGGGTGAGCAGCAGCTTGGGACCCCGGCAGTCTGTAGCCGAGCCTGTGACCGCAGCCAGCAGAGGAGCCATCGGCTGCTGCTCCGCTGGGTTAGGCCTCGCTACGGTGTACTAGGCAGTTCAGAGAGGAAAGATCAAAAATCAAAAAAGACAAAGAGGCTAATCCAGGCAGTGCTTGTGAATGTGGGATCTCCTCATGGATTGGTTAGGTCCCAACTGCTGAGTTCATTTCCTTTGGTTTTTGTTGAGAGTCTCAGTGTGGATATATAGTTATCTGAACCTGGACCTGATTCTTTATGGGGCTTTTGAATGGAGTTAAACTGTTATGCCCTGACTGGCCACTTACAAGGGGCCCACTTTTTCCATCTTTTCTGCATCTTAATGTCCTCAGTGTCCCAGAATCCAGGAGGGAAGGACAGGTAGGATGTGTGTGTAGCAAGTGAGAGAGAGTCTACCCCAAGACATGGCAGTGCCTCTCCTCACCACCATTCTTTACGCCAGGCCTTTGAGGATCTCAAAACACAGCAGATGTAAAGCTGATAAAAATAGCAAAGTTCCTTAACCTTCAAGTCTCACAGATCCCTGCAAGGTAGGTTAGGTTAACTATCTGCCCCCCCACCCCCCCGCCTTTTTTTTAATACAACCTTATAATATTTACATCTAATATATTGTAGGTAGGCTGAGAAATGGAAGCACTTCTCAACTTATCCCTGGCTCGACCCACTAAAGAAATACTCTGTCCAAAAACAAGACATCCAGAGCAGGTTTTAGAAATAGAATGTAATGAAAAATTGAGAACGTTCTTTAAAAAACCAAATTATTAAATTTTGTTCCATTATGCCCGGAGAGACCTAATTTCCCTGCTGAGGGCTTTCATTGCGTCCGTGGACATTTCACACACATTCCCCACTCCTCCGAACAATCCAGCACCTTACACTATTTCGGATCATCTGGCGAGTTCCCACCTGCATTTCATGAGAATAAAGCGTTGTCCAGGAGCAGTGAGGACAGCAGAGGCAGGTCAGCAAATAAGCTTGGATCGGGTAGATTTAGCCATCTTAGGAGCCGAGCCAGTGTTAGCATGCAGCAAAACAATGCTGGGATGGAGAACAGAGGGCACTGTTTACCACACTTTGAAGGGGGGGGGTGGGGGGGGGGGGGGGGGGGGGGGGGGGGGGGGGGGGGTCAGGAAGGGAGATGCTGGTAGATTTATGGAATATGGGGGTCTTTCTTTTGTGGCCTCAGAGTCAAGGGAGGGCAAAATTCTGAACATTTGGAGTTCAGCTTCGGAGAAACGTTCTCAGTGATCTCAGAACCCCACAAGGACATGAAGTAGGGAAGCCCAGGATAGAAATGGATTCTTCAGCTAGAAGGATGGACAGGCCACCACCCCTTTATGGTGCAGTAAATGTTTCCTGATCTTGACTAAGAGGAAGCCTGGATCTGGCATCTAGAGTTCATCCCGTGTCTGAAGGCCTGCTGGGAGTCTGGGACACACACACCCCCTCCTCTCTTTTTCTCATTCCCTCTCTCTTGTTTTGAGGAGATGCTAAGGACTAATATTACAATGGAAACTTGGACATACAGCTGAAGATTCTCTTGAAGGGACCTACAGTGCTCAATGTTATCACGTTGTGTATCTCCAACAGCAGCACTCATCCTCTATTGCTTGCAATTTCTCAAGATGTTGCCCTAATTTCGAATCCAAATACAAGCATGGGTTTTGCGATCTGAAGGGGCCTCTTCCCAGGAAAGCGAAAAGGCAGAATCTGAGACCCTGAAATATCCTGGCCGATTATTTGAGGGACGGTTGGAGTATATGTTCTTTCAGAGGCGGAAGGAAACTTCTATAAGACGATTATGATCATGAGTCCCGTGACTTAGCCGAAATTTTTTTGATTTTCTGGTATGGATAGAAGGGCGAATGCAGGCTAAGGGATCAGAAACCTGATTTCTTGGTCAGGGGAAGGTGAATGGAAGCGTTCCTAAGTTCCCTGGAACTAGAAAAACCCAGGTGGTTGGTCAGGGGACTGTATCTGCGGTGCTTTCTGCCTCTTTATTCAGGACTCACGTGCCGGTGTGCATGTAAGGTGCCCAGGAGGCTCCCTGGCCAGCAAGTTTAGTGTTTGCAATGCTGTTTGCAGGCAGGTTCCATTCCCAGCAACTGCTCTGCCCACCCGAGTTTCCCCTACTACTGAGACGGCTCAAGGTATCACTTCAGTTCCCTTTCGCCAAACAATGCAATAGACTCGTTGGCTCAGAATGGTAGTCCTGGTGTAGGCCTGGCCCATAGGAAAGCTGCATTTCCGAGGCGGAAGAAAGCGATTTTGTGCACACAAACCGCCCCTAGCAACACTTTGGCATGAAATGACGCTGAGCAGAGGAAACCTTTCGAACAACACAAGGCCCAGCATCAGAGTCTTATGTAACCATCATGCCTGTAGAGTCCTGTTTGCATCCCCAACTCCTCCTGGGCTCACGGGAGGAGTGGGAGAGGGTCTGAGCTGGGAAGGCCTTTCTCTCTGCCTCACTGGTCTCCCACCCTGGGATTACTTTGGTTTGGGGGCAGACGGTGGGTCATGAGGCTCCGTTAATATCTAGATGAGAAGGCCAGGGCCATGATAAAGGAATCTGCAGCCTCAGGGATGAATTTGGCTTCTCAGAGCTGATGTGGCAATGCCTTACTTCTCTTTCAACCGAAAAAAGAAAGGAAACAGAGGCTCCTTCTAAGAGAAATAAGTCACTGGCTGCTCCTTATCCAAGAGGCGAGTCGTTTAGGGGACGTGGAGTTTAGGGGTGCTTACCCACTGGATCTTGGTCCAGGGGCCTGCGCCTTCCTCTGGAGGGTTCTGAGAAGCAGGCTCCCTCTGCTCCTGGCTGAGAAAGGAGGGCCCTGCCTGCACCCCTCTGCAGGGGACCCTTCTACCCACTGTAAGGTGCTGGGGGACCTGGGAGGGCCTGAAGGGGACTGCATTTCCACCGGATCGAGACAGTGATGCGTAACGCCAAATGGACGATCACACAGATTCGCCAAGTAAGGGCTCTATTTTCCTCTATGCTTCTGAGTTTTGGGGGTTAGGAAGGAGAGCCTGAGGCTGTCTTCTGCTCAGCTCTTACTCTGGGAGGGAGGGGGTACAGCACAGTCCTGGCCCAGAGAAATAGGGCCCCGGTCTGTCACACTGGGTGACAAGGCCCATTAGAGTTTGTTCCACTAGAAGTTGCAGCCCAGGTCTCAGCTGAGGTATATTAACTAATCACCTTGACGTACCCTGACACACGGGCCCTCCGCCACGAGGCAGACGCAGGAGATCCCGGTAAACTCTGACTCTTACCGATGCTTCTGTTTCAATGTGCTAGCCTTTCCCACCTCTATCGTAGTCCCTACTAGGCGTACCATCTCCTTGGGGGAGTGGCAGGGAAGGCTGGGCCCAGAGGCCCACGGCCGCCAGCCAGGTTGGGCTGGTCCTGCCGCAGCACTGTCCCCCCCTCGGAATTACTTCTATTCTGGGTGGAAAACAGACTCTGCCTTGAGGCCCTTGGTGCTCCTGCCACATGGCCCTGCCCTCAGGGCTCCCTCTGACCAGCCTAAGGCCAGACCCCGTTCTCATCAGCTGGGGCCCTGGCCACACCACCCTTACCAGCGCCGCAGGCATGTCTGTGGACCCCGGGGGACCTCCTTAGCCCATCTTAACACTCAAAGCACCTACTGCGCGTGATAGGCCTGCCGCCCCAGCACCGTTGCTCTGACCGCTCCTCCACGTGGGCTGCTGGGCTATGGCTTTGCTGGTCCAGACCAGCCCTGGCTGCTGCTGCCACAGCACCCTGACCCCTCCACGCCACCCCTCCCTCCCCGCCCCACCCCTGGCATCCGATGCTCCTGAACTTAGTCTGTGCTTCTTTGGGGAAGCCAGCCCCAGGGTGACGCGTGAGATGCAGTGGCCCCAGCGGATGGTGCTGGTGGGGAGCTGGTGAGGGAGGGAGGAGACTCCCCTCCTAGGGTCGCCACAACCCCCCGCCCCCCCAATTATGAGCCAGAAAGGCTTCCAGGCGTCGCAGGGCAATGGACATGGACACAGGCCAGCTCACTTCCTCCACGGCTTTTAGAAAAGTGGGAAGGGGCAGCGGAAGCAGAGCGATCCCGGTGTCCCCTCTCCAGGGGCCACCCTCCCTGTTCTCTCGTCTTCTTTCCCCAGCAAAGAGGCAGAACTATGGCAGTGCCCATCTCGCAAAGGGAAGTAAAGCAATTTGGTGGGTTCGACTGGTTGCCGTTGGTCCTTTCCTCCTCCTCTGATAAGCACACGGTCCTTCCCTCCTCCTCCCCCCCGGGCCGCACTGGCTTCCCAATTCGGTCTTGGTTTTCTCCGTGTGAGAGAAGAGCATGCATCGGAGGGGGGAGCAGCCTCTAGCATTTGTCGTCTTCTTCCGTGTCACTCAGGAGGTCGCTGACTGCTCCACACATCATGCCCGGCCCCGGGCCCCCACGCCTCCGCCGCCGATAGTGCCCGTTGGGCATCTGCCAGCTGTGTCGCAGGGGCGGGGCTGAGCCGATGGTGTTGGCACGGCCCAGGCTGGTGGCCACGGCCGCTTCGAAGGTGAGCGTCTCCTCCTCGCCGCAGTCCGAGGCTTGGGCATCTTCGTGCAGGGCCAGGTAGGGCTCGGAGATGTAGCGCTGCGGGGAGGGGTGGCCGTGCGGGGGCCTGGAAGACTCGGGCAGGCCAGCGTCGTTGCTCTCCGGAGCCTGGGAGGTCAGCGGGGAGCCGCCCTCGCTCCCATCCGCCGGGGGAGAGATGCTTCCCGTGTGTCGAATCAGCGAGCTGTAGGACAGGAGGGGCCGAGGCTTCGGGGGGACGGGTGGGAGCTGCCGACGACTTCGTCTTGGGGTGCTGGTGTCAGAGATGGAGGGGATGGAGCTTTCACTCAAGGAGCCCGTGCCCTGTACAACAGGAGAGACGTGGCAGGTGAGACTGGGCTGGGCACGCTCCCTGCGTGGGGCCCTGCTAAGGTCCCTAACCATCTCCAGAAAGCCCTGGAGAAGGGGTCTGGGCTGGAGTCCCCTCTGCTCCCAGTCACATCCATGCAGGGATGACAGGAGAGCGAGACACCAATACCATTCAGATTGGGGCATGTCAGCTTGTGAGACAGGTTGGGTTCGGTTTTCTGGGAGTCTTGCTAAACTACAGGTCCAGGCCCAGAAGATCTGGGAGAGCCTGAGACTGTGCATGTCTAACGGGCTCCCAGGCGCTGCTGTCCACGGCCCAGGCACGCTGAGTAGCAAGGATCTGAAAGCTCTATGTACAGGCGTGGGCAAAGCAAACGTAGGTTTCCAGTTGTGAGTACGTGAAACAGTTTAATTTTCCATACGAACAACTGTAAACCTACTTTGCCCCCCCCCCCCCCGTATGTAACAAGTGGCCCATTGATAGACAGACTTGAAAGTGTCGAGAGGAGCACAAATGCTCGGGGGTTGCTCGTCTGGGAAGTGTGTCTGAGGGAAGGGCATGCCTCCCTGTCCTCATTGGCTCCCCGAGGTTAACATCAGCTTCTACACCAAGCATGTCAAACTCGCGGGCGGCGGGCCGCATGCCTCATTTATTTACACCAGGGGTCCTCAAACTACGGCCCGCGGGCCACATGCAAATACAAATATTGTATTTGTTCCCGTTTTATTTTTTTACTTCAAAATAAGATATGTGCAGTGTGCATAGGAATTTGTTCATAGTTTTTTTTTAAACTATAGTCCGGCCCTCCAACGGTCTGAGGGACAGTGAACTGGCCCCCTGTTTAAAAAGTTTCAGGACCCCTGACTTAGAATATCTATCTTGTTGGGTCATCAGAAGAACAGAACTCTCCAGGAGCCCACAGAAGTCACCAATGAAATCATCTTCCAGGTCTACCTTTTCATAGGCTGCCAGATAAAGGGCATGAAACCATCCAGCTTAGGTCAAAATGAGCCTATTCTCTTCCCTCGTTCCCCCGGGCCTCACTACCGAAACAGCCTCCTCAAGGTGCCAGGCGTGTGCCGTTTTAATAAGCCACAGGGGATTCTCTTCTGCACGAAAAACTTGAAAACCACCGCTCTAGAAGCACACTTCCCCAGGTCCTGACTGTCCCACTGCTGTCGAGCGGGCCTCCCATCCGGGCTCTGAGAACCTCGGGGAGAAGTGGGGGATGGTCGTGAGGAGGAAAGCAGGCCAGAGAATGGCTCTGGTAGTTATTTCTTAGGCACAGGCTGGTGTTTCTACAACAGGCCGGAAGGAGGCTGACAGCCAGGGAATTGAATTTGAATCACTGTTCCAACTCATACCAAGGCTCACGTGACTGATCCATGAACATTTTCTGGCTAACGGCCCATCCTTCGCCTCTAAATCTGGCTGAGACATTTGTGAACTTATTTGTTGGGACTTTGTACCTCAAGATTCTGAAGAGTGGAATGATCCGTAGACACCATTGTCTTTCTTGGGGGGTGGTCTGGTTTTCTGTGAATTCATATTAGAGCACACAGCATCTAGGTCTGTGTGGGTGCTGCTGTACCTCAAGATTCTGAGGAGTGGAATGATCCCTAGACACCATTGTCTTTCTTCGGGGGGTGGTCTGGTTTTCTGTGAATTCGTATTAGAGCACACAGCATCTAGGTCTGTGTGGGTGCTGGGTGCCCCCCTTTTGGACCTAACGTCAACGACCACCCTTCCTGGTCTTTCTGCAGAGGCTCGGCTTCCTGTCCGTGCTCACCTGTCTGTTGGGCGTCTGTGACCTGCCCTCATCCACGGCTTTTAGAAAAGTGGGAAGGGGCAGTGGAAGCACAGCGATCCCGGTGAGAGATCCCAATATATCCAGAATCACTACACGGGCCTCACTACCGAAACAGCCTCCTCAAGGTGCCAGGCGTGTGCCGTTTTAATAAGCCACAGGGGATTCTCTTCTGCACGAAAAACTTGAAAACCACCATTCTAGAAGCGCACTTCCCCAGGTCCTGACTGTCCCACTGCTGTCGAGCGGGCCTCCCATCCGGGCTCTGAGAACCTCGGGGAGAAGTGGGGGATGGTCGTGAGGAGGAAAGCAGGCCAGAGAATGGCTCTGGTAGTTATTTCTTAGGCACAGGCTGGTGTTTCTACAATAGGCTGGAAGGAGGCTGACAGCCAGGGAATTGAATTTGAATCACTGTTCCAACTCATACCAAGGCTCACGTGACTGATCCATGAACATTTTCTGGCTAACGGCCCATCCTTCGCCTCTAAATCTGGCTGAGACATTTGTGAACTTATTTGTTGGGACTCTGTACCTCAAGATTCTGAGGAGTGGAATGATCCCTAGACACCATTGTCTTTCTTCGGGGGGTGGTCTGGTTTTCTGTGAATTCGTATTAGAGCACACAGCATCTAGGTCTGTGTGGGTGCTGGGTGCCCTCCTTTTGGACCTAACGTCAATGACCACCACCCTTCCTGGTCTTTCTGCAGAGGCTTGGCTTCCTGTCCATGCTCACCTGTCTGTTGGGCGTCTGTGACCTGCCCTCACTGGGCGACCTGGACTGGCGACGCTCTGGGGACTCCCAGTCGGCCTGGGTCCCTCGCTCCTCTGAGTTGCAGCGGGAGACATCGGGGGACAGAAGATGCTTTCGCTCTTTCGATCGTCCCCGCTCTCTGCCCCCTGTGGCTCTGGTAGTTATTTCTTAGGCACAGGCTGGTGTTTCTACAATAGGCTGGAAGGAGGCTGACAGCCAGGGAAATGAACTTGAATCACTGTTCCAACGCATACCAAGGCTCATGTGACTGATCCATGAGCATTTTCTGGCTAACGGACCATCCTTCACCTCTAAATCTGGCTGAGACATTTGTGAACTTATTTGTTGGGACTTTGTACCTCAAGATTCTGAAGAGTGGAATGATCCGTAGACACCATTGTCTTTCTTGGGGGGTGGTCTGGTTTTCTGTGAATTCATATTAGAGCACACAGCATCTAGGTCTGTGTGGGTGCTGGGTGCCCCCCTTTTGGACCTAACGTCAACGACCACCCTTCCTGGTCTTTCTGCAGAGGCTCGGCTTCCTGTCCGTGCTCACCTGTCTGTTGGGCGTCTGTGACCTGCCCTCACTGGGCGACCTGGACTGGCGACGCTCTGGGGACTCCCAGTCGGCCTGGGTCCCTCGCTCCTCTGAGTTGCAGCGGGAGACATCGGGGGACAGAAGATGCTTTCGCTCTTTCGATCGTCCCCGCTCTCTGCCCCCTGAGCGGTGGGTGTCGGACTTGTGGCCTGGGAAAGATGACAAAAGCAACTGATCACAACTCTGAAAAGAAAGAGAAGTCTCGGAGCCTGGGACTGGGCGCCCAAGGCCCTGGCTTCTCCGGGCGTGTCAGCAGGTGATCTGAAAGGGAGACGGGAGAGAAAGGCCAGAGAATCACCCCTGGGCTACCAGGTGAGTGTGCGAGTTGCCACGGGAAGCCGTGCATGTCCAAGGATGTAATCATTTCTCTCCTGCTGCTCCTGTTGTAGCATAAAGCTACAACACAGTTCAGAATCGTTGCCAACAAAAGGGTCCAGCAATCCTCTATGTCCTGAACATGGGTGTGTAACTTTAGGGGTGAAGATGACAGCAGTAGAAGGAAATTAACAAGTTGCTATGAACTAAATACCCTGGCATTACGTCAGCTGTGCCATTGAGAATCCTTGGACTTCAGTTCTATTCTCAAGCCTGCCGCTTACTGGCCCTATGATACAGGGAAGTCACTGCTTTTTAAATCTTTGTTCATCTAGCAAAATAAGAAAGCTCCAATACGCAAAACCATGCCGGGTAGCACTCTCTGGGCTGAAGTGGACTCGGTGCTTAAAGCCCAGCCCCTGTTAGGGGTCTCTAATACATTCCCAAGGAACCCCAAGCATTCTGCAGATCCTCTGAGAACCTCAATTCTAATGACGTCTGCAAGGAAGAATCTCCTGGGCCTGTTTCAGGGTGTGCGTCAGATACGGGACCCTTTGGGTAAGGAGCACCCTTCCTTAACCCTCGTCGCAATTCTCTTCCAGAGACCTCCAGTCCTTGCCAGAACCTGCCCATCCAGGCAGGAGCCTGAAAGGCGAACAGGGGAGACCTCCTTACCGGAGTCCGAGTTCAGGCGGTGGGCTGACAGCCGCAGGGAGGAGTGGTAACTCCGGCGCCGGGACTTGTAGGTGTTTTCACTGCTTCGCTCCATGGAGAATTCCTCCAACCACGAGGAATTTGAACGCTTGTCCCGAATAGTGGAAAACGAACGTCTCATGGAGCTGGGGTCTGTTACTACCTGGAAACATGAGCCCCCCCGAGGAACACAAGGTAGGGATTAATCACTGAACGGGTCTAAAAGAAAGAAGTGGGACTGAGGTGGCTGAAGACTGCAAACTGTGACCACCCTTGAATCCCTCTTGCTTAGACCTTAGCTGGAGGAGGCTATGGCGGAAAGTGTCTTTATGTTAGGTCTTTACATCACTGGTCCAGGGTCTCCCCTTTATGCTCAGGAGAGCAAGCGCCCATCTGGAGGGAATGTGCAAGCTTCCCATAAAGCCACCTCCCACAGGGACTCAGCCAGGACCTTCTCTGAACCTTGAGCCACTTTGAATATATGAGCGTAATTGTCAAAACGTCTGTGCCATGAAAGAAGCATGGCTTGGGCTTTTATACTTTTTGAGAGTTGGTACTGTTGCGTTTATTCTTTTAACCTAAGAAGCTATTTATCAACGATATGGAAACCAGTATTCTAAAGAAAGTCAGAAATATCTGATGTCAAATGTATTTTCTCAAACCTTAAAACACATGATCTTATTAGCAAAGAGTTTTCTTATGATTGGAATCGTCTCAAAAAAAAATGTGGTGGGTGGACATCTGCCAGGGATGCTCTACTCATCTGCTGGTTCAGGCCTTACCTGACCTGCTCAGGCATTCCCCAGGGTCCCTGGGCTCAGGTGTTAGTAAACGGACCTGCAGGACAGTTTCTCAAGGTGTGTGTGACCTAGGAGCCACCGGCTCCAAATCTCCCGGGGAAGGGTCCCTCCCTGTGCAGAATCACTACACGGGCCTCACTACCGAAACAGCCTCCTCAAGGTGCCAGGCGTGTGCCGTTTTAATAAGCCACAGGGGATTCTCTTCTGCACGAAAAACTTGAAAACCACCGCTCTAGAAGCACACTTCCCCAGGTCCTGACTGTCCCACTGCTGTCGAGCGGGCCTCCCATCCGGGCTCTGAGAACCTCGGGGAGAAGTGGGGGATGGTCGTGAGGAGGAAAGCAGGCCAGAGAATGGCTCTGGTAGTTATTTCTTAGGCACAGGCTGGTGTTTCTACAATAGGCTGGAAGGAGGCTGACAGCCAGGGAAATGAACTTGAATCACTGTTCCAACGCATACCAAGGCTCATGTGACTGATCCATGAGCATTTTCTGGCTAACGGACCATCCTTCACCTCTAAATCTGGCTGAGACATTTGTGAACTTATTTGTTGGGACTTTGTACCTCAAGATTCTGAAGAGTGGAATGATCCGTAGACACCATTGTCTTTCTTGGGGGGTGGTCTGGTTTTCTGTGAATTCATATTAGAGCACACAGCATCTCCTCCTTTTGGACCTAACGTCAATGACCACCACCCTTCCTGGTCTTTCTGCAGAGGCTTGGCTTCCTGTCCATGCTCACCTGTCTGTTGGGCGTCTGTGACCTGCCCTCACTGGGCGACCTGGACTGGCGACGCTCTGGGGACTCCCAGTCGGCCTGGGTCCCTCGCTCCTCTGAGTTGCAGCGGGAGACATCGGGGGACAGAAGATGCTTTCGCTCTTTCGATCGTCCCCGCTCTCTGCCCCCTGAGCGGTGGGTGTCGGACTTGTGGCCTGGGAAAGATGACAAAAGCAACTGATCACAACTCTGAAAAGAAAGAGAAGTCTCGGAGCCTGGGACTGGGCGCCCAAGGCCCTGGCTTCTCCGGGCGTGTCAGCAGGTGATCTGAAAGGGAGACGGGAGAGAAAGGCCAGAGAATCACCCCTGGGCTACCAGGTGAGTGTGCGAGTTGCCACGGGAAGCCGTGCATGTCCAAGGATGTAATCATTTCTCTCCTGCTGCTCCTGTTGTAGCATAAAGCTACAACACAGTTCAGAATCGTTGCCAACAAAAGGGTCCAGCAATCCTCTATGTCCTGAACATGGGTGTGTAACTTTAGGGGTGAAGATGACAGCAGTAGAAGGAAATTAAGAAGTTGCTATGAACTAAATACCCTGGCATTACCTCAGCTGTGCCATTGAGAATCCTTGGACTTCAGTTCTATTCTCAAGCCTGCCGCTTACTGGCCCTATGATACAGGGAAGTCACTGCTTTTTAAATCTTTGTTCATCTAGCAAAATAAGAAAGCTCCAATACGCAAAACCATGCCGGGTAGCACTCTCTGGGCTGAAGTGGACTTGGTGCTTAAAGCCCAGCCCCTGTTAGGGGTCTCTAATACATTCCCAAGGAACCCCAAGCATTCTGCAGACCCTCTGAGAACCTCAATTCTAATGACGTCTGCAAGGAAGAATCTCCTGGGCCTGTTTCAGGGTGTGCGTCAGATACGGGACCCTTTGGGTAAGGAGCACCCTTCCTTAACCCTCGTCGCAATTCTCTTCCAGAGACCTCCAGTCCTTGCCAGAACCTGCCCATCCAGGCAGGAGCCTGAAAGGCGAACAGGGGAGACCTCCTTACCGGAGTCCGAGTTCAGGCGGTGGGCTGACAGCCGCAGGGAGGAGTGGTAACTCCGGCGCCGGGACTTGTAGGTGTTTTCACTGCTTCGCTCCATGGAGAATTCCTCCAACCACGAGGAATTTGAACGCTTGTCCCGAATAGTGGAAAACGAACGTCTCATGGAGCTGGGGTCTGTTACTACCTGGAAACATGAGCCCCCCCGAGGAACACAAGGTAGGGATTAATCACTGAATGGGTCTAAAAGAAAGAAGTGGGACTGAGGTGGCTGAAGACTGCAAACTGTGACCACCCTTGAATCCCTCTTGCTTAGACCTTAGCTGGAGGAGGCTATGGCGGAAAGTGTCTTTATGTTAGGTCTTTACATCACTGGTCCAGGGTCTCCCCTTTATGCTCAGGAGAGCAAGCGCCCATCTGGAGGGAATGTGCAAGCTTCCCATAAAGCCACCTCCCACAGGGACTCAGCCAGGACCTGCTCTGAACCTTGAGCCACTTTGAATATGTGAGCGTAATTGTCAAAACATCTGTGCCATGAAAGAAGCATGGCTTGGGCTTGGGCGTTCGCCAGAGAAGGCCTGTCCTACAGCACCAGAACGTAGAAGACCTTGTAATGGAGCAGCTACTAGGAACATGTTGTTCTCCATCATCCATCCCACCTCCAACCTTAAACTTGGGCATTTTGCTTTGCTACAGCTGCTAAAAACAGATCCATGTAAACTTCTTGTCTCTGTCAAAACTTAATGTAAGACAGACAGACAGAAAAAAGAAGCCAGGAAAACAGACAAAGAAATGAGGCGTGGCCTGCACTGGTTAGGACAGACAGTCCTGACACAGAGCTGTGTGTGTTTCAGTAACTGCCTACATGCTTGAGGAGCCAGGAAAGGGAAAAGGAAGGAGAAATATACAGCAGAAATCCTGGGAAATATTTCTTGCATGGCTGGTTGAGTCTGGAGGATGTTGCACCCATCTGGAGGGAATTTTGCTATCTAGGCTGTTGTGCTTAGGGCTCCATTGAAAGCACGTGTGGAGGAGCAGGTTGTAGAGAGAAGGCCCATGAGCCAGGTTTTGCTCACAGGGAAGGGGTGAGGGCAAGTTCAAGGCTCACCTGAAAATATCAGATGTTTTTCCATAACCCACCAATTCAATACAGCCCAGGATGCCACTGCATATGGTAGGTGGTTGCTTTTTACCTGGGGATCCACAGTCAGCCGTGGCATAGAGGATGCCCTCCCCGATCCCGCATGCTCCTGGGTGTCCGGAGGAAGGTAGATGCCATGGTTAGAGGGCTGCACGCTTTTTAATTCACTAAACTCTGGCTCCTGGAAATAAACACAGCCAAGCTTGTGGGACTTGGTTCCATCTCATTGTTTCTCATTTCCAGTGGCTGATCCTGCCTCCTCCACACCAAGAATGGCTTTTAGAAGAGAGACTTGCATCTTTAAGGTCTGTTGTGTGTGTCTATATGTGCAGATATGTGGTATACCAGATGTCTCAAACGGTAAAGATCACTAAGCAATGCCTCAGATTTTATAGCTTTATATAAAAACATTATACTTTTTGAGAGTTGGTACTGTTGCGTTTATTCTATTTATCAACGATATGGAAACCAGTATTCTAAAGAAAGTCAGAAATATCTGATGTCAAATGTATTTTCTCAAACCTTTTAAAACACAATCTTATTAGCAAAGAGTTTTCTTATGATTGGAATCGTCTCAAAAAAAAAATGTGGTGGGTGGACATCTGCCAGGGATGCTCTAGACTGGTACAGTATATAATAGAAATATAATGCAGACCAATTATGTAATTTTAAATTTCCTAGTAACTACATTAAAAAAACATCAAAATTAATATACTTATGTAACCCAATATATCCAAATATTCTCATGCCAATATATAATCAATGTAAAAAAATGAGACATTTGACACTTTTTGGGTATCAAAGTCTTTGACATTGGTATGCATTTTCCACTTGGAGCACATCTCAGGCCCTCAATCGTCACATGAGGGCAATGGCTATTGTACTGGACTGTGCCACTCCAGAGCATTAGGAGGTGAGAGTGACTATCTTTAAAGTCCTGTCCAACCCTGTTATGTTATTTTCCTGGTCAAAGAATGTCAGTTTGGCAAATGCACCTGCTCTAAAGAGATGGCTAGTGTCACTCCAGAGAGAGTGGAGCTGCCTCAGAAATTTTACTTGGCTCACCAAACAGAGCGACCTAGGAATATCTCAGACATCTGGAGATGATACCAGAAAAAAGCTATTTTTGGAAATGACACTCTAAAAACACCGGTGTCTGAGTAGGGCGCTGCTGAAAGTCAGCCTCCATGACCATTGGCTGAGCGGTGTCTGTGGGAGGACTGCATCCCAGGACCTGTGATGTGTGCACTTGAGGAAGTCAGTGTATGCAGGACATGCTTTATATAGTACACAAGTCTGACTCGAAACACATGTGGTAACAACACTGCAGTCTACGAGTGTCAGGTGGTGCAACACACACATACACATGTCATGGCCACGCCTCAGCACGTAGAGCAGGGCCCCCGAGGGATGGGCAGGAGTACACAGTGGTGAGTGTGGAGCACAGGCTGACACCTGAATCACAGACACCGGTACTGACAATGAGATGAACACATATCCAAAAGTCCTGGCACTACGGCTCAGCCCCGGGGGAACCCGCAGAAATAAAGAAATCTCCCTGTGAAAAGAAAGGACACATTATTGAGATTTTCCCCACCAGACACATCACCAGGCAAGCCTTAAAATGCTGAGAGGCCCTTTTAAGGATCAAGCTATCAGTACCAATTAGTCCCTGGGCCTTGTGCTAATTTGCTCAGATAATTCTTCCAAGGCTTCCCACCCATCTTGCCAAGAATACCCTCAGGCACTCACATGCTGGGATCCCAGTCAGTGTGTGGTCTCGCTGTCTCCCCTACCCAACCATGTATACTCCCTGGACTCAGCAACCACAGGAGAAGAATCACCCATTTGTTTGAGCTACTGAAATGTTCTGCTCCCTCTGACAGGTACCCATTCCATCAGACATGCAGGTCACTCTCTACCCACACCATCCCCTCAGGATAGCTCAGGGGTACACAGGAGCAGTGGGGAGGGGTTGGGAGAGAAAAACACAGATGAATTATAATCCAAGTGGCATGGAACTCAGTACAAGCTTTCTACCTGGACTTTTGCAAATGTTGGGTTTTGTCTTTTTCTCTCCAGGCAATAACCACTTGAGCTGTAATTCTAATCTCGGCAGGAATTTCATGGCTGCTGAGCTAAGAATAATGGTAAGTCAAGTCTGTTATCTTTGAGAATAGCAGTTTAGGGTTTGCTAATATCAAAGCTGAAGTTTAACCTGTCCTCTCTTCTTCAAGCTTAGCTTGGACTCAGTAGGCTTCTTGGGAATTTCACCATTTATGCTAATGAAAAACTTTGGGCTCAGGAAAGTGATTTTAGGGACCTCTCAGAATGTATTTGACCCTCTAAAATGGTGGCCAATTGGTCTGAACCTGCAGAGGCAAGAGATTCTCGCATCTCCTGGTGGACACTGTCCCTGTTGGACAGGCTACCCTGAATTCTCCAGGAGGCGGGGCATCCCTGACTATGCTAAGCTGCCCAGTGGGTGCCACTCATTCTATGACGATTTCTCCTAAAACTCCTTATCAAAGACAAGATTTTATGATGCTCCAAGGCATTAATGAATAGGGCTTGGCCTGAAGCAACATAAACTCCTCCAGCAGATAAGGGGCCCTTGAGATGGTAAAACCTAAGGAGGAAGCATTTGTCAGAGAACATGAGAAATTCCTCCATGAAACATGTCTCCATGTTTCCTGGGAGACAGCAGGAAACTCCCAGGGTCCTTGGTTGAGAGAACAGAAAGGGTTTTCCTGGTGGACTGTGGCTATGAAATCAAATTTGAAAAAGAGTGGGAGGGATCAGCAAACTAGGGAACTGTTTGGAAGTCTTGTGACTCATTCACTCACCAGAGCCTGCTCCTCCTGGAACTGTCCGTCATCGGCTGAGTCCATACACGCCAGCTGGAATATTTCCTGGGGGGAGAGCGGACTCATCGAAGGGTACCCACTCCGGCCACTCCTGAAAAGCAACGCCACGTTCAGAGGTAATGAGTGCATGCCATCGCCGCCACTACCAAGTCCCAGCCAGGGCAACACCCTTTACCAATACTCTTGGTGGGCTTTTAGCTTATAGGTGCCTAGCCCTAGAATAGAAACTCTTAAAAAAACAAACTACAAACACACACTAGAAAAGAGAAAGCACTGTTTTCAACCTGCATTTGGAACCCTTCCTCACTCGGCTGGTGACTCACATGTCTGTGATGAATGACATCATTTGTCACACTCAGCCATATGGAAGACCAATGCTGGATCGTAAACCGGTTTCGGCTCGGTTTCTCCATTAGGCGGAAAAATGCCATACTTTAAACAGTGAACAGTCTGTTTAAATATTAAGCAGTCGTGGTCTTTTAAAAAAATTCCTCCACGCTCAGTAAGAACATGGCTTTATTGTGCCAACATCCCTGGCCAAACCAAACAATTCAGTGCCAGACTCTGTGTCTGTTGGTTCCTGAGCTCGGTGGAAGGATTCCAGAGGGTGGGGAGGAGGTGACCTTCCCTGGGTTGATGGCTTTGTGGAAGAACGCTTAAATGGTGATGTGAGAGAACACGACAAAGTCAGCCAAGTACTTAGAGGCTCTGAGTGAAGGGTATGGAAAGCTGCCTGTTACTAAACCATGTTTGGTCCCTGTAGATACTCTTAGCCAATGTGATCCACGGGGCTGGGTCAGGAGAGAGAGTCAGTCAATTGTCCTAAAATTTTGGCTGCTGCTGCCATAGATACCCTTTGACCTGCTCAAGAGTGAACTTCCTGATCCTGGGAGGAGGGACAGCGAGCGGTCAGTGACTGGGCAGCTAGGAGAGAGAGATGAAGACCGCCATCTCGTAATTGTGTCTACTGTTAATGGCTCCGAGCCCTGAGCAAGGGCTGCCAGTTGCTTCAAAATATTCCATAGGTGCGACTTACTGGGATCACAGGATAAGGGATGAAGAGCAGCATTTTCACAACTGCTACAGAGCATCTGCTATTCAATGACTTAATGTCCATCGTCTTCTCCTGAGAACCGCTGGGAACAAGGTGAGCACTGCTGTTATAAGAAATAGGTCCCCCTCTGCCCTACAGAAAATAAATAATTTACCCATAGAGAGAATCCCCAATATGTAGAGAGGACCCTTGGAATCACTGAACGACCTCAGAGTTGAATACTTTGACCTTCAACTTCAAAAGCATTGTCTGCTTCTCATCGTTAGGACCGAGTCCAGAATCCTGAACATGGCCTCTCCCATGATCTGGTCCTTACCTCAAAAGCCTTTGCTTACACACTTTAGCCCTTGCTCCCTGAATTCCAGACACACAGGACTTCGTTCATTGACTGTGGCAGGCTTCTTTCTGCTACAAGGCCTGAATACAGGCTGCCCCCTGAAAAACCTTTCCCTGGTATTTTTAATGCATCCTTCAAAATGCTTATCAAAAGTCACCCCCTTAAGGAAATCTGTTCTCTCTCCCATGTAACTGATCAGATCTCCCTCTCACATGCACTCAGCTCACACTGCATTTGTTTCTTCCTATCGCTTACCAGAACTGTGATTAATCACTGAAAATAGTTTTTTCTTTCCAATAATTCTGTTTCATGTCTGGTTTTCCACCAGATGCATGCTTAATGAGGGTGGAGCCCTGTCTGTCAGAGTCACTGCTGTGTCCTCTGAGCAGTCTCTACTTGAACAAGGCAAAGCTCTAGAAACACAGATGGTCCCGAGGAAGCAGCCGGCTGCTCCCCCAGTGTCCCCATCTCAGGAAATGTACCAACATCCACCAGAATCCGGGGGCCATCCTTGACTCCTCCCTCTTCTTCCTCCACAGAGCACAGCAATCACCGAAGCCTCCATTACCTCTCAAGTCTGACCTTCCCTCCACAGTCATTACTAATTTACACCTTTGCAGTCACTTACTAAGTGGTGTCCTGTCTCTTGAACTGCTCTCCTCCAATCCTCTGAATCCATGCTGGAACCACGAATGATCTTTGTAAAGTGCAAATCGGATCATGTCACTCGGAGGAATTATCCTTGGATGAAACTGAACTTCTGGGTCCTGCTTGTGTGGCTCCTATGTCCTGGCCCTTGTCGCTCTCCAAGCTCAAAACCTGCCACCTCCATGAACTCTGCTCCACCTAACAGGTTGCATTCTTTAAATTGACCACATCTCGCCTCTCCTCTCTTGAAGAGCTGGCCTTCGAGTCTCACTTACCTGTTGCTTCTCAGGGAAGCCGCCTGCACCCTCAAAGTAGGCAGCCGCCTCCTTTATTTGCACAGCATCACAATAACTTGCCTTCTGCATTTTAACCATTATCTTTCTCAGGATCTGTCTCTACAGGGACTGTGATCATATTGACTGCCACATCCCCAGTGCCTAAGCCAGCTTTGGAGTCACATAAATATTGGTTAAATCAATGAGAAAGAGAAGACAGAGTGATCCTATGATGGGAGGTAATTTGTACAGTGAATTGGTGTGGATAAGACAGATCGAATTGTTTGTGGGGGGTCCCCTCCATTTCTAAGCCAAGAACCCTTGGAAAACACTAAATCCTTCCAATGAGTTGGTCTCACTCTGCCATCTTACCTCCTTCCTGCACAGATCAAAGAGCAACATCTGCTTGTTTTCTGCAGACAGGAGAATCCACACCCTGCTACCTCATCACATCAAATGTTTGCTGAAACGATTCATGGCCCTGGTCAGAATCTGGGCCTTTTCTTCCAAATGCGTTGAGTTGTGACCTCTGAAAATGATGCTTTTCAAAACCAGGTCCCCAATACCACAGGCAGAAAGAAATTAATGGCGTGAGAGGTCCTAAATGGCATTCTGACAGAGGTTGTGTAGTGATTACGGATTTCTTAAGAAGCAGGACTGGAGTAAATCCAATCACGAAAGCTCATTTACACTTCATGCCCTTTGCTACTTCAGTACTTGCTTGATAGAAAGATAATGTTCCCATAAGATGTGTATGACCAAATTGGCGCCAAGGTTTACAACTCAAAAGAGCTGGCAGATTCCTTAATTGAGTTTTGTCTCCATTGCCAATACAGAAAATAAAGAATTTTTTTTGGTGCCTGACCTAAGCTTCTTTTTGTTTATTTTGCATATTGTGTAGTGGGAAGATTCTAGAGTTAGAAGTAAATGACTTAATTCCTGTTTAGCTTTCTACTAGCCATATGGCGTTGGGCCACTTATTTAACCTCTCTGGTGATACTAACACATACCGTTCCTGCCCTTGTGCGGCCCCAGTACTAACCTGCTCTTCTCTCCCCCGTCTTCTCAACCTCAGAGAAAGGCCCATTCAGCTCAGAGTTAGCATTATTCCTTCCACATTCCCAGGCCTGCATACTGGCATGAGTGACAGACACAAACAGGAGAGCCGTGGCCCTCTGGCTTTACTCACAGGCCTGGAGCGGGGTCCTGCTGGAGGTAAGGCAGAGCTTTGGCATTGGCGATGATCTCCTGCGGCAGAGATGAGGGCTCCATGCGCTGGAACATGGGTGCATTTTTCTGTAGAAGAAGAAAGGAACTCAAATGATTATGGCAGAAAATGCAATATACTTGGATAAAATAGGAACATGGCTGATATCTTAATTGACTATTTTAACCTTTGACTCACTGGGTTTCTAATCCCCTGACCCTAGAAAGTTCCTGGACCCTGAACCCTAGGGATACACAGGCCTGTCCCTCAGGAGCCCTCATGTGACGCATGACCCACCCACCCTACTATCGTTGCCCTTCACCTGTTCCTCCAGCTGCTGCCTCTGCTTCTTCACCTTACTCTGCTTATAGTAGTCCATGATCATCATTGCTGCATAGATTTTGCCCACAGTCAGGTCAGAGGCTGAAAAACACAAATGTGGCATGGGAGGACCAAAGAGGAGGCAGATGGGGGAGAGGGAGGACGCCTCAAGCTTTGTTCTCCACCCTCTGAAGCAGGTATGCGCCGGGCACTGAGCATGCAAAGTCAACAGGTCCCCACATGTCTTCTCAGGGAGCTTCCACAGCCGTCCAAGGAGGGAGAAGACATTAGTAAGCATCACCGCCGCTGGTCTAGATTTCCATCTCCAATAGCACCCCTTTCCCAACGGCATGAGGGTTGGATGCATAGTATTATGGGAAGGAGAGAGCTACACACCAAAAACTTTCACCCAAAACCACAGTGACCCCATTTGAGAAAATGTTTTCAATTAATAATGACAAAGGGGACTTAAGAAGTGAAGGCTTTTCGTTTCCTAAGGATAAAAGGACACGTTTCCCTTATCCCTTCGATCACTCTGTGTTCCCCTCAAAGATACGGCCTTGGCATGCTGGGACTAGGGTACCCAGGGGAGATGCCGTACCTTTGGGCATGGGCACAAGCAGATCTAGCATCTTCTGGGACAGGTGAGGCCAGATGGCCAGGGTCTCTTTCTGTAGCTCCGAGTCTAGCTGCTGCCTGTCAGCACCACCTGATAGAATAAGATAAACTATGAATAAAGAGCGCAGAGACAGAACAAGGAGGGAGTGGAGCTGCACCGGCATGGCACCGTGTATTCTCTGGGGACATCCCGGCTCTTAGTGGCAGTGGATCTTGCAATGCTGGGTCTTCCTGCTGAAGCAGCAGAACACAATGGGACTCCCATTCTCAGTAACTCAGGGACATCCTGCCCCAGAGATCTGAGGCCCCGAGACCACGGTCAGCTTCCTCACTCACTGGAGCAGCCTCCCAGGTGCTCTGTGTATCAGAGGGGAAATGAAAAGAGCCACTTGGCGACCTCTCCTGCCTCATTACAGGGACATCAATTCTTCCAGCGACTCTGGTCGGAGTGACCTGGTTTTAAACAGGATTTGGATCAGGCAAGAGCAGGAGGGCTGGAGGCCCATTGGGAAGCAGTAAACCTTTTCTCTCCTAAGTCACTGAGTTAAAAATCAGAGGAAGCAAGGCCCGCCATGACAGCACCCGCCATGGAAGCCTTCCAAGGCATTAAAGGTGCCACATAAGAAAAAAAAGGCCACAATTAAAGCTCATTTGTTGAATAAACACGTCATTCTGTCTAAACTGCTTACTATGTGCCAGACACTGAGGCTCACATACTGTTAAAGCTGAAAGGAGCCTTAGCGATGAGCAACCGCTCATTTTGCCAGGAGGCAGTGGGCAACGTTGTAGTTATTGAACCTCAGGCAGACACTAGGACCCCCGTACTGGATTTCCCGGTCTCTGCATTGTTGGAGGGGGGACAGTTCAGACATCTCTGCATGAGCCCCTCCAGAATCGCTACTCCTCGCTGGGCTCACCTTTGGCGATCTTGATGTCCAGAGCAGTCCGGATCAGAGCCATCAGGGTGGAGGTGAAGTGCACTGTCATGTCCTCAGCCACGGGCATATTCATCAGGACCAACCTCTGTGGGTGAGAGAGAGAAACAGCAGGGGGAAGACGTATCAAAAGAAACCTTGGTGAGAGGGGAAGACAAGTGCAGAGTCAAATGCAGAGACAAAAAAGAAGGGCAAGGATCCCCACCTCTCCCGACCCTACTCTCCCTACTTCGCATTGGAGGCTCATTGCTGCTGTTTTGTGCCCCCCGCCCCCCCGGAATGATGCCAAAATCCAAGGGAAGGGGACTGGTCATTCTGTAGGACTCCCACAGTCCTAAGAATGTCTTCCATAGGGACAGGAAGTGATTTCTAGGCTCAGGGAACGGAGTCAGCTCTGGGAGGGGGCTCCATTCCCTGTCAAGGTTGCTCTGTATTTCCGCGTGTCCTGTGAACACTCCCAAAGCTCAGAC
Source organism: Myotis brandtii (assembly GCF_000412655.1). Lineage (NCBI taxonomy): Eukaryota > Metazoa > Chordata > Mammalia > Chiroptera > Vespertilionidae > Myotis > Myotis brandtii. Next base: position 803,906 of record NW_005370412.1, read on the forward strand.
GGAAAGACAGGGAGGGGGAGATTTTGCTTTGCTTATCTGACTTGAAGAGACATCCTGATGCCCCCTTTTTGAGTCTTTAAGAGATGGAATTTGCCAGCACATGACTGAACATGCAGAAGTCCAGCTTATCCAATGGATGAGGTGGAGCAGGATGGGAAAGGGCAGAGACAAACACGGTCAGGTGAGAGGGGTGGGGCGCAGCGGAGAGAGCATGAGAGGAGGGTGAACGAGGCAGGAGCAGAGTGGGCAGGCCGTGTTCCCCTCCCCCAAAGGAAGGGATCACACTGAAATGGCCAAATCCACTTTCCAGAGAGTATCTTGCTTTAGGAATTCTTTCAATGTTTCCTCCAATCCCAACACGCCTTCTCTTACCAAGCTTCATCCCCAAACTTCGAAGAACTCAGGGCCACATTCCGCCATCTGGCATTTTGGAATGTGGCCATCATGAGCTAGAAGGATGCCAGCCCCTTAGCTGTGCACGAGGAGCCATGTGCTGGGGTGGATGAGGGTCCCTAAGGGCTCCGTTCCAATGAGATCCTCTCTGGGCCGCTACCACTTGGAGAAGCAGGAGAAGGTCCCCTGGAAGAACCACCAGCCTAGCAGGGAGGGATGTGTCTCTTCCTAAGGCGGGGCCTCTAAGACTCCATGGGGACATGTCATGTAATGGGATTCCACAGACATGGTGTCTCAGAGGCTCAGGCCAGTTTCTTGTTTGAATCTGAGTTTCATCTCTCTCCACTTCCTTAAGCATCTAGAAAAGTGGCAACATCGCTGTGGAGCCCCAGGCGCATGAAAGAGCTCAGTGTTCTGGGTCAGTCTCAACACCGAAGGGGAATTAGTAGTAACTATTCTTAATTGTGGAGGAAAAAAAACTCAGGCCTCAAAGCTATGAGTTCCAGAAGGACAGGTGATTCCCAATGGGCAGTGCTGCTCTATGCAAACCGGGGGGAATCCCCCCACAACTGCAGGGCCAGGCCCCCAAACTCAGTCATGCCCAGAAGGGAAATCTAATCCTGAAGGCAACTCGGCCCTCGGTCCCCCTTCCCATTGTGTCGCCCAGAGAAGTGGGCGGCGGGGCTGGTGGGCAAAGGGAGCGGCATCCCATGTCGGGGGTCCCGGGGTAGAGTCAGGTGCCTCCTTCATGTGACCTAGAAGGAACCAGGCCGCAGCCCCGTTCCACATCAGGGAAGAAGAACTTGGTTAAAAGTTTTCCTCTCTCCTGCAGCATTTCTCTTTGAGCCATGGTGAGAGCCATTTCTACACTATTTCCTTAGCTTCTCTGATGGAAGGTGCTCCTTTTCTATCTGCTCGGACAGCTGTGTGCGTAGGTGTCCTGTAGGCCACCACTCTGCCTCCTCTTAAAAGCAGACACACTACTCAACGCTCCCCTCGTAGGAAGCCACTCACAGGAAGCCACGCACTTGTCGTTAAACACAGATGACACGGAACAAAGCCCACGGTGAACAGCACTGCAAACCACCCGCTGTGTCATTTCGGGACGGCATCCTTCCGTGGACCTTCCTGACCCTTCCGTCTCATCACCTTTTTCCCTCCTCCGCCTCCCAAGCCCCGCTGCCTCCCCACGGCCTGGCCTCCCCACAGCTGGACCCCATTGTGGGTTGGTCGCTAGCCCAGAACAAAGGAAGGGGTGGTCTACCTTATAGGCCACTTTGGAGGGACATCTCTTGCCGAGGCCTAGCGGTGGTGACATGAGAGTCAGCATTTCATACATCTCAGTGTAATGGATGCGGCCACTGCTCAGGGAGGGGCGGCAGGTGGCAGGGAAAGGAAGTGGGGGAAGGAAGCCAACACAGACAGACAGATCATACGAACACGAGAGGAAAACAAAACGGAACGGACAAACAGGAAAAGAATAGGAAACCTGTTAATCAAGGCAAATCATACAGGTGACTCCATCCTGGTGCGGGTTTATATCAGCCCCACACAGACCCGGGAACGCTAGTGGCACCGCCACGGGACTCGCCTGTCCGCTCCTCCTGGCCTAGCATCACCCTACTCCCCTGGCCACGCCTTCGTCCCGTACAACACAAGCCTGTCTCCATTCCCAGGGCTGTGTGCGCGTGGTATAAACCGGATAGACGGCGCTCCGGCCGTGGGTCAGAATTTCCCGGGCTTCTCTCCTGCTCCGAACCCACGGGCGGGGCGCCGTGTATCCCTCTGTGCCGGGTGTGCAGCGGAGGCGGCGCCGTGGCAGTGGTGGGCTGTGGCTGCTGCCGGGGTCGCCGTTGCTTCCACCTGGCCCTGTGGGGGGAGTGCCCTTGTCTCGCCAGCATGTCCAGGGCGATGGCACGCTGGAGGCAGAAGGACAAAGCCAGGTGGAGGAAGAGCACCTGCATGCCATGCTGCCCTCCCACTCTCCCATCATGCGGCAGCAGGTGGCACCAGGGTCAAGTTTAAAGAGTCTCAGCAGAGGCAGCTGTTGGGCCTCCCGAGTATGGGAATCACTGTGTCACCATCCCCAGCCAGCTCCTGCCCGTCGCCTGGGGCCTCACCTTCCTGGGCCTACATCCTCTTCCAGCCTCCCCTCTGGGCTGTGCTCTGCCCCAGGGAGCCCTGCTCCCTTCTGCACCCAGCGAGGCTTCCTTATCTAGCGGGCTAGGCCTTGGATGCAGCTGGGCAGAGCCACTGGGATGTAAGCTCCCAGGGTCTGGCAGAGGAGGTCCTAGATGCCCCTGAACATGTATGTCCTTGGCTTCACAAACAACAGATCCCACTCCCCGCCCCCCCCCCAACTTCCGCCCCTCGACAGTATATGGCAGGACCCTATGGCAGGACATGTGCTCAGGAGCCCACTGCCCTCTACTGTGACCTTCCTGGCCCTTCTGAGCTACTGAATTCTTCCACACGCCCCCAAAGCGATCCCAGTTTACCTACGCTCACCTCTTGCCCTAATTCTTCATTGTTTCTCACCACCTCTTCCTACAGCTTTTATAACTGTCCAGGTGCCAGAGGGCGGGCAGAGGTAAGGTGACTGGAATCACACCTGGGGACATTATATATGGGACCATGATGCTACTTTGCTAAAAGGAGGCGTGTCTGTCTCCAGTGAGGGGAGACCAGAACTCTCTGCTTTTTAAAAAAGGTTTCTGCATTCTCTGGTTAAATGTGCAGATTACAGGGGAGTGGGAAGGATGTGTGTGTCCACCCACCAATGAGTGCATGGAGGTGAAGAAGAAAGTGAGAGGTCAAAACGGCCTTCGTTATTAAGCCCTCAGCTCTTCCTTTTCCTGCTTCCCCTCCCCTCCAACCGTGCCCTTTTCCCCAATGTAACAGCTGCTGGTTCTGGGAGGGTTGGACCTCTTTAAACTCAAAGGAAAGCAACATGAAGGTTCCCTGAGGTGGCGCGGTGGTGGGTGGGGGTGGAGCAGAACAGAGGGGGGTCCAGGTGGCACCCCATCGTCAGGCGTGGCTGGGGACTGGGAGGCAAACCTTGCAAGCCACCCTGTAGGGGCAGTTCTCTCCCAGGCCCAGAGGCGGCGAGATGACCCGCACTAATTTGTACATATCCTTATACGGGATCCTGCCACTGAAAAGGAAGCAGAAGTGGGTTAATAGGGCACTCAGAGAAGGCGGGAAAGAAACGACAGCTTAGCCACGGAGGGCGTGGCCGGAAGAGGAAGAGCAGCTCTCCTTTCCGGGGCCGGGCACAGCCGGGCCAGGAGACTGAGCACGGTGGGCACCAGAGAGGCATCGCCTTGCAACCTGCACTGCCCCCAATTTCCCATGGCAATCGAGCCCGACCAGTGCCCAACGGGACTGCCTCCTGGCCAAGGGCACCCCGGGATACCTATCCATCCGGCCCACACCTGGCCAGATGCAGGGACTGGGCCCTGGCTCGAGCGAGGCCTGGAGGAACACAGCCTGCCGCTTCACCACTGCTCTGACCGCTGTGAAGCGCGGCTGCCATGAAGTGGACGGCAGAACTGTTTGTTTTTCACAGTCACGGCCAACAGCCAGCTCCTCAGGCCCACGTGTCGGGCGGCGAGGAAGTCCGCGTCTGCGAGACACACATTGCCCATTAGCTAATTAGCGAGGAGCACAGTTGGCACGAGGGACGCTGCAAAGGGCTGTGCTTCTCTCTCTGGCAGATTTGTCTTGAGCTGGGCAAGCTCCCTCCCCACCCCCCGCCCCTCGGGGAGCCTGCCCAGAGCGGTGCTCAGACAACAGCCCTGTCCCCTGCTCCACGCCACTGCCCAGCTCACAGGCAGCTCGGTCTGATCCAGTCAGAATTCCAGGAACTATGAGACCTGTCTTGCCAACCCCCGTCCCCATGAGCCTGCTGCAGAGTTATGCTTCCTGTAAAAAGTACAGAATCAACAGTTGATTCGTTTTCAGTGGCTAAAGCATCTGATCCGTAGGCCAGGACAAGAAAGCAATAGCCAGAGGTCTGGACACATCCTGGTGTGATCAGCGGCTCCGCCTCCGAGCACCACGCCTCCCAGCAGCCACGTGGAGACCGGGCCTTTGCCCCAGCTCCGCTCTTTCTGCCGGGTCTTGATTTTGGTGTTGATTCATCCTCCTCCTCTTCCAAAGAGCAGCTCATCAGTCCTTGGGAGGAGGTTAATCTGTCCATCTGTTTTTCTTACTGTGGATGGTTGGTTCTGCTATCTAGAGGCTGGTGGTCTCTGGAACCCGTAGCAGCCTTCTCTTTGAAGACACTGACTCACTCTATCTTTGTCAGTCCCTCCGCCCCCATCTCATAGACAAGGCCAATGAAACTCTAACCAGAACACATCAACACCATGAATCTCAAAGCAGACAGAAGAGGTTTTCTTTTTCCTGTTTGCTCTCTCACAGCTCATGCATCTAAGTCTCAGGAGTAGTCCTCATGGCATTGTTTCTTCCCAGCAGCTGGAATGAGTGCGGAGGGACAGGTTTAATGGACAGGGCATCTGGGTCGCGAGATCATGTGAATCCACAGGGAGCTGGGGTTTCTGAGAGCCAAGGCCGGCTGAGGGAGGCCAGGTGGGCAGTGACTGCCTTTGCTAGTGGCTCAGGCTCCCAATCCGATGGCCGTCCATGCTTTACAGATCGATAGTCCGCACTTTCCAGTCACTTTCCTACATGGTTATTGCCAATGATAGTAACAGTTACGCACAACCAGCCTTCGAGGTTGGTATCCACTGAGCCAAACCGGTTTCGGCTCGAGGTTGGTATCGTTATCACCATTTTACAGGTGAGGACACTCGGAGTGGTTAAGGGCCTTGTCCAAGGCCACGGAGCTGACAGATGCAGGCCTGGCTGCATTCCCCTCCAACACCCCACCCTGGGCTTTCTAATCAGCCGACTACTAGAAAGTAAGCCCAGAAGGTAAAAGCCCACTGCTCAGCCATTGGAACAGGAATGGACTTAGAGAACACTGTGCCCGAAGTCACTACTAATTGCTGAGGGGAGGAGGACTTCTGATTCAGAGTTCTAACCTGTAACACAGTGGCCCAAGTTCAACAGCCTCGGGGAAGGACAGATTTGGGGAAGAGTCTCAGATGGGGAAGGGGTTCCAGGTGGAAGCGACATGGCCCGTTCCTGCGAAGGATGGCATTCCTTGTGGTATTTTCAGAGGGGGCCAGAGAGGATAGACTGGTGAGATTAAGTCCCCAAAGCGAAGATGACATGGGACAGGAAAGAGCCTGGGAGTGAGCACTCACAGGACTCTCACCCGTCTTCAGCCACGAGGGCCCAAAGGTTGCCCTTGAACTCTAAAGCAGGGATGGGCAAACCTTTTCTGTAAAGGCTCACAGAGGAAATAGTATTGAATTTGAGGGCTATACAGTCTCTGTCATAACCACTCAAGCCTGCCTTGTAGTGCGACAGCAGCCTCGGGCAACCCACAAACGAGTGAGCATGGCTGGGAAACCGGCATTGGGCCCCATCTAGACCCTGGGCGGGCGTCGCCAACCCTGCTCTAAAGCCAGAGGGCATGACATCGCCGAAGAACTCCTGGACAGTGAAAGAGAATGGGAGGTATCCCCACAAACTCCTAACATTTAACTCAGTTTCATGCAATAGAATCCACAAGGGATCAGTCGGAAGGGCAACCTGCTTGCTTTCGTGTATACCTTCTGTTTTCTCACACTGGACCTTTTGAGAGGGATGAGAGGCATGGATCACTCCTGTCACTGACCGTGGTGGCCAGACGTCCGATTGGCCCAGAAAACCCTGGTCAACCCCGGTGATGACTCAACCATTAGACAGGAAAAGAAGCTCCTCTGGGGATTGAACCCAAACACTCTGAGGTAGGACAGTGTGATGAGATTGGCAAAGAAAGGGACAGCCTGTCACCGAAGGAAAGAGAGAGAAAGGGACAGAGAAAAGCTATGTCTGATACCAGAGCCACGCTGAGGACCCGGCCTCTTCAACGGGCCACAGGCAAGAGGAGTGCCCTCTCCTGTAACAGGCAAGCATTTGGGTGGCTCTAATGCCAACCTCTTCCTTGAGAACTTGGTGGCCTCTCATATAGGCCTCAGTGGGTTGGCCGAGTGGCCTACTCACCATGCAGCTCTGTCGTATTCTGCCCAGACGCGGACAAACTCATCCAAGTGGTGAGGCCCCAGGATGGACGAGTCCCGAGTCAGGTACTCGAAGTTGTCCATGATGACGGCCACGAACAGGTTGAGCATCTGGAGGGCACGAGGGGAGGGAAGAAAAGTTAGGGGAACCCCAAAGCAGAAAAACAGGCTTCAAGGCCAATCGACAATTCTGAAGTTTGTAAGGCTGAAGGCCCCGACCAAAGCCTGTTGATCTTGCTAAATGTGTTGCATTTGTGTTATCTGTGCCACAAATTTTGTTGTGCGAACAGCATTATTTCAGTTTTCTATTTGAAAAGCATTGTTATATGTTCCATTTATTTAATTGTTACTGGAAAAGCGAGGGAGCAGCAGCGACAACATGCTCCAAGGCTGGAGAAAACCAAGGCCTGACGCCCACGCTCCCTTCCAGCCCCTCCCCCACCCTTGCTCCACCAAAGGAGCCAACAGAACTGGTGAGACCTCTCAGAGCCCACACCATGGCTTACTGCGTGCCGACTTGAAGCTATCTTTGGCTCCTGAGTGGCTTCCAAGACCCTGTTCTCCCACTTGCTTGCTCAACAACATTTATTGTCCACCCCCTGTATTCCAAACAGACACCCAGATGCAGGGGGTGGAGGTAAGGAAGTTCCCATCTAATAACTAGTCAGAGAGACTGCTGGCCCATCCTACTAACCCCGTGGTTGGCAAACTGTGGCTCACGAGCCACATGCGGCTCTTTGGCCCCTTGAGTGTGGCTCTTCCTAAGCCTTAGGAGTACCCCAATTAAGTTAATAACAATGTACCTACCTATATAGTTTAAGGTTAAAAAATTTGGCTCTCAGTAGAAATTTCAATCATTGTACTGTTGACATTTGGCTCTGTTGACTAATGAGTTTGCCAACCACTGTACTAACCAATCAGAGAGACTGCTGGCCCATCCTACTAACTAGTCAGAGAGACTGCTGGCTCATCCTACTAACCAGTCAGAGAGACTGCTAGCCCATCCTACTAACTAGTTAGAGAGAGGACTGGCCCATCTACTAACCAGTCAGAGAGACTGCTGGCCCATCTAATAACCAATCAGAGAAAATGCTGGCCCATCCTACTAACCAGTCAGAGAGACTGCTGGTCCATCTAATAACCAATCAGAGAAAATGCTGGCCCATCCTACTAACCAGTCAGAGAGACTGCTGGCCCATGTACTAACCAGTCAGAGAGACTGCTGGCCCATCTACTAACCAGTCAGAGAGACTGCTGGCCCATCATACTAACCAGAGAGACTGCTGATGCATCCTACTAACCAGTCTTCCTCCCTCCCTTCCTGCCTGCCTGCCCCCCTCCCTCCCTTCCTCCCTCCACCTAGAATGTACTAGTAAGTGGACGACTGAAGGTTTAGCCTCAAGAGGATGAGGGACAGCCCTGGAGGTAAAGGAGCAGAAAGTCTGGAGTGCTAACCGCTGTGGAGCCACCATCATGAGCCCGCACTGCCTCCCTCCAGATTTGCTGGTGCGTGAGGGAAAGAAACATCCCTCTGGGTTAAGCCACTGTTACTCAGTTGTCTCATGCAGCTGCACCTGATCCTAGCACGGCCTCTCTGTCTGCCTCTGAGACTGGAGCCACAGTGAATATATATGCAATGGCTGCGTGGGTTACAGAGGGTTTTCCACGTATCCACACATCTTGTACACTCCTTTCTTGGTACCTATTATTCATGGTAACAAACACTCTTAGGTATTTATTATTGCTTTACGTTTGCCTATAGTCTTGTATAATGGTGTGCACATTCACACCTATTCTTTGTTTTAATGCTTGCCCTGCGTTTTCATGTGGCAGCTTTCATCGTATCAGCCCTTCCAGGACCCAGCGCTTCCCACACACACTGGCATCCTTGGCTCTAAGCGCACGGCCTGGCACATCCCGCCCACTGGTACATCCCTCCGGGTGGCTGCGTGGGGCTGAGAAGCTGTGCGACTCGCCCAAGGTCACAAAGTCACTCTCCTGCGGGGCTGAGATTTGAAAGCGGATCCTCTCAGACTGAATACAGCGTGAATTTAAAAATAACAGTAGCGTGAATTATGCAGCACCCTCCATCTCAAAATTCTACCAGTGCCTTTAGAGTCGCTAATGAATTTTCCAGTTATATCTCTGGTTTCTTTTAAATATTTATTATTAAACATTTACACCATGTAGGATAAAACTGTGATGTCTACATGTCCTTCCACACGCCCCATTTCACCCCATCTGAGTGCTGAGACCCCTGTATGCCTTTCAGCCTTTGATGGAGGGACCATAACAGCTTTTTAATGACACTCAGTACAAACGTGCTGACCATGTGAGTGAATCAACTGATAAAACACTGGAGGCACAGAAGAGAAAGGATTTACCAGGGGTTACAACAGATTTAACCTGAAGTTCACTGCTCTATTCACCGAGCTCTACTCCACCCAGGAAACCGCCCACCTTTCCAGGGCATTGCTTTAGTTTTCGGTTCTGGTACAGCCGGTGCCTCGCCTTTTAATGACCACTCAGTACAAATGTGCTGAATATGTGAATGAATCAACTTAAAACTCCAATATCATTCAAAATTGCTTTTCAGTTATTTTCATTAGATGTTCCACTTCCATATTTCTAAATGGGATACTGTTTTGTTTTTCTTTTTAAAATCTCCTGCAGGGAGTTTACTAAAACACATGCATCTGCTCACTAAATAACACTCTCATTATCAAGTCCTTTTCCCTCCTGTCCTACAGCAGCAGCAAAGCCCAGAACTCAATGTGGGCTACTAACATGGGCTACTAACTCTCTGTCCGTCCCCTCCCAGTCCCTCTCGGTCTAGCTGCAAGCCGCTTCCCCACACCCGAGAGATGGACAGGTGGCAAGTCCCCCAAGGATCACGTTAGAGGCAGAAATGGCTGGATGAGAGACAATTCATTCACTTTGGGATGTCTGGCCATGAAACTGCCCACTTTCCCAGGGAACTGCTTGAGCTTTTGATTCTTGTACAGTCAGTGGCATTAGCATCGAAGCTGAGCTAAGGGATGTCAGGGTGGCCACAAACACAGGACTGGCCATCACTGATTTAGCAGGGGCACCTCAATCATCATCCATCATCCTGTTTATCCCCACTGGTCAGATTATGCAGCACAGAGATTTCTGGATGAAAGAATGAAGGGGCACTTGAGCCCCTCACTATTTTGTAAGCAGGTGTGCTCCACAGATATCACTCAATGTTCACTAATACCGGAAGCGATTAGATCCTCTCATGTCAAGCTGGCCACTGTCACTAAACATCTATATATATAAAAGTCAAGCAACCAGAACGACTGGAATGACCAGAATGACCGGTCGCTATGACACGCACTGCAGTGGCCAACTAGCTGGATCGGGGCCCCAATGGGCCCCCCAAATCTCCTGAGGCCCCTCCCCCAGGCCAGCCCCACCCCCAATGGGACCTCACCACCACGATTGGCCCATGTCACCTCTCCCCAGTCAGCTCCATCCCTGATCAGTGCCCCCATTCTAATCAGGGGCAGAGGCAGCCAGCCAACCACACATGACCCCTCCCCCAGGCCGCTGGCCCCTGATTGGCCACCCCCACCCCATTCGGGGACACCAGCCTCCAGGGGCCCCCCCACCCCCTCCCAGCCGGCCCAGCCCCAAAGGGCTGGGCCACATTTCGGGTTAAGGGCACAAGGCTACTCACCAAGAAGGAGCAGAAGAAGATGAAGGAGACAAAGTAAACGTAGGCCAGATCGGTGCCACAGCGTTCGTTCTCGTTCTGCCCGGAGGGCGCCGTGGTGTCGGGCTCACAGCCTTTCTCCCCGAGGCACGACAGCATTATCTCCTGCCAGGCCTCGCCTGTGGCACTCCTGAGCCCAGAAGACATTTTGGTGATTAGTGGCAGGTCTGCATGTCCGGTCCTCTCCTTGGCCTTCTCTCCCAATTCACCCACCCCTTCCTCTGGCCATAGGCCCAACGGCTTTGCCTAGTACTCGTGGCTCTCGTGCTTTCCATGCAGAGATGGAGCGTGCCAATGAGTCTCTCTCGGGTTCTGCCACCTCACCCACTGCTTCCCTGTTTTTGGAAGAATCTCTGCTGATCGTGATGGGACATTCTGGGACCCCACACACCCGGCCAGCCAAGGTTTCAGGCCTTAACTGGAATTTGACCTGCAGGAAACTGTCCTCGCCTTCCCCCTCTCAGAGTCCCAAAGGACAAGCTGAAGCTGCAATTTGCAAATTCACTACTGAGTTAGAGGTGACCCCCCTGCTGCCCCCACCCCACTGCCATCCTGCTGGGAGCGGAGCAAGGGCAGTGAAGAGGCACAGACAGTGGAAGAGAAGACCAACTCTGTCCCCTCGGTGGAGGGCTAGGCTACAATAGTTCCGCGTCCAGGCACCTGAAGAGTAGCATGAGGGACCCAAAGAAACTCCGGAAGTTGTTGTGCCGGTTGATGTGACTCTCCTCATCCAACTTTATGTTTCCAAATACCTGGAGGAGAAAACAACAGAAAGCAATGAGCAGGGCGGAGCTGTGACAGGCACCCGGCGCATGGACATGACATGCAGAGTTGGCACATCCACACGCGTGGCTCCTCCTGATGGCCTCGCCCTGAAGCAGACAACCCACACCCAGACAGGCTGGTGGGCCCTGTGCCCAAACCCGATAAGCAGGCGGGAAAAGAAGACCGTAGAAGGCAAGATCTGGGAAATCTTCCACCTGTCTATCGTTCCTCCCACACCTAATTTGGTCTTTTTATTTCCATGGCACCTGTCACCATGGCACTCACCGTGTGCCTGCCACAGACATCACCCATCACGGAGTCTCTGCCTGTCCGGGGAGTGCTGATGGGGGCATCCGGATCTGCAGATGTGACTATGGCTTGGGAAGATGCTGCCCTCAAGTGCACAAGCAGTTTAGGTCAGAGAGGGGCATCGCTGTCTTCCTTGGCTGTGTTCCTACCCAGAGAGTCCGTCTGTCTGTAAACTACCGTCCCCGAGGATGGGCTCACACAAAGCAAGTCCAGGCCAGAGGGATGAAGAGAGTCAGGACAACGGACGCTCGGAAGAGGAAGACGGCAACAGGTTTGGGCAGATCTGGCTACCGAGTGAGTTTACTAATCTGCCCTTGGTCGCTGGGCTTAGAATGTGGTCACCAGGCAAATTCACATGAAAAAAGAGGGAAAATCCAGAGCACTTCATCTGCAGACACCGAATAAGGATGAGCTCTCCAACACACTGCTGCCCGGAGCCACGGTCACCCAAGGTCTCTTCAGATGAGAAGGTGCCCTTCCATAGGCACTTCCCTTCCCAGTTGCGCTTCCGACATCAGGGTCTGGTCTCGCAAATCACCGTTTGCACAACTGAAGGCTCACAGGTTGCTTTCCCAGCCATTTGAGACAAATTTCAGCCTATATCTAACATCTCTCCATTTATCTAATAGCTGCTGAATGCAACATATTCCCCCCATAACAGTTTTCAGAATGTGCAATTGAGGAACAAGCTCTGCCCCCAGCTATTTTGCTCGGATAACTCCCACTGACACCTGCTTTGGGAATGTGTTCTGAACGTTGCTTCTCAAAACCCAAATACTACTTGTCTCTCGGGGAGAATGGAGGGGGCAGGCCAGGCAGGGAAGTGGGAAGGAGGAAGATGAGAAGGTAGAGAACCCCCAAACAGACAAATAGCAGCCCTGAAAAAATCCCAAACAATCCAATCTAATTCTGGATGCCCCAGGAGGAAGCTGTTAGGACCCCTCGCCTGTGTTCGCATCTCTCTCTCTCTCTCTCTCTCTCTCTCTCTCTCTCTCTCTCTCTCTCTCTTGTCCTCCTGGCTCAGTATCCACGGTTTATCCCTGATTCACCACATACACGTGTACTTTCTCCCTTCTCCAATCATGACCTGGTTTGAGGGCTCAGAATCCACGGTTTATCCCTGATTCACCACATACACATGTACTTTCTCCCTTCTCCAATCATGACCTGGTTTGAGGGCAGGCCAAGAATTTGCATGAGGTATGTGTATAAACTTATACCAAATGTTCTCCAAGAAAATTTTCAAGCCAAAAACGTGTATTTATTGTGAAGGTGGTCTTTCAAATTGTTTCCACTTTATTTTTTTTTGCTTTTCACTCAGTCCTTGTCACTAACCCAAATCTCGTATATCAAATGGGTACAGAGGAGAAAGAAGGGATGCTGAGACCATCAGAAACTGACTGAACGTATAGGCTTATGTCCTTTCACTTGGACTCACAGACCTGTAGAACCAGGCAGGACCTGTGAAGCTGTGTATCCAACTCCTCTACGGGACTGCTGAGGGTGTTAAGCCCAGAGAGGTTCGGTCACTTGACCAAGTTTGCACAGCTGGCCAGCGGTGGAGCTGAGGCTGAAAGCCTCACCTCTAAGGACCTGCAGCCCAGAGCGCTTTTCCAGACCCAGCAAGTTACTCCTTCCTTCCACGTTCAGATTCCTCTGCAAACTCTCTTCTCCCAAGATGACTCTGAAAGTTCAGAGTAACAGTCCTTCCCATACAGACATCTTGTTGCGTTTACCTCTCTAATGCTCTGTCTACTGTCCTTCTGCCTTTGTTATGACAATATGAGATGCAATCTTTCTAGTTAGGAGCTTTGCATCTCTCTCTTGCTCTCTCTCATGTGTGTATGTACATATGTGTGCACGCATACACACACACACACACACACGAAGAGAGAGGGTAAGGACATACATTTAGCACAGTGCCTGCCACACTCAGGAAGTTGAGTAATGGTAAACAGCATTATCACCATTTTCAGTAGTATTAATAACCAGTTAGTATGGGAGATGGTGTAATTCTAGTTTACTTTGTTTGAAAATGAAAAAGGTAGTAAGAACTATTTTCCAGCATAAGCCAAAAAGAATGTAATTTTATCAAGTTCCATTTGGCTGTTCAAGAAGATTTTAATTCGAGATCCAAATATTCGGAAGTTCCAAGGGACTTAATAGAAGTCGTCAAGGCAATCTTCAAGGTCGCTGGAGTTAGCTTCTACCACACCCCGGACTTCACCGTTAAACCCCTGCTGACCTGTCCTCCGTGAAGGAGATCTCATTACTTCTCAGCCAAGTCTCACACTTTCTGACACTTGGCTTCTATCATATAAACTCTCCAGTAATGGGGTTAGAAGATGAACAAAATCCAGAAGCGCAGGCGCGAGAGAGGAGTAAAAGGGAGAGCCTCTCAGAGGGGCTCCGGAGGGGGCTGCTGACTGGGCAGGCCTGGGAGACGTGGCCAGCGGCTCCAGATGGCAGGTGCTGTGGAGGGGACAGCTGGCAGGCCGTCCAAAGGTGGCCAGCCTGCCTGACTGCAGGGGACTGCCGCTTGGCTGAAGTTCTGTGCTGGGGCTTAGTCTCCCCACCTCCAAGTCAGAGAGTTAGTCCCGGAAACAAGCAGAGAGCCTGTGTCCCCAGCGGGTAGGTCCATGGGCTGCTGCTGTGTGTTTTCAGCAGGAGCCCACACACCCTAAATGACAGTTGCCTGTGAGAGACCTTTTGGCCTCTTCCGCTTGACGGGCCTTTGGCAACTGTAGGGATATCCGGGGTGGGAACCTGAGCTCCTCTTCTCAATTCCCAAACCGGGAAGGATGTGTAACCAGCCAGCTGCACGGCCCTTTGAGAAGAACTAGCTGGAATGTGGCCCGTGGCCCTAGGGCAGTGGTTCTCAACCTTCTGGCCCTTTAAATACAGTTCCTCATGATGTGACCCAACCATAAAATGATTTTCGTTGCTACTTCCTAACTGTAATGTTGCTACTGCTATGAATCGTAATGTAAATATCTGATATGCAGGATGGTCTTAGGCCACCCCTGTGAAAGGGTCGTTCGACCGCCAAAGGGGTTGAGAATGCTGGTCTAGGGTTTGGCATGCTGCCCAGAACCTGACACGCTGTTCCCTGGGGTGAGTTTCAGGTTGTAAATCTCAGCCATTCAGGATTTTACTAAGCCATATTCTGTGTCACTGTATACAGGAGATCAGCCATTGACCTTTAAGGCCTGGCTCCAATACCTGAGACCCTGAGCAGTGGATCAGCATGAGCCCTGCCCCCTCCTTAGTCTCCTGGGCACCCTCTGGCCAAGAACACTGGTGCCACCTTTGCTGTGGTTTGTTGTTGGAAGTCCAGCTGCTGTAAGTCATCACTATGGTCTCACAATCTCAGATGAAGCCCCTGTACCAGACCACCCTGCCTACCTGGGCAACCTGAGTGGGGAAGCCGGCACCTGGGAAATTCCCAAGGTCACATGGCAACAAGACCTTGGGAGCCTGCCCCTTTAACGCAACCCCAGTCCTGAGTGCTCAGTGAGCCAGAGACAGTCTGGGCCACAACCACCCTGACCAGGCCCCGCGCGCGCCCCCGCTCACCTGCATCCCAATGATGGCATAGATGAAGAACAGCATGGCAATCAAAAGGCAGACGTAGGGCAGGGCCTGGAAGGAAAGCAGAGATATGACCGGGAGTTCAAAGGCAGGCAGCTCCCCGGCTCAACGGCCTGCAGTCACTGGCAGTAAAGGAGTCTTGTCTGGAGGCTGACGTATGCAGACTCTGGGGCTGTGTCCCTGGGGCTGCCCTGTTTCGGGGTGCCATACTTTGCAGATGTCCACATCCTCTGACAGAGATGGAAGCTGTTGGCCACAGGGAGGCTCGGAATTTACCTCCTGTCCAGAATATTCCCTCACCTGGAGTGTGGCCCGGATCTCCAAGGAGAGCTGGGAAAATTCCTGGGCCTGGGGCTCATCCCACTTTGCACAACAGAATATTAATAATGTGGGCCACTGTGATGCAAACTACACAGCAAGCATCCTGCCCTGGCTCCAATCCTAGTGTTACCCTTTCCCATTCCCCCACTCAATGCGAAGCCCATGAGAAGAATCTATAAACAAACTCAAATCCTGGGGTCTCGGTTGTTTGTCAGTTCCTAGAAGGCTCCTTCATCCTCTGAGAAAACATCTATTCCCAAAGTTTTAGGTTCCTGATATTCCCATACGTGTCCTGTAAAATCCCCAAACGCCTTTTAGGTGTCAGCCACCACCAAGCCCTGTCCAAAATCAGGCGGCACAAAGTTCCACACTAGGCAAGCGAACTGCTGCTTAGGGATGACATCTCAGTTACGGGGGTGAAGGGGGCGAGGGAAGGAAATGTAAGGCAGGAGACTGCCCTGGGCGGCTGGGCGCATGCGCACAGGGCAGTTGGGTTCGGGGGCCAGGGTGGGCATGGTAATTCTGCGGTGATCTCAGTGCTGACGTGCAAATCCCTCTTCTTTATCGTCCAGGAAGCTCCCCAAAAGGCGGCACAACTAACTGTGCGTCTCCACTCTATCTTGAGTGTGGACAGTGCAGATCCCAGGGGATCAATTCCAGGCTTTCAGCCGGCAGGAGCCACAGGGCTCACCAACAGATCTCACCACATGGAGAGCCCTGGGAGACTCTGGGAATGTGAGTAAAGGGTAAAAGTTGGTGGGAGAACCCCCTCTCCAATGAGTGCTGACTCCCGAGATCTGTGGGTTGCATTTCGAGGGGCTATGGGATACTCCCTCTGCTGAAAGGAGAGAGTAGGGAGGCAGGTTGCTTGCCACCTGGGTGTGCTACCTTCTACCAACTTCTATGTTCACCTCCTGCCCTTATTCTACCTTCTCTCCTCCAAGGGCTCCAGGCCCTAGTTCATCTCTCCCTTCCCACAGCTTTGGAGAGAGGACTGAAGATTCATTCTGATCTCTTCTTTATCACCTCATAAATGCCAATGCAGTAGTGCAGACCTGGGCTGAGCTCAGGGCTGGGAGGGTGGGGACAGGCAGTGGCATGCTGTTTTATATTGTGTGGCCCCTGCTGTGTATTTGCAGAGGCAGCCTTTGTTTGCCAACGTTGGGAAAACAACTTTTATGCCTGTCCCAGGACTGTTCCAAAATGGAAACACCTACCCGTCACAGTGTCACCTGTCTTCACCAGTGTGTGTATTCACCGAAATAAGCCAACCATTTGGCCATCAATTTTTGACAGGCTTTTTCTTTGCCCTACATAGTGTTCAGTTTTAACAGAGAAATGGTGATCATGATAATATGACAGGCTGACACATAGTTCTTAAGAGATTCAAGAACAAATGATAGCTTGTTGGGGTGGCTTCTAGAGAAAAAGGTTTTAAGAGCATCTGGTTTCAAATTCTAAATCTGAATTCACCTGAGACTCGTAGTAAATTCTCGCTAAGGTTTTAGATTTCCCCTCTGCCAGTCAGCTTTGGAAACGTGGTTTTCCAAAGGCCTCCGTGGGAGCTATCACATCAAACAGTTACTCTGGATACAGTAAGAATGTCAAAGGTTGCTCCTAGGAGTCTGAGTGAACGTCCTTATGACTGGCCTCACATCTCACACCTCAAGCTCATGGGTCCCGGATGGAGAAGTGAATCAATGATGAGAGTGAAGGATAAGAAACTGCAAACTCTTTATCACAACTTGGACTTAAAAGATAAGTGTGGGCAAAAGAGGGTGCACTGTGACATCCTTTGGAGTTAATAAAGCTATTGTAAATAATCATAACCTGCATGTCTTTTTCCATACAAACAACTGTAAACCTAATTTTGTCCACCCCATATATAAATAATTAAAACAAAGAAGACAATTCTGTGATTTCTTATCTTTCAATCATTGAATAGCATCAAATTCATTTTTAAAACACAGTCATGGAAAAGCTTGTTTTTGTATAAGAGGAAAATAGTAGGCATTTGAATACTATTTAGGCCCCCTGAACCTTAAAAATAACTAATTATGGCCCTAGCTGGTTTGGCTCAGTGGATAGAGCGTCGGCCTGCAGACTGAAAGGTCCCAGGTTTGATTCCAATCAAGGGTACATGCCCAGGTTGTGGGCTCAATCCCCAGTATGGTGTGTGCAGGAGGCACCCAATCAGTGATTCTCTCTCATCATTGATGTTTCTATCTCTCCTTCTCCCTCTCTGGAATCAACAAAAATATATATTTTTTAAAAAGCTTCCCTTAAAAAACAACAACTAATTATGGTATTTGCTAGGGACTGAAGATATTTAAATAGGTTTGGAAACTTCTTTTACTGGAAGTCTCTGCCATTAAAGTGGGTCTCAGGTATTGGTATTTCACTTACACTTAATTACACATACACCTCTGTACGTTCCAAAGATGCTCCCCGTGTTACCCTTGCCAGGCATCCTGTCGGTATACAGGACACAGAGGCAATCGTGAGCACGCCACACACCCAGTGGCTCAGGAAACACACTGATGAAGACGTGCTGGGACTCGTCTTGCTATAAAACAGACCTCAAGGAGTCCTGTTCTGTGAGATAAAGCCACTGTCACGTCCCTGAAAATGCAGAGGGTAAGTGACTACAGGTGGCTGGCTCTATACATGGACAGGGTTTTGGAATGCCTCCTCAGATAAGCTCCCTGCCTCAGTGGACAGAAGAGATAACTGAGTTACAAAGTTGAGGTGGTTTTCTAGAATGAGATGCTATCCGGTTAGACATAAGCTGCCCGCTGCGCGGCCGAGCCGTGCTGTGTGTATCTAGTGCTCCTGA
>NW_005370412.1:822042-830523 GCF_000412655.1 Myotis brandtii
AGGACTTGTATAAGGACGCCGTGCTGCATGGCTGTGCTGTCAGCCCTGACAGGGCCACCCCGACCCTTGGAGAGGAGGAGCGGGTGCCTCTCACCTTGAAGGACTGCACGAAGGTCCAGAGCAAAATCCGGATGGTGTAGCCCTGTCGCAGAAGCTTGATGAGGCGGGCAGCGCGGAAGAGCTTCAGGAAGCTCATATTGAAGCCACTGGTGTTCACCAGCTGGCGGACCGAAAGGAAACAGAATTAGTGGCATTAGAGTCATTTAGAAAATAGGAGCACTAGTTAGTCTTTGCATATTTACCCCTCATTTAGTTAATAAAATCGGACATGGATTCTGTCTTTCGTGCTTAACCCATCTCTGGCTGATGGGCCAGTGAGGACCATCTCTCCCAGCCTCCCCAGGCCTGCCGTCTATTCCCAGGGAGAAGGGTGGGGAAGTACCCTGGAGGGTGCCCTGTGTTAGACAGAAACAACCTGCTCGTCTTCTGTAAGTGGTCCTAACCCTGCACTTAGATGCCCAACGAACTGATCTACTCCAACATTCTAAGAGAGCTCCTATGAGCTCTCCAAGTCTTCTTTAGATGAACAGTTTAGGGAAACGATTCAGGTCTAACAACTTTGGGGGCAAAAATCCTAGACACTAGGTCTCTTCTGGCACTCTCTCTATCCATTCCACTCACTCCAGGAGATGTCTGCTATGTGAGTCACGCGAATGAAACAAGGCTTCCGGGAGATCCGGGGCCCTCCGATGTTGGCATTTTCTGGCTAGAGTTCAGGAGTGAGGAAGTGAACTCCCCACACTCAGAGGGCTACAGGTTTGGTTTGATGCGTTTAAAACAGACTGAACGTGCGGAGGGCTTTTTTAGATGCTACTGCAGGGTCAAGCTTAAAGACCAGCTCTACAAGCCATGCACCTTGCTGTCCGTCAGAATGATTTCTGTGATGCTGCCGATCACGGTGATGAAGTCGAAGATATTCCAGGTGTCTCGGAAATAGTTCTGCCAAGAGAATTCAGTGATGGGGGCATCAGAAAAAGGAGGAACAGAAAACCAGGAAGAAAAGAAAAACTGGGGAAAAGATAACTTTCATTACATAACTTTGTCACTTGGAATGGAAACTTGTTAATTTATGTACAAGTTCATTCTATCATTGGCTTCAGTTTCCTATTTCTCACCAGAAATGCTATGTCTCCTTTACTAATTTTGGAATTTCTCATTTGGGAAGCAGTTTCATCACTATTTGAAGACCTTGTTATTGAAGGTGTCACTAAAAAGCTTATATGTAAGGAAGAGATTTGTGGCCAAGAATATCATCATAAATCCAAAAAAAGAAAGATCATTGTCACCTACAAGACAATCAAATTATTTACAATATTATTTCAAGGATTTCTACAACTATAACTCTATCCATCTTGTATCACGTGACCCTATAAATATACAGTTCTGACTTTCAATTATTAATAAAAGCCACAGAGATGTCCTAAGTGACTAAAGATGAAAGATGTGTCAAAATCCCCTCTAACTCCATTGAGCCTTTCAAACCAACGGCTGATTTGCAATAGGATGATCAGACTTGATTTCCCCTCTCTTCCTCTGCCCTGTTACTCCTTTCGAGAAGGTGTAATGAAATAAAGTACAAGGAAGCAGTAATAAAGCGAGTGAGTTGAAGGAGATGGAAGAGAAACAAAGGACCCAGAAAATCCACCTATCAGATAACACTCTGCTAAAAGTGGATTATGCGGCCATTTCCAGGGCTCAGGTGAGCAAAGACCTTGGACTGTGTTCCTTAAAAGACACAGGACACACAGGTCTCCCACTGACACCTGCTTGCCCACTGCTTGCCCATAGCTCTCTCATGGCACTAGAGAAGTGCACCCCCTCCCATCCTTATGGCTGGCATCAGTGAGTCCTTGCTGTGTGCGCCAGATACTGGGCCAGGCCCTTGGCATTCATTCGATTCATCTATTCCTCCTATGGAGTCTACAGGTAGATAGTGATACCTATGTTCATTCAACACTGAGTGGTAGGGTTGGTAAGAAGAGTGGGGAGAGACAAAGATAGGGAAGGAGTGTGGGGAGATGAGCTACGTATAATGAACACCTACTCAGGATTGGAAGCCTTAGATGCCTTGGGCATACTGCCTAATTGGATACACACAACAAATATCTGAGGCTGCAAGGTAGCTATTGTTATCCTCATTTTATGAATGAGCAAAGCGAGGCTTGTCCGATTCCAAAGCCCTATGTACCTGCCAGGCATATAGAGAAACTGGAGCACACAGCCTCACAATCACACTTTCCATGGTGAATACCTACTCCTTCATGACTGGAGTCAAGGTGAGTCTCCAAGTTCCTCCTATCCTCAACCTGGGGCAGCTGCCTAGTACTTGGATCTCCCCCCATAGAGCAGAGAGAATACAAAGTCAGGTCTCAGAGGACAGAAGACCTGGATTCCAGGTGAGGATACTTTCCGACAGTATGGTAGAGCACCCACAGTGTAGTCAGAATAGTACGTTATGGTGGACAGAGTGTGGGCTTCCAAGTCAGCCAGACCAGGGTCTGAATGCTGGCTCTGCCTTGTAGGAACCCTGGACAAAGCATTCAATCTGCCTGAGCCCTGGCCCATCCGTAAGGAAGACCACTGCCCATTGACTAGAGCTGCTATGAAGCTGAAATGAATAATATGTAAAGTATTTGGTACTTAATAGACAACCAGTATATGTTCATTCACTCCCTCTTTTTCTTCCTTTTTTTATCCCCATTACACTTTCCAATTCTACTGCCTTTTATTGTGTAATCCTCAAAAATACACAATTTTTCTGACCTTCCGTTTCCTTATTTAAATGAACAACAATAATGCTAATGATGCTATCTGCCGTGGCTATTTCAGTCACTGAGAAGACCTGACGCGGTGCATGTTAGGGCAGTGATTCCCAAAGTGGGCGCTACCGCCCCCTGGTGGGCGCTGCAGTGATCCAGGGGGGCGGTGATGGCCACAGGTGCATTTGTTTTAACTTTTTTTGTATTACCTTTCTATTCTGAGTTCAATAAATAGTTTCATAATTTCAAACTTCAATGTTTCTAATTTACACCTTTCTTTACTATATTTTACGAAAAAGGTAGAAACATTAATACATATATCTTTCTGTTTAATTGCTATTAAAATTTAAAAAAAATTAATTTCCAGGGGGCGCTGAGTAATATTTTTTCTGGAAAGGGGGCGGTAGGCCAAATAAGTTTGGGAACCACTGTGTTAGGGTATTGAACACCTAGAGCTATGGTCGGCAAACTGCGGCTCGCGAGCCACATGCGGCTCTTTGGTCCCTTGAGTGTGGCTCTTCCTAAGCCTTAGCAGTACCCTAATTAAGTTAATAACAATGTACCTACCTATATAGTTTAAGTTTAAAAAATTTGGCTCTCAAAAGAAATTTCAATCGTACTGTTGATATTTGGCTCTGTTGACTAATGAGTTTGCTGACCACTGACCTAGAGCACTCTATCAAGGTAAAGATGTACCTGGAACTAGTGGTGCTTTTCATAGTGTGGAGAGGCCTTGAAAGCTTGAATGACAAAGTCTGTATCCAGCATTTACCGTAATTAGACACGTAATTGGGGACTTAAGTCACAGGTGGCATCAACGCCACATGCAAGTAATCAAGATGCACAGGGAGACCTCCCTCGTTGCGGTACCACTTCTCTATCACCCCGCTCACCCCGCACTCAGGGCTAGACTGTATTACCCAGGCATCTTTGTTGGTGGTGGTTTCTTTTCACTCTTTTATTTCTCCAAGTCTCAAGTCTCAAAACACTCAAAAGAAAGTGAGGCAAACAACAATGCGGCCACCTGCAATGGGTTTCCTTCCACTCTCCTCCCCAAGCCATCAAATTAATGACTTTTCAAAGGGCCATTAACAGAGCAAAGGCAACCCCACAATCAGCACTCGCAAGGAAAGTTTCCCTTCTTGCAGAGAAACCCGGACACACGTATCGTTTGGAATGGAAGCTCACATGAAATCAGGGGGAAACAGCTGTCGAGTGGGTTTCCCTGCAGCCCACTGGTCTCCCTGTAGACGCTGAAGCAAGGGGGTGGGGGCCGAGAGGACTCTCTTGTCTACAGGACATTGAGGCAATGGGCTAGGTTCGCTTAACGCTCTGGAGAGCAGATGCAACGTGCTGATTATAATGAGTAGTTGAAAAGTCAGAGGAGGACTCATGCCAGAAAAACTCATCCCAACCCTTCCCAAACCCAGTTCCAGAATACACACACCTCTCGCTCCCGCCCACACACATACACACTTCAAAGGTCATTAGCTTTTATAAGCTTAATAAACATTTTTGTTGGCAGAAATTACTCTTCGTGTGACTAAGGGGAGGAGGCACATTAGGTAAAACCTATTATCAACTATGTTTGAGGCTAAGAGGGACAGCTATTTTCCCATTTGAGTTATAAAATTTTATGCCTTTTACAGTAAATGAGCACTCCAGGTTTATTAGTTCAGTCCTTGCTTTGCTCCCTAGCAACAGATAAATCGCAGTGCTAGTGAGACCCACTGACTGTCACCCCTCGACCACTGACGGAATCGGACAGGACAGAGCTGACGGCTGGATGAGTGTGGCGCTCTCCTATCCTTTGCCCTTTCTCCCAACCCACCATCGCCTTGTCTCCACGGCAGTTTACTGAGCAGTTAGTCGAAAGGAGCCCACCATCAGGTGGGTAGGTACACGAACTGTGTCTGAGTAGTGGTACCCACCCTCCTTCCCACAAAGGCTGGGGAGCCAAATGGGATGAGGATACATTCCATCACGTACCAAGAAGCCAAACGCGATGATCTTCAGGACACATTCCAAGGAAAACACCATGGTGAAGGCGATATTCAGGTACTTCAGGGCCAGCTCATAAGTACAGGGCGCAGAGTAGTACTGCCAGGAAGAGAAAAGAGGAGAGAAAGAACCAACCCTTAAAGTGAGAGGGGTACTCTGTGTCCCCGAGGCTGGCCATCTCTCACCCCTGCCCTCGGGAGGCATTCTGGCAGGTGGTGCAGGAGAGACCGACATGGAATTCTGCAGAGAAGACTTACATATTCCATAGGGAAGACTTACATATTCCATAGGGAAGAACGAAATAAAACCGAGGGAAGCACAGACCCTCCCCGAAGGCTACTTATTAGCAAAAGCCAGTCTTCTCAAGACGAAGGTGGGCAGGACAGAAACCTTTTCCAGAGTTAAAACTTGCCCATTTAGTATTAAACAAGGTCGAACCTCTTCCAACACTCCATTAGAACCCTGTGATCACCTACATCTCCGAAAATTTCCACCCTTGTCTGAAACTCATTGCCATCACCACCTCTGGTCTTGGGAACTACTGGGAAGCAGTTATATTTCACTGTATTTTGCCCCAAAGACTCAGAGGCTGGGGTGTTAAATGAGAGAAGATCAAAAGGAGAATCCATGACGGGAAAGTAGGTAAGGACCCTCACACTGGGAAGGTGGGGTGTCTTGGGTGAACACGCCATTGCTCTGTGAGCGAAGAGTCCCCGAGGTTTGCCTGCCCCAGTGCCTCCGGCCACCACCCTCTCACCTTCATCATCAGCACGATGGTGTTCAAGGCGATCATGGCCATGATGGTGTACTCAAACGATGGAGACACCACGAAGTGCCAGACGCGGTACTGGAAGGTGTGCCTGTTCTGCGGCATGTAGCGGGTGAGCGGCTTGGCGCTGATGGCGAAGTCGATACACGCCCTCTGCAGGGAAGTCGTGATTGGTTATTGGCCCAAGCCCCAATCCCCCAAGCCTTGCACATTCGTGGCTCTGTTAGGTGGTTAGAAGAGGACAGCGTATAAAACGTAGGGTGGCACAAGATGTAAAAATGGCAAGAGGGATTGTCTGGACAACACAGAGGACAGCATATAAAACGTAGGGTGGCACAAGCAGATGTAAAAATGGCAAGAGGGATTGTCTGGACAACACTGTAGGTGACGTGTCACCTTAAATGAATACATAGAACTGTGGGCCCTGTCACATGGGGTAAGGACTTACTGGTTATTAATAATGTCCGTTTCACATGGCGTGTGGCGAAGATGTTTAGGCAGGAAGCCTTATCTGATGCCCTCAGTCAGAAGGCAAAATCTCTCTATGCGTTCCTATAGCACTTGATGCACTTCTCTTATAGTCCCAGTTTCTAGTTCAGTTCCATTATAAAAACAACGAACCCTACAATCTACCAGAACTATGCTTGTTACTAGAAAAGCAGTTGTAAATGAGCCATATCCCCTTCCTTTATAGCAAACATGTGTCGCAGAGCAGCACAGCCAGGTGACCAGGTGTCTTAATCACCCCCCACCATATACCACACTTCTGGACTCTGCACTGCATCTATAGGCCTTCCACAGAGCGGATGCTCAAAAAAAGTTTACTTAATGACCGAGTAATTTCCCCCACCTTCTCCCTATAGATATTAAGTTAAGGAAACTGCCTTCCTTCCCAACACTGCTGGTCTGAGTCCCTTTCTGGTGCCCTGCCTGCCCACGGTGCAGACCACCTGACCTACCTCGTTCTTCTCCAGGCTGCACTCCTCCATCATCTTGTCCCCTTGCTCCTGGAAGGTGATGATGATGAGAGCCACGAAGATGTTGACAAAGAAGAAAGGGAAGACCACAAAGTAGACCACGTAAAAGATGGACATCTCCATGCGGTTGCTGCGGCTCGGGCCTCGGTCTTCCTCCGTCACATCGACAGAATGCTGCAAAACCCTGTGGGGACAGGATGAGGGGGCACAGATGGCGGATGGCCGTCTCGGCCGCTGCTCTGACTCAAGGCTTCAGTAGGAGATATGCCACCTGTTATATTTTCTTGTCTGGCCCCCTTGACTGTGCAGAACCTCCATTAATATATTTGGGGTCCATAATAACCAAGTTGGTGGGGATTCAGTGACCCTCAACCCACTGCTTTTCTAGCCCGCTCCATCAGGCATCTAACTTCTAAGCAACAGAGTGCCATTATTTGATAGTTTAGGTCAGTGGTCGGCAAACTGCAGCTGGCGAGCCACATGCGGCTCTGTGGCCCCTTCAGTGTGGCTCTTCCACAAAATACCATGTGCGGTCACGCATGTACAGTGCGATTGAAACTTCGTGGCCCATGTGCAGAAGTCGGTATTTTGTGGAAGAGCCACACTCAAGGGGCCAAAGAGCCACATGTGGCTCGAGAGCCACAGTTTGCTGACCACAGGTTTAGGTTGTCATATTCAATACCAAGAGACTCCTGGATTTCCACTTGGCATTTTGCTGCCAACTAGAGCATGCTGCCTCCAGAAAGGGGCGTCTTAGTGATTGCCAAGTCTCTGAGAAGCTACTGCACAGCTATGGGTAGCATAAAAACTACATTCTTCCCTGGCTGGTGTGGCTCAGTTGGTTGGGCATCAATCCATGCACTAAAAAGTTGCCTGTTCAATTCCTGGTCATGGCACATACCTGGGTTGTGGACTGGACCCCTGGTAGGGGGGCATGTAGGAGGCAGACAATTGATGTTTCACTCACATCTGCATTTCTCTCTCTCTCTCCCTCTCCCTTCCTCTCTTAAAAAAAATAAAAAAATCTTTTGGAAAAAAAGAAACGACATTGTTGTCTTCTTTAGAAGAGGTGTGATCACAGAAAGTGTCTCTGGGTTCTGCCAGCTCATCCCTAACCCTCAATCCTCAGGTGTTGGGTGAGCTTGGAGGAGAAATCTGTTTAAAACAACTTCCAGGGACTCTTGTAAGGGATAGAAAGCTGTTCAAAACTTACTTGTTCTACAGGAGTACAATGGGTTCACTCAACTCCTCAATACTTGGCTAAAACATTAAGAGTTTCAAATATTTCCCAGACGTTGTCATCTCCCTCTTGATTTTTGCCTTAAGGATTCCCATTCTTCCTCTCTCCTGCCTCTCTCACCCACTCAGAGCCACTTACTCTCCCTGGTATAATAACTAAGGGTTACCCTGGTTCATCTTGAATCGGCTTCTCAAAGGCAACCACATGGTCCCACCCCAGCTCACAGACAAGCAAGCTCGTCACTCACTGAGGCCATCCTTCCCCTGTGGAGACGGTGAAGAGGGTCAGCAGAGCCCAGATGATGTTGTCGTAGTGGAATTCATGGCGCTTCCATTCCCGACCTTTCACCTCCATCTTGTTCTTCTCGTGATCTACATAGTTGCCTCTAAAACCAGTGCAGAAATGAAATAGAGCCCCTTCACTATAGCTCATAGGGAGTCAGGGAATTCTATGGACTTCAATGATGCAGGGTAACTGATTAGTGTACAGATGCAATGAAAAAGGAATTTTATTCAAGGCAGTGTATCACTGTGGAATAAAAATGGGATTTGGTGCCCAACAGACATAGAAGATTGACTCCTAATCCTTTCAGTAACTTAAACTTTCAGAGCCGCAGCTCCACATCTAGAAGATGCAAATAAAACCTATCTCAAAAGGTGGTTATAAAGATTTAAG
>NW_005370412.1:830579-860814 GCF_000412655.1 Myotis brandtii
TGAGCTAGAATGCCAGGTACCATGTCGGATACAAAAAAGATTCTATATACTCAATAAAAGTTTAGCAACCTCCCATTTTGCCTTTTTCTAAAAGAGGAATGTGAAGGGTATGAGAGAAAGAATAGAGCTACGTATGGAGGTCGCATGGGCCTCCTGGGAACACACTTCAGCAGAAAGTGAGCGGTGGGGACAGGATGTGTGGTGGCACTTACATGCACTCCTTCTCTGTGTCCTTGGAACTGTCCGTGCAATAAAAGAACTTTCCCTTGAAGAGCTGAACGGCGATAACAGCAAAGATGAACATGAAGAGCTTGTAGACAATGAGGATGTTGAAGACGTTCTTCAATGAGGTCACCACGCAGTCAAAGACAGCCTGTGCACAGAAGAGCCCGGGGTGTGAGTCCCGAAAGGGCCTGCGCATTTGCCTAGAGCTGAGCCAGCCCACTGAGAAGGTGCCTCAGGAGACATCGCCTTGCTAAGCAGTGACACTCATGGGATTCAGAGCTGGCTTCCAAGCTGGTCACGACTACAAGGACCCACCACCTGAGAAGGGGACACATGCTCTGAATCTGACAGCGACCCCAGAGCAAGAGAGACGGATGCATCGGGCAATGGAGGAACTCCTTTGAGGAACCCCATTAGGTGTACTCTATCTGGTGGGAAGACAGAAATTTATTGCAGAAAGAGATCTTTGGGTTCATTCAGCCCATTTCAGCCATTAAATAGCTTGTTCTCTGATCGTGCATGTATTTGGTGACATTCTTAGATTTGATTAGTATACTGAATATGTCCTTTTCTCTTTACCTTTCTAAATGGGTTGGAATGAAATAAACTATCATCTTTGTCCATTTTAATGCAAGTTTGCTCCAATTACATTCAACCCTTCACATAAATGTTCTCCAGGTGAAAGCTGGAATAAAGATGTAATAGGTGGTATGGGAAGGGATGGACAGCCACCCTGGGGTGGACATGGAAGACCAGGTGTGTCAACGCAGGATATTCAGTTAAAGGGGCACTGGATTCCTCTTGGGAGAAGCCGCTCTAAGCCCGAAGCCATGAGAAGGAACATGGGACCTCAACACATTTCAAGCCATTTTTAGGTTATTTTCTAGGTTTTTAGGTTTAGCTCACTGGAGAGTCTGGTGCACGGTGGCATCGCATCTCTGCAGTCGCTCTTCGCAGGGCGGGTGAACACTGCTGGTGTAATTAGTTCAACACTGCAGGGACTGTGAGTGACACGCAGCCTGTGGAACCGTCAGAGCCATCCACATCTCCCTCGGTGACCGAGCGGCAGAGAGAGGAGCCAGCTCTTCTTCATTAAACGGAATTAACCAAGGGTGGGGTCGCCCTCCAGTCTGTTAACTAATCGCATCATGCCACCTGTCCCCTCCCCAGGACCCCACATAGGGTGGAAGAGATGAGACACAAGATGGCAGCTACCAAGAGTGGTCAGGGCCCAGGTCTCCCGGCCAAATCTGGTTGGGGTGGGACAGAAGGGAACGAATACCTGTGGGCACTGACCCAGTCCAGGCCCAGTGCTGGGCCCTTCACCAGGTGGAGGGCTGTAACAAGCAGCACGTGAAAGACTGCCCGGCACCGTGGGAGGTGCCTCCTCCTGGCGGGAAGGCAGGGCCAGGGAAAGCAGGCAGTGAGGACACTTCCTGTGGGGCATGAACCTCCTGGGAACCCGTGCAGGTGACCAGGGCCCTGGGCTCTAAGAGGAAGCCATGGCCCTGCCAGGTAGGGGGCTTTCAGAAGTGACTTCCCTGCCGTCCCAGCCTTTGATAAATCCAGCTGGTTTTGCTGCCTCTGCAGAGCCAGAGGGTGGAAAGGGAAACAGTGTGCTGAGGGCAGCATGGGGGAGGCAGAGGGGTTGGTGGGGAATATTCTACAATATGTGAACCTAATGAGGAAGGGGAACTAGGAAGCAGGGCTGGCTGTCATTCACAGGAATTCAGGAGACAACTTTTCTCCCAGGACACTTCCGCTTCCATAATAGCAATGGATGTGTGTGGGGGAGGCAGGTTCAACCTGTAGCAAACAGGACTGGACTGGGGAAG
This sequence comes from Myotis brandtii, assembly GCF_000412655.1. Taxonomy (NCBI): domain Eukaryota; kingdom Metazoa; phylum Chordata; class Mammalia; order Chiroptera; family Vespertilionidae; genus Myotis; species Myotis brandtii. The sequence goes on from NW_005370412.1 coordinate 832,640, forward strand.
CACACCCCGAGGGCAGGAAGAAGCGGGGAGGGCACCTGTCAGGAGCAGGAGAACCAGATGACCTGCCCGTGCAGGCAAACACAGCTCCTGGCAACAGGAAGACCCTAACTCACCCTAGCTCACTTCCCCGTTTCTTCTCTGCTTCTGCCCCAAATGCCTCTGTTCTTGGGCAAGCAACCGACCTATCTGTGCCTCAGAAACAGGAAGGGCCAGTGCTAGAGTCCGTCCTGCTCCAGAATCTCAAGGAGGGAAACACCCTGGTTACTTGGCCTGACCCAGCGTGGAGACCGCAGACAGCGGCCCCGCTGCTTCCATCTGGGGAGGCTCTGGGACAGTCACACGGTTTTTCCTGAATGACAGGCCACAACCAGAGTGTGTAAACTATCGCCTGAGGCTGAATGCAAGAGGCAAAAGCCCCTTCATAGATTTCCTGGGATGCTGCCAGGTAGATGAAAAGAACCTAAGTCCCCATGTGCGCAACAGGCATATTCCCAGATACAATTCTACAAGAGCAAGCCAACCGTGGCTGCAGAGAGAGGATGGGCAAAGGGGACTTGCTGGGAAGAAACTCAGAAAGCATTACCTTGAGCTTGGGCAGGCGCTTGATGGTCTTCAGAGGCCTCAGCACGCGGAGCACCCGCAGGGACTTGATGGTCTTGATGTCCCGCCCCTTGTTGGTTCTGCAGGGGAAAAGTCCCCGGGGAAGCCCAGGACGGGGAGAAATGAAAGTGACATTCACATTTCTGCATTAACCACGGAGTAAAGGGGGAGAGGTAGGCCAAAGGCCAGGACTTGGGTCCTTCTGGGAGACGCCACAAAACATGCATTGGGAAACTTTTCAAGGCACTCCCCAGTGTGCACACTCTCATATGCACACACACATAAGTATCCTCACATAGAGGCACACACAAGCACACACGCACACACACAGAGGCATCCATGCACACATGTTAATGACCACTTCCTCTCCCTATCAGCCAGTGGAATGTTGCTAAGTAGCTCACTGGCAAAATGAACAAGGAAGAGAACTTGACTAGGGAACATGATGGTCACACACGGTGGATCCCCGCGGTGCCCAGGCTACTGCTTCTGCAGTGGTAGACCCGCCGATGACATTGGTTAAAGGAATTAGTACCCCATGGTTGAGAGCAAGTCTCCTTAGGGGACTTGACCTCGCCCTGTCTTTGGCTCTAGGTTTGTCACCTCAGCAGAGCTTGTCAGCTCAGGGGAGAGCAGGGTGAGGAAGGCTGGTGGGGACCTGACACCCTTGCTGTGCTGGGCTGCCTATTCCAGAGACGGCATGTCATGCAGGCTTCTTGCCAGGACCTTGGCTCACACCCCAGTGATCCGTATGGCTGGCTCTTCCCGCAGTCCCTCCCCATTTGAGATGCTGTGCGCCCAGCACAGACTGCAGAGAGCCCTGCGCTGGGAGAAGGCCCAGACTGCAGTGCCTGCCCACCTCCATCCTCCCCCACAGCCAATGGCCCACCCTCTGCAGCCTCTTGGCAACGTTTGCTCCTTACAGATCATTTCTTTTTAGTTTGAATGAAGTGAATAAATCAACCTGCAATTTCTCTCTCCACCCTGCTCATCCCCTGAGATCTTTGCATTCAATTCAAACAACTGCAGTTTGTAAAACACGCAGACGGTGCGGATGAGACTCTCAGCAGTGAGCTCAGGCTCTGGTTCTTCCCTCGTGTGGGCCCAGGCGACCATCACACCAACTACCTGAGCAATGGGTCCCAGACCATCCGATGGGCCCTTCCTGTCACACCCCCCATAGGGAGGTAAGTCCATCCCAGGTCGGAGACATTTAATGTAATTCAAGAAATGCTGGCTATGCTCAGATTGTAAATTTAAAGACCCTCTTAAACCAGCAACTAAGGCCATGACCTACAAGTCACTTTTAGTCAACCCTAGAGGTGAACACAGATAATCCAAACATGTCACATCGATAAGGTCATTTGCATGCAGGGGCTTTGTATATTTTATAAACTTTTTTACTGTATCAGGGTCATCTATCTACCTATCTAAAAAAGGCAAAGCCAAATCCATATTCAAACCAATCAGAAGGGTCACTTCCCAAGAAGGCTTGGCGACTCCTAATCTGTATTCTCTTGGGTTTCAGTGGAAACTCACCGCTCACGTAAACGCACTGTGCCTTCCTTCACCAGCCACTCTTCCCTCCCAAGCATGCTTTCTCCCGCCTCCCACCCAGGCCCGAGTTCTTTCTTCAAAGAAAACTGAGAATAATATTTACCCCAAAGCGTTTCTATGGAGGATCCGAGCAGAAGGCAGTTTAAAAAAGAGAGAGAAGAGGGGATGGGGAGAAAGAAGATCAGAAACTTCATGGACAAAGGGAACTTTACAAGACAGGAAACTGGAGGCGCACAGGCCTGTGAGGGCCCGCTCACAGCCTCTCAGCCTTGGCACCCGCAGAACCCACAGGCTTTGTGAAAGGCAGGCCAGCACCCACGCGCTCCCCCACCTCCTCCCACTTGCAAAGGCAGAGGGTGCGGCTGCCTCCATCATCGTACTTTATTCCACTGAGCCTAGAGTAACTGAAGTTTTAAATGCGAGCTTTTATTTCCATCTCTTTAGTCATCTTTAGACAAACACTTACTGTTTCCAGTGAATTTATAAGAAACCAGCTGGAGGAATTACACCTGTTCTGGGCCAGAGTTCACCTCTCTCGAAGGTCATTCAAGTCATCCTGCCATATTTATGCTCATGAAGGACTTCATTCAAACAGGGGCCACGTGATCAAGCTAGGGGCACTCTGTCATCTTTAAAAAGCACAGATGAGTGTTTCATTCAAACAGGGGCCACGTGATCAAGCTAGGAGGGGCACTCTGTCATCTTTAAAAAGCACAGATGAGTGACACCATAAAACTGCCTCGAAATATGGGGAAGGCGTGGTCTGTCAGGGTCCCCATGTCACACGAAGGGATGGCTTTTGATAAATTAAATGACCAATTGTCCATCGTGAGCTATTTACTGTACAACTTGGGGAAAAAAATCATCTGAGCTCTACTGGTGAGGCGTAACAACAGCTTGGCACATACCCAGGTTGCAATAGATGTTTCTTTCACACACCAATGTTTCTCTGTCTCTCCCTTCTCCCGCTCTCTAAAATTAATTTTAAAAACATATCAAAAAAAGGGTGAGAGCATAAATGTAAAATATTTGAGATGAAATAAGGAGAGCTAGCTTTTTACATGTTTCTTCCTGGCTAGAGTCTGAGCTAAGCACTTGCAGTGCAACTCTTTATTTGGACGCCCTAATAACCTTAGGGCGTAGGTGTTACTATCCCTGTTTTATAGAGAGATTCGGAGAGGCTGAGTGAGCGCCCGGCCTTGGCAGGGCGAGCTGGGCTGTGGTGCTGGGACCTCTTGCTCTGCACTAGGCCTCTGCACCAGCAGGCTCTGCTCTGGACTCCGTCAAACAGCGCACCGGATTCCAGGGCCGGAACAGATCCCTGAGGTCCTCTTAACTGCGAGGCACCGGCGGCCGGGAGATGGGCCTTGCATAAAATGGCCCGGAGAGTGAGCTGCAGTACCTCATGACCTGGCCTGCTGCTATGAGGCAGTGCCTAGAATTCAGGCTTTGGTTCTTAGTTGCTGGTTGCAGTGAAGATAATTTCTCTTAAAATTTTTTTTTAATGTGCCATAAACCTATGTTATACCACCATATACCACAAAAACTTCTAAATACCATTTTACTCAGTAAATGGTCCCGTATTCAAAATTATATTAATTTCACTGCAAATGACAAATGGATACTAATTTGGGAAGTAAACCCAAGGCCCCCTAAACCTTAAATCCATTATGGGATAATCTCCAAATGTTAAGCGGGCAGAGATAATACCTTCCCCTAAATGGCAACAGCATCTTCTCACCCAGGATACCAGGTTGGTCAGTCAAGTATCCCTTTATGCGTTCATATAACAGCATTGGTGGAGTACTTGACATATGTCAGCGACTCTTTCTAGGTGCTGGATACACAGCTGTGAACAAAACAAACGAGATCCCTCCCCTCTTGAAACACCCAGTCTAGCAGGGAAGACAGGCCTCAAGTCAACAAATCTAAGTGAAACTGTACGCTCAATGCTACGGAAAACCGGAATCATTTGATTGAAAAGTTTACGAAAACAACAACATAGGACATAGGTCACCCTCCCCACTGCCCCAGCTGCATTCGTCTTGAGCAAAAGCTACGGGAGAACCTTCCCTATCCCCAAAATGAGAGAACAGAGTGGGATCAATGGCCGGGCAGGTGGTCAGGGGTCCCACACTCCAGGCGCTCACTCTTGCTTGACCAGGTCCTTAACCCCAAGACCTTTATATCCAGAAGCATCTGAGCAGGTCCTCGGAGGTTCATACTGACACCCATCTTAGGAAGAAAGGCTCAAGCATTCTCGCTCCTCCCACACAGCTGGGTAAGGACAGAATTTTCTCTCTACAATAAATTACGCCCTAGAATCCCAATATAATATCATACTATGGAACCAAGGGGATCTCTGACCACCCTAGGGGGTGTCCCTTGTTTTAGAAAACGGGGCGCCATGATGGTACGCTCCGATCCTAGGGGTGGAGTGTAGCTGTCCATGTACTGTGAGGAATGGGGCTCTGTGCCCCACTCTTGACTCCCACAGATTTGAGTCAGGGAGGGTAATCAGACATGGGTCAAAAGTAAACCATTTCCCAACAGGCCTCACAGTGCAGAGGAGCCGCTGAAAAGCTCTGATTTTGAGTGGCTGCAGAAAGGCTCGCTTGCATTCTCAGTTGTGTTAACATATGTTCAGCGCTGGTTTGAAAATTGCCATTTGAAGTGAAAGGAATGCTGGGTAACAAAGCCAGAGAGTCAGGCATAGCCTCAACAACTTAGCCCCCGTTCATTGAAACAGACCCTTATTTACACATGGGCTAGGGCCTAGCCGCTAGGCCAAAGGACCTTTCCCAAACCCACGCATGTAAGAATTATCCAAGCTGATGTCCAAGTCAGCAAGACCGCACAGGAGAGGTCTTATCAAACTAGCAACACAAACTCTTCCAGCACTTTAATTCATGTGCTTTTTTAATACATCATTTAAATATAACCATCCCATAATCCTTTGCTAGTTGTTGCTATTAAATATATAATCAGATTTATTATTGTTTTTTTACACTGCCTAGCTAATGAGTGAAATTTTACCAGGTTTAAAAATGGACTCTAATGTTAAAGTCTGAGGATAATTTCACAGGCTAGGATACCCTGGTCCCACTTTAATTGGGACTTAATTGGGCCACACGATCTTCCATTTACTTCCCACTTACTTGGTAAGCTCCCGGCAGCTCTCCAGAAAATAACGCCATGTTTCTCTTATGTCTCATCAGTAAAAGATGAGACTTTTCTAGCTCAGTTGCCAAGTGGCCCTCCAGATCCTTCACGCGTAATCACTCATCACTCACTGCAATCTTGCCCTTCAGCTTCCAGTCCCCTGTCCTCGAAGAACATGCTCTCAAGTGGATTTCTGCTAGAACCCAACTCTCCTTGCACGGGGACAGAGTGGGGGTGTTGCGTCTTGGAGAGCCTTCCCTCCTTAGGTGGCATGGCCTTCCGTCCCCCCCACAAACCCAGGACAGAACAGCAGGGGGTCTGAGGGCATGTCTTGCATTAGGAATAGACAGGTTTGCTGAAAGGAAGGCGAGGGCAGGGGCCGTGCTGGAAGGAGCCCTGAGCCTTGCTAAAAAGTGTCTGGGCTATTATTTGGTAGGCAAAATAACTACCATTTATTACACATTTTCTAAATCCTCGGCACTATATTGAACACTGAATGCATTTCACCTTATTTAATTCTCACAAGATCAAAAAACAGTTATTTTTAATTTCCACGTGCAGATGAGCAAGTGGATGTCCAGAGAGTGAAGGCAGCTAACCGTGAAGAGGGCTGAGATTCAGACCTAAGGTTACCTGACTCTCAAGCCTATATTTTTATTTCTGATGTCACAATGCCTTTCCACGCGGAAACCACTGGAGGCTTTTAGCCAAAGAAGGAAACAGACAAGGAACCAGCGGTTCCCGAGCTCAAACATTGAGCTGTCTGCTCTAGCATCCTTCATCAGACCGGGGCCGATGAGGGCTCATGGAAGAACCAGGTACAGACAGAAAAGCAAGATGGACAAGGTCAGAGATGCCTTCTCCATCAGGCACACAGGCCTTGTCCATCTCCAGGCAGAGACAGAAGCAGCTGGAGGCCGAGGACAGAGCCACACCAAGCCACTGCTTGGAGCTGACAGGGGTAATGGCTTGGAACTAACTAGAATATCTGAGACAGAGGGGAGCGACATGTTGTGGAGAAAGCCCTGAACTTGAAATAAAATTAAAAAACCAATTGTTTAAGAACTGGCTTTGCTATGCACAAGTCAAATAGTCGAACCTCAGGCGATCCATTTCTCAAGTGTAAAGTAGGCCTGTCTGGGACAAATGACATACAGAGGTGAAAGCGCTCTAAACTCCAAGCCCCATGGAAACGAGGAGGCAGCTCTTGCCTCTGCACTGGCAGCGCTCGTCTCTGGAGAGGGAGCTCCAAGGCCAGCACTTTGACCTCGTCACTGCTTAGCTGTGGCCAAGTGGGAGGGTCCCTCTTCTTCCTGACCCATCCCTCAGCATTTCGCGGTCACCCATGAGCTCTACATCCTCTGCTTCTTTCTTTGCTCTGGGACCAGAGCCTGGCTCTATGCTAATTGGTTAGTGCAGAATTCTTTCCTTCTTGCACGTGGACCTCGACAAGCTCCCTGAACACACTCATGTTGGCCTTTGCACATTTCTCCTTGGCAAACACAGCACCATACTCTCACTGGAAGGCACTTTAGTCCAAGCTCGGAGCCGCGGCAGGAGACAGCAGAGCGGCAGACCGTCTCCTAGCAATTTTGTTATTCAATCTGGTCAATCTAGTGACCTGATGTCTTGGTTCTTAGTCTTCACATTCTAAATACCCCAAACCTTCTCATCGGCTGATCTTTCTAAGAAGGTCTAGGTACTGGCTGAAGTTCAGCCAGATACACCCCCTCACACATACCAGCTGGAGACTAATTCATAATGCTAGGCTGTGCCTCTGCCAGTGTGGATTAAGCAGATGGCTGGCGGGTCACATGATCGGAGCTGACACTTCCCCTCATGACCTCCTCTGACCTGAATTATTCTAAAACTACTTTCAAATGTGAGGACAGTGTGAGTGGTTTTTCCTAATCCCGCAGGACCTGGCTCTCCCATGGCTGGGAAGGTTCTGTGCAGGGGGCTAACATCTGGGTCTCGGTATCCATATTGTTGGTTACCACATGGATGGGGCCATGCTCTCTGATGGGTCCATTTTGTTCTGCTTGGTTCTGGGTCTCTCGGAACAACATCTTTCTATCTGTTCACTGCTAAGGTGCCATTTCCGACCAACCGTCTCCCAAATCTGGGCTTGTTAATCAAGAGAAAATGCTTGGGCATTCACACCCATGGCCTCCATATGATGACGGTCTCCAAGCCCACTTCCCAGAGGGTCCTCCAACAGCACATGTCACAGAGGACACATGCATACTGGGACTCAATGCCAAGAGCAGGTAGACTGGGAACTTCTCTCTCTCTATCAGGCACTCGCTCTATGTGGCTCTCACTTTGTCCCTCCCTCCACCCTCCCAAGGCAGCCAGAGTATAATATAGCCCTGGGCATCCCAAGAGTCCATGGGCATTAATCATCTGTAGTGTCCCTGCCTGGCGCAAAGTCAGGTAAAGTCTCTCTCGAGGGGACTCTTCAAGTTGGAGTCTCGCGGAACAGCATCTTTCTCTCCGCTCACTGCTGGAAATTTCCAATTCCAGCTCAGCCGGCAGCCTAAGTCCAGTTAATGGGCTACCTGACGGCTAAATTTAATTTTAATCCTTCATTTGCTTCCCCAGAACAATGGAGCTGGACGACCTGTCTCGCTCAGTGGTAAATGGGTCCTCTTTGCATGAAGCAGAACTCTGTCCACTCTTTTGTCCCCTCTACAAGATTAATGTGTACTCAGAGCTTCCTTTGGGAGACCCCCGCGCTTTCAGTTCTTTCTTGGGGTGCTGCCAAGAAAGAAGCCAAAAAGGCAAAGCTTGAGGTTTGAGGGGGACTGCCTTGGATGCAGCCAGGTGTCAGGTGAGCTGATGGTTCTAATGTCCCTATGCTCTGCTGACCGTGAGCACAGACTCGCATTTCAGTTCTAAATGGTTATTCCTTTCCTAGGTGCCCCCCTTCACGCCTTCCCAAACACAAGCTCCCAAAGCTACACCAGCACCCGAGTACCAGATCCTGGGGCTCCTCGAGGATCTCCCCTTCCAAATCTAAAATCGCCTGAGCCTGTGTAAGTCATTGAACAAAGTCAGAACCAGCTCTGCCGCTGCGGCGAGCTCTGCGTGCCTTCCACAGACCTTATCCATCTTCGGGCCCTGTGTCGGTGTCAGGAGAGTGACATACTTCAGTGAGAAGAATGTAATAAAAGCCAGTGTGGGAACTCCGGATCCTGCTGGCATCAAGAGGCAGACTGACTCATGCTCCTTCCCGGCCCAGGACTGAGGAAGGAAAGGCCAGATGCGGCTGTGATCCAGCTCCCCTGCGTGGCAGGGAGTCCTGACCTCCCCTCGCGCCCTGCGACGATGGCACACAGCAACGGGAAGCTCTGGCACCAGCTGCCACAGAGCCTGCGTGAGACTGACTGATGCCCAGGCTCAAGTTGGGGGAGGGGGAGGTGGGAGCAGAATCGCTACTTTTCTTTTAAACTATTTGCCTTGACAAGCCATTATAAGCGGTGAGTTTACGATTTAGCATCCAGTGCAGGACAGCGCACCTGGCAATCTGACTTGAGCTAGGCAAGCAGCGTGTAGAGCAACGGGAATGAAGAGTGAGGGCCTGGGGTGGAGTGTAGGGTCACACACAGGGTCCTGTCCTCTCCTGTGTCCCCTCCTGAGGCGCTGTCCCCGCCCCCTGCCTGTCCAAAGCCTTTCACCGAACACTGAGGACCCGACACCCGAGGGCCAGGCAGCACCGCATCTCCGTGCAGGAGCCCAGAAGGCTCACAAACTCAACCTGGCACAGTGGCCACATGACTTCCCTACCAGCAGCTGAGTCTGGAGGTGGGGGTGCCTCAGGGAGAGATGAAAGGTCCCAGCTGAGGAAATCTCCCAGAACTGCCTCTTTGTTCCAGAGAATCGAGCAATGAAAGGGTCCAGCAGCCATGCCGGGCTCCCTCCCTGAGCCCATGGAGGCACTGCCCACACAGGTGAGCCCCTGCCCACGTTTAATTATCTCCAGGAAAGGAGCACCAGGCCTTGGACAGCTCCCTAGTGACTCTCCCCGCTCCTCCTGAGAGAATCGAGCAATGAAAGGGTCCAGCAGCCATGCCCTGCTCCCTCTCTGAGCCTATGGAGGCACCGCCCACACAGGTGAGCCCCTGCCCACGTTTAATTATCTCCAGGAAAGGAGCACCAGGCCTCGGACCGCTCCCTAGTGACTTTCCCCGCTCCTCCTCCACCAGCCCTGGCACTCAGGGCACTCAGGGGCTCTGCAGGGCCCCAGGGCAGCATTCCGGGCACCACTCTGCAAGAACCATTTCTCAGGCTGTCCCTGGAGATGGCCTCCCCTGGGCCAGGGTCTCAGGAGGGAGGGAGGGAGGGAAGGTAATCCAACAGGAGAGAGAGTTACTTACGCCAAAGCAAAGGCCACCAGCGCACCAACCACCACCACGAAGTCCAGAATGTTCCACAGGTCTCGGAAGTAGGACCCATCCTGCAGAATCAAGCCCTGGTCGATCATCTGCAGAAGAAGTGAACAGCCGCTGATGAGGCGGAGGGGCAGGCAATGTGTGCCCTGAGCTCTGGGCTCCCCAGGCAATGCCTCCACTGCCATCGCCCCTACAGCCAACCCCACATGGGGCCTGAAGAGCAGAGGACTGGCTCTCTTCATGTAACTGAAGCCCGAGGTCCCATCTCATAGCCACCAGGGCTCAACTAGGCCCCTCAGCTGGCACAGAGCCCTGACACGTCCCTCCTTTCCTTATGGCTCACCCACCGGGCACTGCCACACATACACACAGATGGGAAAAACCCCAGATGGGTGAGGCTGGGAACGAGAGAAATGTGGGTGTCAGGGTGATGGGGAACAGACCAGAGGCAGTGAGTGCAGCTGGGACTAAACAGAATCCAGGAAAACTCGACCCTACCTAACCCTTTGCCTTGGCACATACCCAGGCTCAAGCCAGTGAGCGCTGGGTAGGCGACTGCTGTCCCCAGTGTCTGCACTCCCATTGCCTCCCGGGAGTGGGCCTGGCTCCCCCTCTGGCCACACCCACAGGGCTGCCCCAGCCTGAACAGCCCTCCTCAGTCACATCCTGCCAGGAGGGGCTTCATCAGGATCCTGAGGCCGGAGGAGGGGTTTGCAGAGACCAGTACTGAGGTTCTGTCACTGGCCAGTAGGTGACAGCATAGGGGAAGGTCACTAAGCTAGAGGAGCAAACAGGTGACCTATCCCAACCCCACCAGGTTTCCTCTAGAGCAGTAGTTCTCAACCTTCTGGCCCTTTAAATACAGTTCCTCATATTGTGACCCAACCATAAAATTGTTTTTGTTGCTACTTCATAACTGTAATGTTGCTACTGTTCTGAATCGTAATGTAAATATCTGATATGCAGGATGGTCTTAGGTGACCCCTGTGAAAGGGTTGTTTGACCGCCAAAGGGGTCGCGACCCACAGGTTGAGAACCGCTGCTCTAGAGGCTCTTACCTTTATAACCATCTCAAAGGTGAACACGCCAGTGAAAACATAGTCAAAATACCGCAGGACCTGGAAGACACATACCGTGCAGGGGAGGAGGTTATGCGTGGTCACGGAGACATCCCTGCCCGCCCACCCAACGCCCACTCATTTCCACCACAGAACAGAAGCTTGGAATTGCAACCACTAGCTGGGTGCAGAGAAAAGAGGAGCCATGGGTCCGGTTGGAGCCACATGACATGGGGGCCAGTCCTAGGCCCTTCCCTCCCCGTGGCCAGAACTTATCTTCTTGGGTCTCAACTGCCCCACAAACCTTCACCCCAGTTCTGGCTCAGGATCTGAAATCCTTGTCAGTTCCCATCCTCCCTGCCTCCCTCCTACCTCCTGACATACACCCTTGGAACCCCAGTCTGTGCTCCTTAACTTCACCCCCATGTCCTATGCCAGACTCCACATCCAAGCCCACAGGTGGCTGCAGAGACCCCTTCATAGCCCTGTGGGCTCCAGCGGGCCTCACTCCTTCCTCATTCCCCAGGAACCTTCCTCAGGCCACCTCTGATGCTGGGATGGGGCAGGTACCAGGGCTCTGGGGAGGTTGGCGAAGGGCCCAGTGCACCCACTCTGTTGCGCTCCGAGTTGGTCAGGACCGGGTCCTCGGCCGCCAGGGCGATGCTGCTGGCCGCGATCACCAGGAGAATGCACATCTCAAAGTAGCGCAAGTTCACGATGTAGTGACAGGCCCTGCGGATCCTGCGGGTGGATGAGCCTTGAGCCACCGCCTCCCTCCGTCCCCATCGTGCCTCCCCACCCCCGCACACAGGCACAATGGCCTCTTCCAGACAGCCAGGCCCTGGCCAGAGGAAGCCTTGGGAAGAGCAATTTAATTTCTCAGGCACCACCCTTGATTTAAAGCCCCAGAGGGGGAAGGTAATCAGATTGGCTGGAGGCTGCTGTACACAAGCCAAGACGCATTATCTGCAAGCACATCTGAGCTGTGGGGCGCAGCCAGCATCAGAAGACACACACTCGGGGTGCCCTCCACTGTATCTCAATGTATAGAAACTGGGGCAGAGCAAGCAGATCAGAAGAACCAAGGAACATAAAAATAGACCTTGATTCTAAGCTTCCTGATGAAAGCAGCAACAGGTTTTCATGAGTTCCAGGCATTCTGATTACAGAGACTATATCCCATGGACTGCATTCTGGCCCCGGGTGGCCTGACAGTCCTTAGCCCCGGTTCCTGTCTTCCCTGACCCTTGCTGGGATGCTGCCCACGTGGCCCCGGGAAGCCTGCTTGTCTTGTCTTCCTAGCCTCAGAAGCTGGCCTACAGGTATACCTTGCTCAGGTAAAGGGCAGAAGAAAGCTTGCCTTTCAAAATCCCATTTTTCCCGAGTCCAACCTTCCAGACTTTTCTCTGCCAACCCCACCTCATGCCCCTAAACACACCCACTTCAAAATCCACAGGGATTCGGGATTAAGCAGTGGGATCAATACTCGTAACTGCCAATGGATGACCCAATCATTACAGGCACCATCGTCTCAGCTATGGGCCATTTGGTAACACATCCCAAGTAGACTTCCTCCTCCCTACCCTCCACTGACCGAAGAAAAGGTGAGTGTCCTTTCCTCATGACATTTGCCATGCTTTCCTGTCTTAAATTACTCTCTAGACCAGTGATGGCGAACCTATGACACGCATGTCAGAGGTGACACGCGAACTCATTTTTTTGGTTGATTTTTCTTTGTTGAATCGCATTTAAATATATAAAATAAATATCAAAAATATAAATCTTTGTTTTACTATGGTTGCAAATATCAAAAAATTTCTATATGTGACACGGCACCAGAGTTAAGTTAGGGTTTTTCAAAATGCTGACACGCCATCACTGCGCTAGTACCATACTGTTTTTTATTGCTGTAGCTTTGTCACACACAAAGTGTGGTACCTCCAGCTTCGATATTTCTCAGGATTGGTTTGGCTATTTGGGGTCTTTTGGGGTTCCATACAAATACAACGATTGTTTTTTTTTTTCTATTTGGTGAAGAATGCCATTGGTATTTTGATGAACATGTGGATGTCTTCAGAAACCTTGTCACATGTGAGAATGGAGCCCTTGGTGATCCACCAGGGATGGGATGGAGGGGCTGGGAAGGGGCCCTGGGAAGGTGCTGAGGGAGGTGCCCTGCACATATGCAGTGTTTGTTAGTTACACAGAGTCCAGCTCTTGCTCTCCTCCTAGCTTTACCCTAATTTTATGTGGTATAGCCTTTGCCATATAAATCATTCATTCTTACCACATTTCCCTGGGTAACGGAAGGTTGGTTTATGTCAGGGGCCCTCAAACTACGGCCCGCATACCACATGCGAATACAAATATTGTATTTGTTCCCGTTTTGTTTTTTTACTTCAAAATAAGATATGTGCAGTGTGCATAGGAATTTGTTCATAGTTTTTTTTAAAACTATAGTCCGGCCCTCCAACGGTCTGAGGGACAGTGAACTGGCCCCCTGTTTAAAAAGTTTGAGGACCCCTGGTTTATGTTGTAAAGTTTACAAAGTTTATTTATCTAAAATCTGGATTCTTTGTATTTATTCACTTATTGAATTTTCACATCAATAGCTACTGAATGGCATGCATTATTGTTTCCATTATACAGATGGGAAAAGTGAAGTTGAGGGAAGTCAAGTATCTATCTTCAGGTCCTACAGCCAATATGGTTTCCGGTCTAAAATCCTATATCCTTTCAATGAAATCACACTGCAATGGAAGATTTTTAGAAACCATTCCTCTGTTTGTAGCTGCCTTCCTGGCTGTGCTTTTTCCAGTCATGATTAATGCAGAGATGAGAATGCAATATTCATGCGAATATGGGTGCAAGACTACATTCAGGATAGAGAGGATGAAGGGATCAGGACTGAGTGGAGCTCTTGGGACCACTACTCCCTGTTTTATACTCGAGTCACAGTGGGGTTAGGGGCAGAGAGGTCAAGGCTACCAAGTAGGCCAAGGGGGTCCTGTCAACCTCCCCCACCAATCCCTTCAGTGGGTGACTCTACCCTGGAACCTTATGTGAGCATCAAAGCTCTGAGGGTCCGCCCCTTCTGGGACCTTCTATGAAATAAGTCATCCAAACTATCCAAAAGCCCTCTGATAACATGCTCTTACCTATCACCAAGGCCAGGGACTGGAGCCAGAATGGGAACAAAGAGAGGGTCCAACTTTCTTACTAATTCTCATAGAAGAGGGGCCTACATACTTATTTATTGGAGCATAAAATTAAACAGACCCCAAAAGAGGTTGGGAGTCTGAGATCCTGAGACATGAACCGGATGAGCCCAGGAGTCCTGGGCCTGGGAGATGTCACCTGCCCAAGCAGCACTGGCACTGTCAGTGTAGAGAAGGTGAAGGGATAGAGACGTAACAGGGTAAGCAGGAGACGTAACAGGGTAAACAAGAAATGCCAGACTGTCCTATTAAGAGAGGAAATGGTGGAGCAAGTCAGGGAGGGAGAAAAGCAAGGGTAGAATCCTGTGGTCATAATTCAGTGACCATGGGATTAGGTCTGGAATGGGGGTGGGGTTAGGGCAGGAAATGGAGGAGTTAGGACAGGCCGGGGATGGGTCAGGGCAGAGATAGGGTGCCGGTTTAGTGCTTTCTTGCCCTGTTTCCCTTGAAGGGCTCCCAGAGAACTGGAGAGAAAGTGACTAAAACCTTGGAGGAGAAAAACAGTAGATAAGAGTAATAGATTCATAAAATGTTAGTACAGAGACCTCAGAATCACCAGTGGTCTCACTTCATAGGTGACAAACAGGCCTGAAGTAGGACAGAGGCATTCTGGAGGCCATGCACTAGGCTGAGCCAGGCCACCAAGCCCTCCTGCCACCTCTGCCCCATCCGAGGCCCCCTATTTGTCCAGGTGGCAGAGCACCTTGGAAGTCCCAGAAACGCCCATCAAATGTTGATACAAGTCAAAGAGCTGAATCTAAATCTGGGTCCAGACTCATGTGTGATCTTTCCAAAGACTCTAGGGTGGTCACAGGGCTTAAGGACATTTTATGGCCTAAAGTTAAGATTGAGAAAATTCTAACTTATTTTTCCTGCACGTCGGGTGAAAACTGTCCTGTTTTTCACTTATTGAAGAATGATTTTATCCTGCTGGTGGGGTTTTCCACGCAGCTTTCCTGGGGTGACTCTGGAGCCACGACTCCCCCCAACAACTCCCCCCAGACCAGGTGGCAGGGGTGACGGGGACAGGACTGTGTCCTCACTGTGCACCACGGTCGAGTCCACCAGGGGGTCCACGTCAGGGATGGCGACAGTGACGCTGGTGCTCTCGGTGGCAGCCTTGTCCGTGTTGGCCGTGACGCAGGAGAGGTCGGGCTCGCTCTGGCTGACCCGGCCCACGTTCAGCTGCACGTCCCCCAGCAGGGCTTGCTCACTGCTGCCCTCAGGCTCCTGCTCCGTCAGCGCCTTCCCCACTTCCGGTTCTGTGTTTGGCGGGACGAGGGGGGTGTCAGCCTCATCGAGGGCTCCTGCCAGCCCAGAGCCTCGGGGCACCATCAGACTGTTGGTCCTGTCAAGACAGAGGAGGACACAGTTGGGGCTCAGATCTGAAGATGCTGTTTCAAAGCGGGGAGAGGTGAGGGGAGCCCGAGGAGCCCTGCTGGGGACCCTGGGGCCTCTGCTGCCTCCCACCCCGACGGGCAGAAAGGAGCTAAGACCCAGGGGCCCTGCCTCTACCTCATTTCCATCCACCCTCCCATGACCCACTCCTGATGGGAGGTACCCTGGAACAGAGGCTGGTTTTCAGGGGGACAGAGCCCACTGCCCATCATAGTTGCACATACCCTGTACCAGGTGCACTAGCACCACCCCCACTGGACAAAATGAGGCTCAGAGGCTTATACTGAAGAGTCTCCACCACCAGCCGCGCTACGTGCCTCCAGGTGCTCCTGGGACTTGTTACCTCCTCAAGTCCTGGGCTCTCTCTTCTTCCTGGATCGTGGGCTCCTTGCCCCCATGGCCGCCCCTGGGCTCGCGGTCCTTCTCCCCCTCGGTGGGCGCGCTGTCATCCAGGCCCCGCTCCTGGCTGGCCGACCGGCTCTGGGAGGCAGAGGAGGGCTCCTTGCCTTCTGTCCTGACTCGGCGGTGCCGGCTGCGCCGCTGGCTCTGCCTGTGCCTGGCCCGGTCCTCAAAGGTCACCACCGCCTCCCCTCCCCCAGACTCCTGCTGGGTCGGGTCACAGTTCCCATGGCAGGGCCTGGCCAGCCACGGCGGCTCCCGTTTGCCCAGCGGCAAGGGGCTCCTCTGGTGGTCCAGGGCACTGGAGAGGTCCCCTCCGTCCCCCTTGAGGGACCCCCCGCGGCTGATGCGCTCCTCCTCACACTTCTCCAGGCCCAGGCCCAGGGCCAGCCCCTCCAGGGGCCGGGATCTCCGGTAGAGGCTGGGGTGGGCGTTGAGCGGGTTGAGGGGGCTCAGTGGGTTGAGGGGGTTGAGCGGGTTCATGGGCGGGGCCTCCTCCTTGTTGAGGGCCTCCTGGCTGGACATCTGCATGTGCCGCCTCAGCTGGCTGGTGCGCTGCTCCCACACCGACATGTGGTGGCGGCGCCGCCGCTCCCGCCTGGCGAAGGGGAAAGGGGGAAGGCCGCGGTCAGAACCCGATGGCTGCAGGCCAAAGAGGGCAGCCCTCAGCGGCCATGGGGAAAGGGCAGGACACACGGTGCGAGGGGCACACGGGAGAGCCCAGGACCTGCAGACGGGAAGCACAGAGAGACGCAAGGAGCAGAGGGGGCCACGCAGCAACGGTGGTTGGACCACAGCCTCCCAGTTCATGGGCTTCCCACTTGGTTTCCCTGCTCTGCAGCAGCTGGGGGAGTGGGTGGGGGTGGGGTCAGCCCAGGACCCAGTTCCCTGTCCCCGGGGCCTGCAGGGCCGAAGTACAAAGGCGACTAGGTCTGCACTCCCTGCTCCAATTTGCTTTCAGGGCATCAACCTTCTCCTATTCTGTGCCCGCCACTGGCCCCTAGTTCCAGGCCAGAGACCCCCTTCCACCTGCTCCCCTCTCTTCTCCCTCAGACAAGCCTGGGGTTGCCAGGGCAGAGCAGTGCCAAGGTCAGAGTCTATCGAAGGGTGACCACGGGGATGAGCAGACCTATGTTACATAATGTCTTGGTGTCACCCTCACCAAAGCAGAGTACTGGGGTCTCTTCCAAACTTCGGAGGACCGTGTGTTCAAAGACCACCAGCAGCTCACCCTCAGAATGGCTGGGGAGCATTTCGGCTCCGGGCCGAGAGGAGCATTCACGTGGCAATGAGAACGCACCAACATGACACACAGGCGAGCACACGGGGCCCACACGGCGGAAGGGTAGCCACCTACGCCTTCCCCACACAGCTACACACTGTTAAGGGGACACTCGCAGGTGCCCACACACGCCCTCACTGAGGCCCCTGCGTGGCTGCACACAACTGCCTACGTGAAAGGTACAGCCACGCCGGCACAGGCCACTCACAGGCCACACAGAGAGCGAACAACGCGCAGGGGCACAGACCTGAGACACACAGAGACAAACACGTGTCGAAAGGGGCAGCGGGGCATGTCCACAAACCATGTGCATGGAACACACACGCACACACCACTGACGTGCACACCCGGCGCCACTTTGTCCACGGCAAGGACAAAGACACGGTGTCCCCGCACCCGCACATGACCACTCACAAACACGCAAACCGGTCCACACATACAGGTGGCTGCTGCGTGGCTCCCACATCGACATGTGGTGTCTTCTCCTTCTGTCTCTTCTGGGGAAGAAAAACGGACAGGTTCAGTTCACCCCGACCTCTAGAGCAACCACACGCCCCAGAGCCACCAGCGGGTTTCCAGGGAGAGGTATGGTCCCCAAGGCGCCCACACGCTCTCCGTACGCCCGCTGCCCTCTGCACACGCCCAACCACGCACTCTCCGAGGGAGTGACTTGATTCCTTGCTACGTGCAAACACGTGATCTAGGTTTTGAAGCGTACGAACAGACGCAAAGGATCCATTTCCATTTCATGGAGCAGACTGCTTCAGATGCTCAACCGTCACGCCCACTGGCACTCACACCACAACCTAAAGATCCTTCAGAGACCTATTACGGAGACAGATCTCTGGATGAAGAGCTGTATTTCCCCCGTCATTTCTAGATGAGCCCAGCACAGTCACATGGGTGTGAGCCCCACTCATCACTCCAGTCCCTCAAAACGTGCAGTGCGCAAGGGCTCTGCCACGCACACCATCGAGGCCACAGAAATAGCCCATGGCCGAAGGCAGGCCCACCCCTCCATGGCCGCCATCCACATTCTCTAGGATGCGAGTGGTGACCCCGCATTTATGCAACGCAGTGGCCCTGGCCAGAGGCCTTGAAGGTTTGGTCTGTTTAGCTGGGTAAAGCCCAGTATTAACCTTCTTGGCCTTGCACAGGGAAAACTCTCTTCTATACACACACACACACACACACACACACACACACACACACACACACTTGCTGTGCCCTTTCAATCAGGCAATGGAAGGTCAGAGAGGCAGGGTGTGGACACCACCCTCCAGGGCAGACAGGACTCCTGGGAAAATGAGACCGCCAGCTCAGCTCAACGCTCAGTGAGCTGGGACACCTGTGGCGAGAGCCTGGCAGACAGGCCCAGTCTGGCCCAACGGACCCTGCCTGGACCTGGAGGTTGGCAAATGCTGCTCCTTTCCTGATAAAAGTGACACCCACACATGGAGAACATGCTGGACAAACTAGCCCCGCCCCACGGCCACCCCTGTGTCTGCTGAAGAGGCCGGTCCTCCGTGGGGCTGGGGAGCGGGCAGCTGGGCTGAGCCTCCCTTGGTGCCTGGCAGAGGAGCGACGCACATGCGCACCCATGGGATGGACGCAGTCATCACTGTGCAGGCACCGGCGAGCTCCCCAACTGAATGCACCCCTTGGCTTCGCCAGCTGCGATGCGAGGAGGCACACGTGGGGTGGCGGTGCCGAGAGGCATGGGTGGCAGATAGAAATAAGGGCCCACACTTTACACAGGCCTCATGCAAACCCACCACGAAAAGCACATTCTAGCATCTAACTGCACATTCTCACATATTCAAATACTGGAGGCAGAGGCACGTGTAAGAGTGTAAGTGCACGAAGAATCCCCTCTTGGGTACGCATGCCTGAACACACTCAAGTGCACGCACACACATGCACGCACCAGGCAAAAGAGAAACCCAATTGCGGAATCCCACACAAATCAGGCACACACTTCAAAGCCCTCTTTACTTCTCACACATGAAAAGATCCACTTCCTGCCCCATCAGAATCATTAACGTACCTTCATTCCCCAAATCATACCGAGAAGCATCCACGTATCTCCAACCCATGCTTCTGTGACCTCACACGCAGCCCACAATTATCCCGTGGACCAGGAAGGCCAGTGAGCGTTCTTCCTCTTCCAGAAATGGGAAACAGGATCAGAGATCCTAGAGGATCTCACCACGGTCACAGAACATATGAGTGGCAGGACTATAGCCAGCACCCAGGCCATTTGGTTTGTCACCATGCTCTTTCCCTGTTGCTCCAGGGACAGCCACATTCTTGCTTTCACTCTCGAGGGGTGTGCACACACCTGACGGACGTAGCGCTGCCAGTGGCCCCCACCTCACACACCTGTCCCGCGTCCAGAGTCTGGAACTCTGCCCGTCCTGGGCGGTCACAGCACTTTCTCCCACTGCACTATGCCCAGTACACACACGGCTCAACACCTACAGGCCCTGCTACCGGCAGTTCATTCATTCTTTCATTCCATAAAGTGTAGGTTTCTACTCTGGGCTGAGCACCTTCCCAACTCAGGGCTCCAAACCCACTCTCCCCGCAGGTTCCTCATCTCAGGAGACAGAACCACCCACTGACTTCTCTTCTAAGCTTCAAACTCATGGAACCAACTGCCTTACCCAGCGGCATGTTTGGATACCTGTGTATTTTTCACCCAAACTCATGCGTTCAGGGAAGGTGGATTAGAAACCACTCAAGATCCAGAGATAAGTTTTTGGACGGGGGGGGGGGGGGGGGGCAGTTTTTTCCCCACTCACAGAGGAGGGGCCCAGACCCAGACCTCCGCAGTTTTGAAAGGTCAGGGCAAGATGATGGCCATGCAGGGAAGGGAGGGCTCCACGTGTAACCCTGGCATGCCCCTGCCAGGCGAGGCTCCTCATTCGAGAGCCTTGTGCATGAGCACGGGCCAAAAAGGGCTCCTTCCTCACTAGCTTCAAGGAGTCGATGATAGGGTCTGGTGCCACGCCCTGGGGATCTCCGGCCCTCTCCCTAGATACCCCAGGGCTACTCACACAGTCCTCAGGCAACTAGCAGCTACAGGAGTGCCATGGTTCTGCAGTCACAGCTCGGCCTCTCCTCCAACAGCATCCTCCAGCCCCACACAGGAAGTCAGCCCCACCCAGGGCCTAGCCCCCTGCCCCCAGCTCTACCAGCCGCCACAGGCCCAGGTTGGATCCTTAAAAGAGTCTCCTCACTGATTACTTCGTCACCTCTCATTCATTCCCTGGACTCAGTCCCCAGGGGCCACTCAGCTGGACTCAGTCCCCAGGGGCCACTCAAACTTCTCCTGCAAAGCTCACTTACAGCTTTCACGTTGCCAGTCCCTTTGCTGTCCTCATCTCGCGTGATCTTTCAACAGTATTTCACACCGCTGTTCGCCCTCCTTCCTGAAGGGTGTCCTTCTCTAGTCTCCAGGGCACCATGCTTCCTGGTTCCTTCGCACCCCCCCTCCTGGGAGCTCCCCGTCAGGCACAGGTGGGCTCTGGGCCTCTGTCCTCAGCTTGTCCCTTCTCCATCTGGACTCTCCCAGGTCAGGTCACCCATACTGGCTGCTGCAGTACCATCCAACGGCAAATGGCTCGCCCCAGATCGTTACTGCTAACCCCGACTTCTCTCCTAAGCTTCAGATGCCTATTCAACATCTCCCCTTGGATGTCTTATAAGGATCTCAAATTCAATGTGGCCCAAATGAGCCTGGGCTCTCCATCGGTCTCCAGAGTATGGTACACACAGCCGCCACCTCCCCACTTGCTGAAGCCTCACGCCTTAGACCTTGGGAGAAATGCTTCCTCTCCTCTTATTCATCCACCCATCACATTTAACCCAGCATTAGTTCACCCTATTGGGTCACCCTCCAAAACAGAGACCGAATGGGATGACCTCCCACCTTCTCCGTTGCCACCATCCTGCTCTGAGACCCTGTTACCTTTCACCTACTTTCAGAGTCAACTTTCTGTGTCCCTGCCTCTCCTCTTGGCCCCTACAATCCATTCTCCACAAAGCAGCGTGACCTTTGAAAAGTATGAATCATGTCCCATCCATCCTTCCACTTTAAACGCGCCCAGGGCTGCAACGAGAATACAAGCTGAAATCCTTCACCTGGGCCTTCGGGACCTGGCTCCTGCCCACCACGCTGACCTTGTCTCATTCGATCCCTTCTCGTTCCCTCCACACCAGCCAATTGCTGGAGATGCTCTGCCCTCAAATGTCACAAGACACTTTATGCACATTTAGGTCTCTGCTTAAATGTCACCTCTTCTGAGAGCCCCTCCCAGACTGCCCGAAGGTACTCCACCGGCTCCTGTTCCTCTGCCCGACTGCCCTGTTTCATGTGTTTTACAGCAGTTACCACTATTGAAAATTATCTGTGTATTTATTATCAACCTGACCTCGCTCACTGCAATAAAAGCTCCAAGAGAAGAGAGACTGTCGTGCTCACTGCTGTGTTCACAGGGCACCCCCTGGCGTGGAGCAGGTGCCCTGGGATAACCAACGGGTTTTGAATGGAGTGCAGGGGACAGAGAGGTGAGGACTGCCGACTCACTCGATAGAAGGCATGTTGGGTGCGGACATCGGGCTGACCTCCTTGGCCTTCTGCAGCGCGTGCTTCTGGTTGAAAGCCTCCTCTTCTTCCTGCTCATCCTAGACACAAAGAAGACACGGCTGTGCCTGGGACCCCCATGAAGAAGAGGTGGCTCCCTGGGCTCTCCCGAGAAGCTCTGGAGAGCAGGAGAGGTGAGGAGCGCAAGGGAAGAGGTGAAACAAGGCAGAATGAGGTGAGATTGGCTGAGAGACCACAGATGGCCAAGCTGCCGGGCCTCCGTAGCCCTGGCATGGCCGCAACTCTGGTCTCCTCCCTGCCCCATAGGCTGCCCCAGGAGAGCCGTGGAAGTCAAGGCCATGGCTCAGCCCTCGGTGGAGCTGGCCACGCTGTAGAGGTCACAGGCCAGAGCTGTCACTTGCCAGGTGTTCTGTCTGGAAGTGAGGGAACGAGGCCCTTCCAGGCAGAGGCCCTGAAGTGCAGCTCCAAGGCTGTGCCTTCCACCATGCCCTCTTCCCCGCAGAGCTATGTGTTCCCAGGATTGAGTGTTTTCTTTATTCTTCATGTTACAATCCTGCTAAGGGCCTCCTTGAGGGTCCAACCTATTATTTTTCTCTATCTCACGGGAGAACCAGGCTGGTCTGAGGCTCACCAAACTCAAAGAGAGTGAACCAGGCTTCCTTCAGGGCGTGTGGCTCTCCACCTGTCCAGGAGCTCCCGGGAGGGGCCAGATACGCAGACTCCTGGAAGCACCCCAAAGGCATCCAATGGCACTAGAACTATCGCATCCCCAGAGAGCAATGCTTACCTTGGTCAGCTCCTGGGCGTTGGCCAGATTGTCCACAGCGATAGCCAAGAACACATTCAGCAGCGTGTCTGGGGTGACGAGTTAAGGATGGACAAGTAAGAAAAGCAAGAGGCTTCAAAGCAAGGCTGAGAGGGCATCTCCACGTCTTTCCTGCTGGGGACACTAGGATCTACCGCAAAGAGTCACTTAAGCAGGGACTGTGGGAGGGGAGGACAGAGATACTATGCAACCCTGTTAGAAGGAGAATATGTCTTCCCTCCTTCCACATACCATCTCTTTGTTCAGGACAAAGAAATACATGAATGGAGTGAGAAGGCCTTTAAGCAGCTGTGATGTCTATCACAGCAATATCAAACAGAGAGTCAATAAACAACAAGATGGGTAGGGAACTCAACGTAGGAGCTCATCTCCCCTTTCTGGGAGGCTGAAACTGAAGCCCACCTACACGAGCCATCCTAAACGATTCTTAAAGATGAAAAGAAATGAGAACCCACATCCCATCACTGACTAGCTCTCAGTAATGGGTGCTAACTTATTTCTCCTGTTCTTCTTGTCCTGCACAGCTTCTGTATTTCATTTAGCAAAATGTCACGGAGCTCACAAGATCATTATGGAACCCATTTTTATTCTACACTCTAACCTCTCAAGTCCCAAATTTCCAACTGTGTTTGAGGCCCGTGTGTTCTGGGACAAAGAACTGGTTCCAGAAAGTCCAGGTCTGACTGCCCTCAGAGTAAAAGGAAAAAAAAACCACCACCAAAAAAAACCCACAAAAAAACAAAACAAGGCCACTGTGACAAATTGGCCTTCCATTTCTGTGACTCATTGCACAGCTTTCTTCTTACGGGCTCTCTTTGGTCTAGAGTTGGCTTTGGCCCTTATCAGTTTTCAGGGCAGAAAACCAAAAGGGGCATCTTTTCTCTGTGAGATTATAGAAGATGCAGAACCACAGCTGTATCACAGCAGCTCCTCGTTTTTACTCTACCAACCCCAATTCAAGGCAAGTCACACTCCCCCAAAACAGCTAATGATGGTGTAGAAGTTTGTAGTTTACCAGGTAAACTACACGCGCTGCATTCAAATAAATTACCTCATTTACTATTCACAAGGAACAAAGAAGACAGGCATTGGTATTCTAATTTCACATGTGGAAACTAGAAGCTCAGAAAGATGGAGTGCCTTTCTCAAGGCCACACAGCTGGATGCAGAGTTGCTGGGATTAAAACCGAATCTTCCTGGATCTAGATCCTGTGACCAGACCTGGGTTTTGGAATGCAATGAACTTGGTTTCTACTTTCCCTTTACAGTTGAGTAATTGTTTGATCTTTGTTATTTCTCCTATGTCTTATAAAGTAAGGATTAGATGAACTAGTGCCAGTAAAGCACTTAGTACACACAGAGACTCACAAATAGCACAGAAGCAGTCAATGTTAGATGTGCTTAGTTGTAGTAGCATTAACCATAATGCTAGTGTTTTAGAGATCTTACTATGGGGCAGGCTCTGTTCTATGGTAACATGAAATTAACTCATGAGTATTATAATCTGCCCACTGTTTCAGCCTACAACGATCTCTGCCCTCTCTTCTTTCCCCAGCTCATAGTAGCTCCAATCATTCAACACAATAGCCTCATTTGGATGCTATTCTTTTTCTTCATTTTTATCCCCTTTACCCAATTAGCGTACAAATTCCTTAAGGTCAGGATCCTTGTTTCTCTTAGTATACGGAGCAATGTCTGGTTTCCTCTTAGTATACAGAGCAATGTCCGCCCCCCCATCCCTGCCCCACTCCAGTTCTACCACCATCACCACCCTCCTCCCCACCTCCTCCACACCACCACCACCACCTCCACCTCCACCACCAACCTCCTCCTCCTTCACCATCACTACCACAACCCCCCCTCCACCACTTTCTTCCATCTCCCCCTTCCCCTCCTCAAATGCCGGACTGGGCAGGCAGGCAGCACAAAGAGGAGCATCTTTAAAAAGGATACAGTTTCCAAACAAGGTGAGCACAATGAAATAGATGGCTGACCACATGCCTGAGCTGACCCCACCCTGGGAGCGGATCCCATTGTACATCACCTCATTCCAGTCCTCACCTGTCAGGATCTACGCAAAGCAAACAACAGGCAGGTCAGAGACCTGGGCTGGTTGAGAAAATGGGGAAAAGTCTGGGCCTGAGCCTTTTCCACCTACCCCCTTGCTTGGCCATCCTGCCAGGGAGGGGAAAAAATGTCACTCCCATGGATAATCCTAAACTTTCTTCTGTTATGGAAGAGAATTTTAGGCATTGAAAATAGAGAAAGAGCATTAAAAGGGAAGATTCTATTCCTCAAACTACAGAGTCCCTCCCCCCCACCCCCACTTTGCCAGGCCCACAGGAATCACTCAGTCCAGGCAGTCTGGTCACTCCCCACCTGTCACCAGAGCTGCCAAGAGGCAGCTCCTGAGACAGCATCATTATGGGAAAGAGCTGCCTGGGCACCGTTCTGGGAACCTGGATTCTGGTTCAGCCTCAGATTCTGGCTAAATAGCGTTTTTCTTAGGTCTAAGACATTACTGATTATTAATTTCCCCCATTATTCCAAATTTATTTTGGTGGGGGCTAATCATACTTCATTAAATGATCACATGTGTTAGATGATGTTTCCGGTTTCAGAACACCATAAATGCAATAGCTTTTTTACCGTCTTTGACTCGAGATCTCATATGTAGGGAGGAGGCCAACGAGGCCATCATGAGGGGGCTCTTCTCTTATCGGTAAGAACAGAGCGACCGAAATCCTAGGAATTACTGTGGTGATGATTCCTCAACAAGCAAGGTACCCAGCTGCCTGGGAGGGGCCGAGTGGGATTCTCCTAACCCTTTCACCTTGCGGTGTGCGCCCAGGAACCTGCCAGCTGGCCTCATACCTGGAATACAGTCATGATGGCTGCAGGGAAAGTGTCAAAGTTTGCCGAAGGAGTCCCATCATTAAAGTTAAACCTGAGAAGGAAATCCAGAGAGAATGGAATGAAAATTCTTACACACCAAGGTTCCCCTTCCCAAGATTATGCCATTTTCATCACTTCTTTCCCCTTTCTCCACGTCCCCCTCTTTCCTACATTCCCCCCACTCCATGTCCCTAGTAAAGATGGTATTAGAGACTATGGCTGAAGGACTGTGCTCTGTGAAGGGTGTGTCTTTGAAGGGCGCGGGTACTGAGGTGGAGTTTGGGCAGATCCTGAGGTTCAGGGCCCTGGGCTGTACATTTCAGAGAGCTCCAGAGGAAGGGTCCCTGAAGCAAGAACCCTGAACAATGTGAAAAGGTTACAAGCAGAGACGCCTGTTCCACAAAACGCACAGTGGTTGATTTGGGCCATGAACAGGAGCAAACAAGATGGGAACTTGGTGATTGAATGAGTGACCCCGGCGCTCCCAGGCTGACGTTTTAAGGCTCCTTTGGATGGAAAGCTAGTTGGTGCTTACCTGCCTCCAAACAGCTGCATTCCTAGGAGAGCAAAGACAACGATGAAGAGGAAGAGGAGGAAGAGCAAACTGATGATAGACTTCATGGAACTCATCAAGGAGACCACCAAATTCCGTAGGGATGCCCAGTACCTACAAAACGCAGACGACATGACAGTGGTGAGCAGTGAATACCATGTTATCCCCAAGTCAGCTGGACATCTGCCTGGTGGTCTATGAATGAGCTGCATTTTTAATCCTTGTAGGAAGGAGAGATGGTAGCAACAGTGTGGCTCCCCTTGGGAATGTAGCATGGGACTTGGCATCGTAGATGTTTCTTCTGGTTCGATCTTTGGAGGAGGAGGAGGAGGAGGAGGAGGAGGAGCTGAAGAATGAAGTGGGGGGATGAGATAAGGAAGGGGAACATCTGGTAAGGGGGATGAGGAATGGGAGGACATATAATAAGGCAGAGAGGAGAGAGACCAAGATGGCGGCATAGGTAAACACCGGAGACTGCTGCCGCAAACAACCACTTCAAAAATACAACTAAAAGACGGAACGGACATCACCCAGAACCACAGGAAGGCTGGCTGAGGAGAGACTCTTCAACTAGAAGGAAAAATAACAGCACACCGAGGCTCAGAGGAGGCGCAGTGTGGAAAAAACTCAGGTGCGGAGGTGCGCGCGCAAAGCGGGCTGGTGGCTGAGAGCGCGGTTGTCGTTTTCGGTCAGGGGGGAGTCTCAGACTCTGAGCTCCAGATACGGGCGAATCGCTGGGGACTCGGACCCAAACGGGAGAAGCGGGAGTGTCTGGCATCAGTTGGAAGGCAGCTTTCCCTCCGAGGTTTGCAGCGGTTCCGGGGGTTCTGAGAAGCAGAGCCTCTGGGAACGGGACTGAGAGGGGCCATAACCGCTCCCTCCGCCCGCCCGCCCTGTTGAGCCCGCCCCGCCCAAGCCCTGCGCAGAGCCATTTGCCGGATCGCCGCAGGCAAAGGCTAGATTAGCGCCCCCCCAGAGGACAGAAGTTTTCCGCGGCAGACACAGCTGATTCACACAGCCAGTCGGCCTGGTGGTCAAATCCCTCTAGTATTAACTACAACAATCAAGGCTCAACTAGAACAAGACTGCGCACAAAGACCACTAGGGGGTGCACCAAGAAAGCATAAAAAATGCGGAGACAAAAAAACATGACAGAAATGGAGGATATAGAGCTAAAAATCGCAATTTTGAGGGCTTGCAAAAATGTGCTAGAAGCTGTCAATAAACTTGAGGAGAGAGTCACGAAAACTAATGAGACCCTCGATGCTATGATAAAGAACCAACTAGAAATTAAGCATACACGGACTGAAATAAAGAATATTATACAGACACCCAATAGCAGACCAGAGGAGCGCAAGAATCAAGCCAAAGATTTGAAATGCGAAGAAGCAAAAAACACCCAACCGGAAAAGCAAAATGAAAAAAGAATCCGAAAATACGAAGATAGTGTAAGGAGCCTCTGGGACAGCTTCAAGCGTACAAACATCAGAATAATTGGGGTGCCAGAAGATGAGAGACAGCAAGATATTGAAAACCTATTTGAAGAAATAATGGCAGAAAACTTCCCCCACCTGGTGAAAGAAATGGACTTACAGGTCCAAGAAGCGCAGAGAACCCCAAACAAAAGGAATCCAAAGAGGACCACACCAAGACACATCATAATTAAAATGCCAAGAGCAAAAGACAAAGAGAGAATCTTAAAAGCAGCAAGAGAAAGAGACTCAATTACCTACAAGGGAATACCCATACGACTGTCAGCTGATTTCTCAACAGAAACTTGGCAGGCCAGAAGGGAATGGCAAGAAATATTCAAAGTGATGAATACCAAGAACCTACAACCAAGATTACTTTATCCAGCAAAGCTATCATTCAGAATTGAAGGTCAGATAAAGAGCTTCACAGATAAGGAAAAGCTAAAGGAGTTCATCACCACTAAACCAGTATTATACGAAATGCTGAAAGGTATCCTTTAAGAAGAGGAAGAAGAAAAAGGTAAAGATACAAATTGTGAACAACAAACATGCATCTATCAACAAGTGAATCTAAGAACCAAGTGAATAAATAATCTGATGTACAGAATGAACTGGTGATTATAATGAATCAGGGACATAGAAAGGGAATGGACTGACTATTCTTGGCGGGGAAAGGGGAATGGGAGATGCGGGAAGAAACTGGACAAAAATCGTGCACCTATGGATGAGGACACTGGGTGGGGAGTGAGGGC
>NW_005370412.1:861800-868549 GCF_000412655.1 Myotis brandtii
TGGGGGGGGAAAAAAAGAGGAACAAATGTAACCTGAACAATAAAGATTTAATTAAAAAAAAAAATAAGGCAGAGAGAAGCTTCCACTCTCCAAGGTGGTTGGGAAGGGTCCAGATTCTAATCACTTACTTGGTTATTTTAAATATTCTTAGAAGCCGGAGAGCTCGCAAGACACTGATTCCAAAAGATGTTCCAGGTCTGAAGATGGCCCAGACCACTTCAAAGATACTGCCCACCGTGACCTAAAGAAGCAAACCCAGCCACAGTACCAGGAGGAGGAAGAGAGGAGAGGAACATTCTGGTAGTCGGCAATCAACAGTACTCATTGGGCTGGGGTGAAATTAAAACTCTCCCCTCCCCACCCAGCCTGCCTCTAACAGGTCTATCTATTTCCAAAGGACGCTTCTTCCCTCTGCTCTCCACCCTCCTTGCTAACTTTAGTCCTGCAGACTGTGGGCTGGTTTACTGACTGCTGTTGTCCTTGGTGAAAACTACAAGTGATCAATTCTGCACAAAATTGACAGCCATAACTGTCTTACATTGTAACACTTTGAGCAGACAGACAAAAGAGTCGTCCTCAAAGCAAGGAACCAAACTTGAAGTAATACAGGTTGCATTCCAATATAAAAATCTCAGGGAGGGCCCACATTCTCTCATTGTTCTAGAATTTAGTGCTCACAAGAACGGCTTAGTCATGTGTAGAGTATCTGTCAGTCCCTCAGGCCCCACACAGCCTAATGCAGGGGTGGGCAAACTTTTTGACTCGAGGGGCACAATGGGTTCTTAAACTGGACCAGAGGGCCGGAACAAAAGCATGGATAGAGTGTTTGTGTGAACTAATATAAATTCAAAGTAAACATCATTACATAAAAGGGTACGGTCTTTTTTTTTTTTTTTAGTTTTATTCATTTCAAATGGGCCGGATCCGGCCCGCGGGCCGTAGTTTGCCCACGGCTGGCCTAATGTGATGGCGCTACTGCTACTGGGTGGCAGAGAATCTGACTGCTGTAGGAAGCAGCAATGTCAAATTAAAAACTGAACTTGTTTTTTGTTTTAATTATGCACCTAGTGATTGTCCACTCTATAGTCTCTACATCGCATGAGGAGAAATAACCGATAAATTCATCCTCACAGCAATTCTGAAAATATGTAGATAAAGAAACCAAGACTATAATGGTCTTTCACTGGCTGGGATGCCTGAAAACTGCCCGTACCCAGAAACATATGTTCCACGTTAAAATGCAGATTGGCAAGTGCTCAAAATCCTTAGCACGTAAATGAAAATTTGGCAGGAGAAAAAAAAGTAGGTTTGGCAGAAAGAGAAGTGGATCAGGAACCCAAAGTTTTGGGACCCAGCACTGCTGCTAACGGGCGATGTGAACTGGGGACACGTGTCCTCTGGGAATGGGCAGGCTAACTCCTGACACGCAATCTAGTGGACAGGGCTCCTGAAAGCCATGGAGGACCACAGTGTATGTGAAAGCACCTGAATCCTGTTAGGAACGTGCACAGTTATATATCCATATTATCTAGCAAGTGGACAGTGGACGACATTTCTAACGTGTGTGTGTGTGTGTGTGTGTGTGTGTGTGTGTGTGTGTGTACGCATCCATGTGCATGTCTGTATGAGGGTATATTTAGATAATTTTCCCAACTGCAACTGAACTAAAAAAAACTCCAAATATATAAGCTCCTCTTTTTTATTGAACTACCTTCTGGAATCAAGTTTTTTCTCTCCCCTCTCAGGCATTCCCCAGGATACTAAGTGATTTAAAACTCTAGCTTTGTCAAATTCACTGAGCTGTACACTTAAGGGTGCCCTCCATGGTGTGTGTTACACTGCCATGAAAACATTAAAAATAAAGCTTAAAACCAACCAACCAACCCAGTGTGGCAAGGATTCACTCACTCCTGCCCCCGTTAGCTAACCTTATCTGGTCCCCTGGTATAATTTCTGATTTCAGTGCTTCAAGCTGGGCAAGAGAGGAGCTGCTTGTCCCACCCGTGGCTTATCGACAGGAGGGCTCCTGAGCACTTACCCCAAAATCAAAGCAGTTGAAGGAAGAGTGAAAATAAAGGCGAGGCCCCATGCCGTACATCTTCAGGGACATCTCCAAGAGGAAGAGTCCCAGAAACAGAAATTCTGCATAGTCTGAAAGCATCAAAAGCAGGAGCATTTGTTCCCTAGATGGCAGGCTCCCACACCCCCGAACCCAAAAACTGCAGAGGTGCCCTCCACACGAGCAGGACCCACTCATGTGAGGAGGGTCATGACCAGGGCAGGTCAGTACCAGGCAACACCCAATGATGTCAGAATTCGCTCTCACCCAGCAGCAGCCCCAGGTGCTCCCCAGGTCGGCTTTGCTCTCCATCAACAGGTGGGTTTGCCACTGCCCTTTAAATGGTAGGTGGCTCCCCGGAAAGACGGGGCTTTACCATGGCTTCGATGTGAGAGCCAGAAGGGTCCCCCACATGCCCAGTCGTGGCAGCCTCCTGGAGCCCCACTCACACACAGTGGCAGCCTTACCCAGAGGTGACTAACCCTTACATCCCCTTTGTGGTCTATTCGGGGTACCCACTGCCCTAAGAGCTTCCTCCCTACACCACTGATCCTCTTTAAAATACTAAGTGAAGGCCTTACAGCACCCGAATTGCAATGCCATCTGTTGACTCCTCAGCAAAGATTTGTTTATCTGATTCAATAACGAATGACAGATTGGAATGGTCCCTTGGAGACAGCCCTGGCCTCCCTCACAACGTGAAGGGGGAGAACTCTGGGCGGACAGAAGCACTGCCAGGCCCGGCACGATCCTGGCTCTCTGACACTTGCACCTGGAGAGCCCGCAGTCACGGGTCACTCACAGAGGAAGTGGGTGAGCCACTGGGGCTGGTTGTGATGGACGATGGCCACGCAGGCGGTGTTGAGAGCCACCAGGCTCAGCACAATCCAGTAAAACACCTGGGATTTCACCATGTGGCGGACAGAGATGCGCAGAAGCCTTTCCTTGTGCCGGAAATAGGAGGCCCCGTCCACCTTTGCGCTTTTGATGCTGGCTCGGGCGAGGGGTGTGCCTGTGGGGGAGAAGCAGGGAGGGAGAATGAGGCTGCAAAAACGATCACCCTCTGTGGCGAGGGGGACAGTGTCGGTCCCCCAGCTGGGTGGCCACCATGCTGCAGGCCTGGGGATACCCGTAATAAGGAGTCTCCACAGTAGAGATCCCTGCTTTTCCTCTGGGCACGCTCAGTCCTAGAAAGGATTCCCTGGGTAGGAGGACACAAGGCATATATACCTGGTATCTTAAAGTTAATCATATCATGTTTATGTTTGGGCTTCTCTCTGGCCCTTCCTTTTCAATATACTTCGGGGGCTGGAATCATTCCGCTGCCTCTGTGATCTTTCTGCCACGGGCAGCCGAACACAGCAGTGAGCTCTGTACGCCTCTTCTGCTTTTAAGAATGAAGACCCCTCCCTTTTTCTTGAGGAAATATCTGCCATCTGCCAGCATTTCTAAGAGAACCTGGGACTGAACACGTCATGCTGTAGGGTTCTCAGTAGGAATTTGTTTAAATATCACATGGACGATGGGACGGCAGGAGGTGGGTGCTACTGCGGTTAAGAAGGTTCTCAAATGGGGGTTACTAGGAGCAACAGGCCCTCAGCTCCTTTGAACGTATCTGAGTGGGTTTTCATTATCCCGCAGGAGGGACCGGCCGATGGACACATGGGCTCACGTGAAGAATCTGGGCTGGATTTTTCTAAGCCCATGTTTCATGTGAACAGGGTCCCCATGTCCATTTTTTTCTAAGTCATTGTAGATTAGATTCCCACACCTTCTCTAATCACATTCCTGGGTTCTGGATTCTTTGGGTTCCCTTCCTCTTCGTGGTGCTTCTCAAAAGACAGGCTCTTTGTTTTGATGGGAGATTCAGAGAGGGGAAGACCTAGCTGGTCCCACTCACCCACGGAGGAGATATCCACACAGTGCTCGTCGCTGGAGTCTCGAGTCATGACCTCCGTGCGGCTGCGCTTGATGGTGGCCCTCCGAAGCACTGCGCCAGGACAGGGGAGGCAGGTGAGGACATGCACAACCGGGTCATTCTGCTCAAAACTGAGGATTGTGGGCCAGAGGCCTCTGGGACCCAGGCGACTGCCCTTAAACAGCTGAGCCAGGGTCACAGAAGTTGCAAACGTCTATAGAGACAAGACTCCCGTGCTCAGAGGCACCTATCTGCACTGGCTCCTCATCAGCGAGGCACTTCCTGGGAATGAAAGTGGTCCCAAGAGGATCTCCACTGATGTTCAAAGAAGATCCCTTATATGCCATGGATTGCATGATGGGCTTTTTATTGCACATTATCAACGACACACCCCGGAACCAAAGTAACTCTTGCATTTGGCTTTCATTGCGTTAAAAAGCATTTAAAAATTTGTGACTCAATTCCCTTCCTTTCAAAGCATGAAGGATTTTATGACAGAGAGACTTCGGTTTCAAATCCCAGAGCGCCCTTCTTTTATTTCTCTCTCCTCTTTGGATCAAGAGAGACCACCACGCATAAGAGGGGGCGATGCCAGTGGAGTGAGGAGTTGGTTGGAGCCTTACCTTCCAAGGCTGACGTGCCAGCATTTTTATTTTCTTCAGCAAGCATGACTTCCTCTACATGGAAACAAATGGTTTAGTCAATTATCTGTAAATGGCAAATTATCTTGCAAAATGAAAATCCCTCAGGGAGGGCTTGGGCTCCAGCGCAACAGAGACGGAACAAAGGGTTCACAGTCCTTCACAGGCATCAGCAAGAGAAAGCCGCCAAGGTCAGGGAGAGAGCTCCCCAGACACATCAGAACAGAGGGGCATTCTGGGTGCGCGGGCGCTTGGGGAAGATGGTAAAATCCAGCTCTGTGTCTAACACACCCCTTCAGGAGGATGCTCATGAGGGGCAGAGCTGACCTTTTTAACTAAAACCCCCTTAAATTGAGAGGAATGAAAACTTCAGTTTCTGGTTTTTCTTCTGCCCAGGTTCTTGTCTTTCCTAACCCCTTAAGCCTTCTCCAGCAACGGGAGCTTCCTTAGTTTCTCTTGTCTGCAACTTCACATCTACCGGCTCATTCAGGAGGCGAGGCCACGCTTTGGGCGTTGGCCTGTCTACTTCGTGAGGAGCAGCACTCAGGGAGAGGAGCAGGGCTGGAGGGCTGGCTTCCTCCCAGCCTACCACCCACCACTCCATCCTGCCTTCCTTGGGCAGAGCTTGAGCTGACCATGCTTGGGCCCATCATGAACATGTCCTTGCGATATTGGATTTTGTTCACGATCTATTCCTGACACAGAACTCTTAAAACCCTTGGAATTTACTGTCTTCTGTACACTAATGAGATGACTCATTGTGTGGGAGGCCTAGTCACCAGAATGGGGGCTGGTAACTAGAAAAACCAACCCCAAGATTAGAGGGTTATAACTTACAGCCCTATCCCTCTCCCACCTCCTGGGAAGGGAGAGGGGCTAGAGATTATTGAATACCAATGGCTGATGCATTAGTCAGTCATGCCAATGGGATGGAACCTTCATAAAACCTAAACATCAGGGAGCTCCTGGGCTGGTGGCCACGCCAAGATCCTGAGAGGATGGCCTGTCTGGAGAGAGGACGGCAGCGCTGTGCACCCCCAACCTCTGCCCCTCACCTTGGTCTGTATGTATCTTCATTTTGGCTGTTCCTGAATTGTATTCTTTAGAATAAGCTGGTAGTAATTATCGTTTTTCCTGAGCTCCAGAAGTTGTTCTAGTGAATTATCAAACCCGGACCCCTCTGAATTTGTTGTCAGTGGGGCAGAAATGCAGGTCATTGGGGGCCGCTGCTTGTGGCTGGTCCCTAACCTGTGGAGTGTGCATGAACTCCAGGCAGTACTCAGTGTCAGAATGGAACTGAATTGTTGAGTATCCGACAGGTGTCGAAGAATGGCAGGACTGACTGGTGTTGGAACAACATATTTGGTTGTTGGTGTTTGGAAAAGCACCACACAGTCCCTTGGCCTCCCCCAGGGCAGCCCTGTACTCCCCATTGGCAAGATCCTATTTTCTATACTTGTTAGAATAAGCCTCACCAGCATCCCTCCAAACTTGCCAACAAAATAGGCCCTGTCTGGTGGAACTCGGAGCCCCCTATGTGGCCCCACCCTCACTTGGCCTACAGTAGACCAGTTTGGAGACCTAAGCAACCATTGCCTAGGATTCTGGCTGCTGGGGGAAAGCTTGCAGCAGGCCCTATTAAAAGATGGTTTATAATTTAAGCTCCTGTAACAAGTTCAAGGGCAAGCAGAAAAGGGTAAAGTCATTACCACAATTCCACCTGCATATAAAATTGAGAGCGTATAATGAATGTATTTCCCAGGGAGGGGGCATTTTGAAGCTCAGGAGGGTGGCCATTCTACCAGGTCCTAATGTTTAACTTTCTCTTTTGAGTACAGCCTCCGGTGAAATTCTAAGTTAGCATTTTGAGTGTTATTGGTGGAATGCTCCTTGATGCAGACAAAGAGGGTTTTAAAGTCATTGGACTGTACAGTTTGAGAGCACCCTTTTAAAATAGGTACTTGTTAGCCCTAGCTGGTTTGGCTCAGCGGATAGAGCATCGGCTTGAGGACTGAAGGGTCCCAGGTTCGATTCCGGTCAAGGGCACATGCCTAGGTTGCCAGCTCGATCCCCACTGGGGGCCATGCAGGAGGCAGCCGATCAATGATTCTCTCTCATCATTGATGTTTCT
>NW_005370412.1:868578-876118 GCF_000412655.1 Myotis brandtii
TATTATAAATAATATTAAAAATAAATAAATAAATAAATAAATAAAATAGGTGCTTGTTAAAACACCTCATAGCAACCTGAATGACCCGAGCCAGAGGCTTGGCTGTGTACAGTGCCTGGACTTTGGGGTGGGCAGATCTGAGGACCCCCAAACAGAGCGGGGTGTGTGGAGCTGTGGAGCATCTCTGGGAAGCGCTGGAGGGCTCTGGATGTGCTGAAACCCCCCTCCCCCAATGCCTTTTGCCAAGTTTGCTTTCAAACTTGAGAGTGCCTTTCCAGGGAAATGTAACCCATATGTCTCTGATTCACTGCCGCTCCATGTGTAAAGGGAAGGGCCAGGAAGCACAGGTTGACGTCGCAGTGCGTCTTTTTTCTTAGAAGGAGGAGAGAGCTGGCTGTGCTGTGCCAACTGGAAGAAAGTGCAGCCTTTGCGATCCTGCATGGATTTGCAAAGCAGAGCCACAGAGAGCAGCATCCCGGGCGTGCGCCTGACCCTGAGTGCGGCCAGGGCCAGGGCCGGAAGGTCCTTTCCCAGTTCTGCCGCCCACCCACTCGCTAGGGTGGTCTGTCAGATGGCAACTCTGTCCAGGAAGCCAGTGGCAGTTGGGATTCAAGCTGCCTGCCTGGCCTGGCAGCAGATCTGCTCAGTAAGGCTGAGTTACCATTCTGGGAAGAGGGGGCGGTTATTCACGTTCACCCTCACACAAGGGTCTCCCAGGAGAAAGCAAAAGTGCAGTCCACACGCCTGGGCATGGCTCAGCTTCCAGAGGAGGCAAAGGGATGCAGACAGTCCCAAAGAGGGTGGTGATTGCTATCTGGCTTTGAAGTACAGTGGGGCCTTGACTTACGAGTTTAATTCATTCTGTGACGGAGCTCGTAACTCAAATTACTCGTATGTCAAATCTTAAAGTGAACGAGTGAGACACGTGATGCTGGGCTGATGTTGTGGCGTTCACTGTGACGTTCGCTGTACCAACTAGTGGTGGGGTATCTGAAGCTGGCTCGTAACCCGAATTTTAGTTTGCAACTCAAAGCAAAAAATCGGCCGAGAGACGGCTCGTATCTCGGAAAACTCGTTAGTCGGGACACTCGTAAGTCAAGGCCCCACTGTAGTAGTTTCAGTCACACTCTCTCTCTCACCCCTAATAGATCATCCAACATTGACTCCGGAGCAGAGAGAGAGCTTTGTGTGCTGGTGGCGGAGTGAGTGTCATGGCGTCATTCCAAAGCTCTTCTAGAAGAATAAGGCTCGGGCAACTAAGCAGCAAATCAGATTCCAATTTTTGCCCCGGGAGGCCTCACAGTTGTGCTATGCTTTCTACTGGGAATAGAGAAAAGGTGCTGACTGTCATGTATAATTTTCGATTAAAAAATGTCCTCTTTGCTCAGGAAGAGAATGAAGACAAATAGGACCAATGCAATCCAGCCTGTAAAATAGCAAGGCAAGCACATGCAGCCTTTTTACTGACAGAGACGGGGTGACTGATGTCTCTCCCACGCAGCTGAGCCACAGTCCAACTTGAATCTGGTGGCTCCGTGAGTTAAGGCAATCGTGGTGGGTTTGGGCCTACGCTCAGGGCGGGGCAAGAATCATTCCTGATGCAGAGCCAAGACGGGGGAACTGGTGACAGCTCAGGGAATAGGCAAAACCAGTTCTCACCATCACCTGTCCCCCGGCTGACTGTGATGGCCTCACAATTGCTCTCCCTGCTTCTGGCCTCCTATTATCTATTCTTGACGAAGCCACCAAGCGCTCCTTCAACATCTTAAATCAGAGCACGTCCCTTCTCTGTTTAAAACCCTCCAGTGGTTCCTGCCTCACTCACCCTGACAATGCCCGTCATGCCCGATCCGCTGCCCTTTCCCCCTGTGATTGCCCTCATCCTGTCTCCTGAACCCCTCCCCTTGCTCACCCCCTCCTGGCTGCTCCCACTTTAGAGCCTTGGCATCGGAGTATTTCTCCCTCAGATCGTCCTGTGGCTCACCCCCTCATCTCCTTCAAATGTCCCCCAAATAGATCTACCCTGATTGATACCTCTATTTAAAGCTGTGACTTCCCCTATGCCCCATGACCCTACCTGGATCTGTTTTCACTGGTCTTATCACCTTCTGACAAGTTACTTATGTATAATTTTGTTCACTGTCGCCTTCCCCGACTAGAGGGTAGTGAGCTCCAGGAGAGGAGAGTGCTGGCTGATTGCTGTACCAGGTGCCTGGAACAGGACCTGGCACCAAGGAAGCAGCACTAACCATCCGTGGAATGAACGGATTATTATTGTTAGTAGTAGTAGCAGTACAAAATGTTACCGGCCCAAACTCAGCTCCAGGATTGGGTTATGTTACCATTTCCTCAGTGCACCGTGCTAACATGTCCGTCTCATGAAGGTGTTTAATAGAAGAACAGGGACTGTCAGACGCCAGATAAAGGAAAGTGGGACCTTCAGGGAACCTCAAAGCAAATGAGGCATCTAGAGCTTCTCTCTGCTCTGATCCAGGCTGCCCCTGGGCAGGGAGGTACTGGGAGGTCCCTGCCGCCCATGCAGCCTGCCACCAGCTGTCCCGTCCCGCCTGCCAGCCTTACCTGCTTTGTCGATCCAGGCGCGGTACCCGTTCAGCTCCCGCTCAATCTGCTGCTGGCGCCGCAGCTTCATGAAAGCCCTCCGGTTCTCCACTCGCTCTCTCTCTTTGGCAAATTCCCTGTGGACAAGGAGGATGAGATGCACTAAGTTCAGGCAGTGCCATGATTAAGAGAAAGGGTGATGTGAGGAGGAGAGAGAGTTTGAGCAGGTGCCTCTGGGCACCCCCTTTCCCCTTCCCTTGGTCCCAGCTGCATCTATGACATCCTTAAAAAGTTGTTCAGAAACTCACCTCATTCAGCCCCATGCAGGAACCTTCTCAGATCCGGTTTATACCAATCAGCACTAACACCCTCTGCTTGCTTGCTCGGAAAGGTGTTTTCTTAGCCACGTGACGAACCAGGCCTCAAAATGCTATACCTGCCGTGTCCCCAGCTACAACAGAGGCCCTTAACCCTGCAAGGGGCATGGCTACTCTTTATGCTTTTAAGTACAATAATGATTAATGTATATTGACCACTTATTAGGCCAGCCCTGTATGAAACTTTTCATACCCAGTAACTCCTTTAGTCCTCATAACCGCCCTATGAGATAAACACTATTAAAATTCTTGTCTAACAGAGAAAGAAACAAGGCTTAGAGAAGAAAGTAACTTGCTGGGATCTGAACTCTAACCAGCGTGCTGTGCCTCCTCTGGGGTCCTGTATCCTGAGGCGCTCGATAATGGCTGTCCCTGAAGACCACTGACACCGACGCGCTGAAGGGCTGCCATGCTGTTTGAAGATGGCTGGCAGCGGGTAAGTGAGGAAAGGAACATGAGAAGGGCACCTGGACTCTAGGAGGAAGACAGTAGGGAGGTGGGGTGGAGCCGAGGAGAGATGATGGGACAGAGGGAAAGCCAAGGGAGAAGACACAGCCCACTGCCAGGGGCCCACAGCCACCCTGTGGCACAAGACAACAAAGACTAAAGCCCCATGGGCAATGGAGAAAGAAGAGGAACGAGTGCTGCCTGGCAGACAGGGAGATGGTTTAATTCAATGGGGAGCAAATAGGGATCAAGAAAAATTCATGAGCTAGTGGGCCCCTCCAGAAACCACCTCCACCACTGTCCTCCACATCACCAAACCCCTTCCAGGCGAGAATGCCCCTCGCTAGAACAGCATCTCCCAGTCACCGCTCTGGCACTCTCCCACTGCCCTGGACGCTGTCAAGGGCTCCCCATCAACAAAGAGGTGCCCCTTGAAGATGAAGAGGTCCAGCACCCATCGTGGGTCCTGCCAGCTTCTCCCTCCTGTCCAGGTACTAAAACATGAGCCAGGGGCTGAGGGTCATGCTCCTGGCCCTGTGCAGGGGAGTGGGAGGGGCCTCATCCAGTCCCTCCTATAAAGATATAGATTCCTTGGCACCGACACCTTATAATGATCACAGTGAGGCTGAGGGCATGGGCATGTGGCACATACCCAGGGGAGGAGATATTCTCCTGGGCTTGGCTGCGGGTCCAGTGGGTTCTACCAAGGGTGTTGTGGGGAATGGAAAGGGAGGGGGTGAAAATGAAGAGTTCCAGGGCCAGTGAGTGACAAGGTAACAATTCAAGCCCTGGGGCACCCCCTTTCCCCACCTTCATTCATGGGTTTCAGCATGGGGCTGGCGTTGCCACTGATCAAAGTTCTTACCTTTGGCTCTTTTTCTTCTTTGTATCCCTCCTTCCCAATTAGTGCCGACTTCCAGTTGGTTCTGTCTTCAGAAGGACACCGGATCCACCTCCCTCTTCATCCTCACCGCCTTGGTCCAGGACCCCCTCCTCTCCTGCCTGGACCATTACAGTAGCACCTACCTGATCTCTCCACCACCTGCCTCTCTCCCCTTCATTTCCTCCATCTCACAGCGATTGGTTATCTTTCTACAACATGATCACTTCCCAACCTAAAACAATAACTATAGGGAGCAATATGTGTGGAACACTTTCTAATTTTCAAGCACCTCTGCATATTTTCCTTATTGAATCTTCACAACCCGTCTGAGAAGAAGGCAGAACATGTATTTTCATCCTCCAGGGAAAAGCTAAACCGCTTGTTCACGTTTAAGCAACAAAGCCAGGACTAGAGCCCAGAGCTGTCTGCTCTATGAGCCGGGCTCCTCACGCCCCGCCTATCTGCCCGGTGGCATATCTATATGTCCCTTCTTTTTGTTTGTTTGTTTGTTTTTTTTGTGTGTTTTTTTTTTAAATATTTTTTATTGATTTTTTACAGAGAGGAAGGGAGAGGGATAGAGAGTTAGACACATCGATGAGAGAGAAACATCGACCAGCTGCCTCCTGCACACCCCAACCGGGGATTTGCCCGCAACCAAGGCACATGCCCCTGACCGGAATCGAACCTGGGACCTCCCAGTCCGCAGGCCGACGCTCTATCCACTGAGCCAAACCGGTTTGGCTGTATGTCCCTTCTTTATCTTTCATATGGATGTGTCCTAATTTTTCAGCTATGCTCTGGGGGAATTCAGGGAGGTTTCAAGCAAGACCTTGAAAAGGGGGACTCGAAGCAGGCTGTGACCAGAGGGACACAATAATCCTTAAGCATCTGGGGTGAGATCACCAACATCTCCATGTTCCAGCTCAGAAACGGAATCCAAGGAGGAGTTAAGTGGCTCTTTAAGGGGGCAAGTGTCCAAGGAACCATGACCCTCAGATCTTCTAAATTCCATCTTCTCTCTGTTCTAATCCCTTCTCCTCCACACCTCCTCCTGCTGCTGCTAAATGAGGTACACACAGCTAACATGGCCTTCAGTCTTTCACAGTCTCATCTGGACCTTCCTTTCCAAGCCTCACCGTCCATCACTCCTCTCTACCCCATGCGCTGGGGCTGTCCCCCTCAGTCATGCTCCCACTGCAGCAACTTCTCTCTACTCCCGAAAAGGCAATGCAGGCTTGTAAGGCTTGGTTCCCACTGCTCCTCTGCCTGGAACCCCTTCTTTTCTGCACCCGAGTCTGTTAAAATCCTTCCTCAAGGCCAGGCTGAAATGTCACCTCTTCTGTTTAGTGTTCTTCTCCCCTAACCTCTCCTTAGTCTTCTGGCCTCCCTTCTACCTTTCTTCTATGTCTTTACAGCCCATCACACAGCCGGAGCTTTACTGTGCTGGGCTGTACAGGAGACTCTCTACTTTACTAATATGTGAGCTTTTTGTGAAAATGTTATGTCTTTCTTAACTTTGTGGTGTCCTCTGGACTAGGCTAGACCTGGCACATAGTATATGTTCAATATATATCTCTCTATATTTTTTAAATTAAAAAATATCCAGACAGACTTGGTGAGCATACTGATCACTCTGCCCTGGGTCCCAAAGGCCTAAATCAGCGGTTCTCAACCTGTGGGTCGCGACCCCTTTGGTGGTCGAACGACCCTTTCACAGGGGTCGCCTAAGACCATCCTGCATATCAGATATTTACATTACGATGCATAACAGTAGCAACATTACAGTTATGAAGTAGCAACGAAAACAATTTTATGGTTGGGTCACAACATGAGGAACTGTATTTAAAGGGCCAGAAGGTTGAGAACCACTGGCCTAAACGAAGGCACACTCCCTCTCTGCGCTGACCCAAAGCGAGCAGGTGCATCTGTGGGAACTCCCGGACACTGCCACTAAAATCTGTTTCTCTTTGGCTCCACTAAAATCTGTGGCATGAGTCCATCAACTATGCGGGGTGTCACCTCTCGCCGGCCCCTGGAGTGACCCTGCAGCTTGATTTCCGGGGGGCTAGGCCAACAAACCCAGGCTAAGCTCCCCGTGTACTTGGAAGTTTCCTGGCTCCGGGCCTCACCAGCTGGCTTCCCTGCTCTCCTCTGTCATCTTGTCATCGCAGGCCCCCGTTTCCTCCCACCCTCCCACCTGGCATCTTCGCTGGGCTCACAGGCCCGGAGCCCAACAAATCTGGCCGGGGCTTTTTAAGAATCCTCTTGCCTGAAGGAAGGAAACAAAGAATGTGCACCAGTGGGGACAGTTCCTCGCAGCTAGTGCACCTCGGTGGAGGAAGGACCGTGCTGGAGGGAGGGGTGTGTGTGCGCTCTATATTGTTTATGGAGTGGCCCTCTTCCTTTTTTCCAATGGGATCCTAGGATAGAAGTCTGGCACCAGTGTCTTTCATGACATTTCTCCCTCCCTCCCTTGCTGTCATCACTGTTTGTGCCCATGGCTCATCGCCCGACTGGTCTGCGGGCTCCATGAGACCATGCAGAGCCTATATGGCATCACATTGCAACAAAGACCTACGAAGATGAATCCAAGGTCTACTATTATAGCAGACTCCATAGGTTATGGAAATAACATGTTAAGAACCGCTAATCTCCATAGAACACATTTGTGAGTTTTTAA
Organism: Myotis brandtii; assembly: GCF_000412655.1. Lineage (NCBI taxonomy): Eukaryota > Metazoa > Chordata > Mammalia > Chiroptera > Vespertilionidae > Myotis > Myotis brandtii. Next base: position 875,525 of record NW_005370412.1, read on the forward strand.
ATTTACAAATCACTTTCCTGTAAATTAGTGCACTTTTATTTACAAAAACCTTGGGAGATTCAAAAAGGTTCTTGTCCAAGATCAACCAATTAGCCAGAATTCAATCTAACGTGGACCAATCCATTTCAGGTTCAGTGCTGTTTTCACAAGGCCTCAGCTGTCTTCTATGCTATCTAGACATCAGCCTTTAAAATCCACAAAAGGGATGTAGTTTCAGCCCAAGGTTGTGGAAAATAAGGATATAAAATCTAGAGTGTTTGTTTTTCTAAAAGACTGTCTTTTTAATAGAGAAGCAGTATGAGAATCCATTGCTCTGTGTTGGATTAATAAAGACCTAGTGTAAAAGCCATAGCTTTGGTCAAGCTAGTGACGTACTGCTTGGTTTTTGTATCCCTACCACAGTCACCATTTATTTATACACATACTGCATTCTAGGGAGAACAGGGATAAGCAGGATTCAGTGCCATTACCTGCCAAAAATAACTGGCCATTCGCCCTAAGCGGTTTGGCTCAGTGGCTAGAGCGTCGGCCTGCGGACTGAAGGGTCCCAGATTTGATTCTGGTCAAGGGCATGTACCTTGGTTGCGGGCATAT
>NW_005370412.1:876300-880659 GCF_000412655.1 Myotis brandtii
GATGTTTCTCTCTTATCGATGTTTCTAACTCTCTATCCCTCTCCCTTCCTCTCTGTAAAAAATCAATAAAACGTATTTAAAAAAACACAACTGACCATCCTAACCTAGAGTCAACATACCCACCACTCTCATGAGTAGATACATGGCCCCACCCAAGAAAGGGAAGCATGTTCCCCCCACTGTTCCCTCCTCTCCCTCTTCCCAGAGGTCCCGAGTACTCTCTCCTCTTCCCAGAGGATCCTGCGGGTTATTCAGATGATAATAGTTTTGCAAAGATAAAGCATATGACCGTTACTGTACTTAGTCATCCAGATGACCACTGCCAAACTTCCTACTGAAATGTACCTTGAAGAGAGGCCCTACACACATGTCAGTTTATCCAGCTCCCCTGGACCTAGCAACAGGAAATTTAATAGAAACAGTGTGGCTGACAGTGGAAGAGCATTCATGTCCCCTAAGTCCTCTTGGCATTGGCCTATGGCTGAGGGTGAGAGGCTGATAATCTCAGCTTCTTTTCGTTGGCTCCATCCAGTGCTTCCACCCCCATGGATGCGACAGAACGCAAGGTGGGATGCACCTGGACTCCAGAATTCCAAACAAAGGGAACAGAAATAAGTCCCCATATGCTCAAGCAGAAATACAACCAGATCTATTCTCAGAACTATGCATCCAAGTGACATTTGCTGTTAGTAACCTGGACAGTAATCTCAGGCCCTGTTTCCTCATCAGTCACTGTTGATGTTAGAAGGATGCAACAACCCCCTGCTCATAACCAGGGGCAGGAATAAATCTGATTTACTCTGAGAGTCCTGACTGCATGCTTGTAAGACATTGTATAATGAAAAGGCAATGGAAGAAATGGAAGAAAATATTCATAAATCATATGTCTAAAGAAGGGGGTTGATATCCAAAATGTATAAAGAACTCATATAACTCAACAGCAAAAAAAAAAAATCTATTAAAAAATGGGCAGAGGAACTGAATAGACGTTTTTCCAAAGAAGAATATAGTTGGTACATGAAAAATGCTACACATCACTAATTATGAGGGAAATGCAAATCAAAACCACGCATTGTATAATGAAAAGGCAATGGGAGAAAATATTCATAAATCATATGTCTAAAGAAGGGGTTGATATCCAAAATGTATAAAGAACTCATACAACTCAACAGCAAAAAAAAAAAAATCTATTCAAAAATGGGCAGAGGAACTGAATAGATGTTTTTCCATGAAAAAATGCTACAGATCACTAATTATGAGGGAAATGCAAATCAAAACCACAATGAGATATCACTTCACACCTGTTAGAATGGCTACTATCAAAAAGACGAGAGATAACAAGTACTGGTGAGGATGTGGAGAAAGGGAACCCTTGGTAGGAGTATAAATTGGTCCAGTCACCAATGGAAAATAGAATGGAGCTCCTCAAAAAATTAAAACAGAACTTCCATATGATCCAGCAATCCCACTTCTGGGTATATATCTGAAGAAAACAAAGACACCAATTCAAAAAGAGATCTGCATCGCTATGTTCATTGCACCATTATTTAAATAGCCAAGACACAGAAACAACCTAAATGTCCATTGATGGGTAAACAGGTAAAGATGATACTATTCAGCCATAAAAAAAGGAAATCCTGCTATTTGCGACAAGGATGGACCTTGAAGCCATTATGAAATAAGTTGGATAGATAAAGAAAAGTATTGTATGCTCTTATTTATATATGGAATCTTACAAACACACACACTGAACTCATTGAAACAGAGAACAGACTGGTGGCTGCCAGAGGTGATGGTGGGAAATGGGTAAAGATGGTCAAAAGGTACAAATTTCCAGTTATAAGATGAATAAGGTCTGTGAATGTAATGTGGAACATGGTAACTATAGTTGATAGCACCGTTAAATAGTATACATATATCAAATCATCATGCTGTATACCTTAAATTAACACAAGCTATATGCTGATTATAAATCAATAAAACTGTATGTGTGTGTGGGGGGGGGGGGAATACAAATTGTGTTGCATTGTAGATACTTTCTACCCAATCGGTTATCCCTATTTTTGGCTGCTTCTTCCTGCCCGGGAAGATAGCCTGCAGTTCCCCTCATGACACTGCTCTCATACAGAGAAAAGGAAGAGGAGTTGGAGTTGAGATAGAGGAGCCTCTATTCTGGTTGTCACATACGTAGTGTGTGTGTGGGGGGGGAATACAAATTGTGTTGCATTGTAGATACTTTCTACCCAATTGGTTATCCCTATTTTTGGCTGCTTCTTCCTGCCCGGGAAGATAGCCTGCAGTTCCCCTCATGACACTGCTCTCATACAGAGAAAAGGAAGAGGAGTTGGAGTTGAGATAGAGGAGCCTCTATTCTGGTTGTCACATACGTATGCAAGGTTTGGGCTGTTAAATTTTAAATTCCAATTATGGGAACTTAGGACGTGACTGATCTCCATGCATTGCACGGTTAAGTTCAATTTTCTTCTATCATCCTAGTTAGTGAATTTACATTTGTGACCACTTTGGTTTTCCAGCAGTTTACATGAGAGGCATAACTGGAAAAAAATCAACCATTGATACATAACCCATTCCGTATTTTCCATAATTAGATGAAGTGTCAAAATTATATAGATACTCACAGACAAGGTATAACACCATGAGTGACTGTGGGTGTGCTTGCTGGGGGGTTGGGGAGGTGGAGTTGTTTTTTAAGTCATATTTACTTTAAGATTAAAGTTCATTGGTATTTACAGAACTAAGGGACCTATAATAGAGCCACTGCCACATCTGCATGCTGAGAAATTAACGTGACTGGTTTTAGTCCAAAGAGTGATTGGAGGATTTTGGTCATTCACATATTTAGAAGGTATCATGAGGTGACTAAATTTTGGGGGTTAGAAGTGAGGTCTGAAGCCTGAAATTCCCGCCTTTGTTATGTCTCCGCAGTCACACCCCCTGCCCCCTCCCGGGGGTGGGGGGTGGGGGGCAGCTACCTCCTACAATGATGTAGTGAGGAAGGTAAGTCACACCCCCTGCCCCCCCAGGGGCAGCTACCTCCTACAATGATGTAGTGAGGAAGGTGTACTGGTAGGTCTGCTTTGACAAGAGATGCTCTGTGGTAGGGCTATTTGGCTCCCTTTGGCCTCTAGCTCCAGACCCCTCCTCCGGATTCAATGCACAGGGCGGGGAGCTCTGTTTACTGATGCGGAGGCCTCGCTGCTGTCATGGCAACCAAAAGGAAGACAAAGCCTGCCAGGATGGGTTGCCTGTGTGACTCAAAGATCTGTTTACTCACACTCCTGTACACACTTGTACGCTTCATCACACACACATTGGCGTGAATACACACATGCTTACACTGGCACCGGAGGCATATGTAGACAGACTTTGCCAGGCATACAAATGGCCACACTGTCACATCCCTCCCTATTAATCTTCATAGCCCGTATTTCCAAAGTGCTTCACTGCCCCCAAGGGAGCCTTGCCGCCAGTCTTCCTGTAAGATGCCTGCTTCAGGAAGGGGGAATTTGGGTTAGACATCAAGAAAAACCTCTCCAACCCTATAGGCTCTAAAACAGGGAGACTGGGGCAAGTCCCTAGACGGTTGTGGGCTGCCGGTAGTTTAATTTCAGTCTCATTGGGAATCAGGCTGGAGGGTGGGGGGTAAAAGAGCTTCTCAGAGTTCGTATGAACCTGGGAAACATTTTCTCCCATTTTTTTTCAGAGGAGTAAACACAGCTCAGAGCAAGCAAACACCTTCCTGAAGGTCACACACTTTGGCTGTGTTACACTTATTTACCCCTCATCCCTTGACTTGTTCCAGAAAGGGTTTAAGGAGACTTAGGCTGTCAATAAAGCACCCAGTCCTCTAAAGGCCACCCAGTATTGACTCTCTTAAGCAGGATATTGGGGCATCCAGGACGGCGAGAGGCGCATGAACTCAGGCACTGCATTCAACAGTCACTCTTCCCTAGAGGTCAGGGGCGTGAGAGGGCTCCTCCGATGAGCAGAAATCCCTCCCCTGAGGCAGTGAAGGCCAGTGACTGCCCTTCCACAGGGTGCTGTCTCCCATCCCACTCCCCCACCCTATACCCAGAGCAACAGAAGAGAGGCTATGGGTTCTCAGACCAGAATTATCAGGGGAGGAGAGCCTGGCAAATCACCTCTCCCAGCCTTACCTTTTACAGGCAAGGAAACCACGGCACAGAGAGGGCGTGTGGGCCCGAGGCCTAGGGCTTGGTGGCTGACCTGGAGCAGCACTTCATCTCAGGGTTCCAAAGCCAGTGCCATTGCCCATCCTCATGACATTTCAGTCAGGAGAACTCAGAGGCAGATTCTTTTAGGATCGGAGGGCGGGGG
>NW_005370412.1:880712-895378 GCF_000412655.1 Myotis brandtii
GAGTGGAGGGGGGGCGGGGTGGGGGGGAAATGCATGGTCTTTTTCTCCTTCTCACTCTTCTTGACATTGAGGTCTGTTTTTATTTGTTTGAGTCGGTGCAGGGGAAGGCCTGGCAAGTAACATAAAGGGGATAATGAAGGAGCTGGACTACGTTTCCAGTTTTGCTTTTTAACCTTGAAGTTGGTGTAATCCAGACTGTTAGAGCACATGACTAAAAGCTCTGAAACGGGACTGAACTGGGTTCGAATCCTGCCTCCGTTAGGGTGGGATCTGGGGCAAGTTCTTAACCTCTCTGAGTCTCGGTTTCCTCATTTGTAAAACAGGCACAGACACCGGACAGTCTCAAAGTGTTGTGAGGCCTGAATCAAAGAATAGATAACAAGTGCAAAGTGTAGTCTTGAGCACAGAGTAGGTGTTCCAAGTGCCTATTTGAAATATCACTGACACGCCTGAGAATGTATAATAATACACACAACCTATGATCAAGGCCTTCGTATATACATATATGTTTATTCTGCCTCCAAAATACAACTTATTGAGTGCCTACTAGTACTATGTGGTTGGCATTGTTTGAGAACATGAGATGACAGTAGCCAACAGAGTCATCCTAGACTCTCTCCAGCACCCACCCTTCCTTCTTCTCCCCTGTCGGCATGTGCTAGAAAGGTGTTAACAGATTTTCAGCAAAATATAATGAAGGAATTGCTGCAAGTAAAATTCAAAACAAAAAAAGTCCTCATGTCATCTTAGATGCTGCCCTATTTCATTCCAGCTCCTCTACCTTTCCTTCCATTAGCGGGGACGGGCAAGGAAGAGCCTGTACTAGGAACACGAAGGGATCTGGGCTTAGCCGGTGTGGCTCAGTGGTTGAGCATCAACCCATGAACCAGGAGGTCATGGTTCAATTCCTGGTCAAAACACATGCCCAGACTGCTGGCTTGATCCCCAGTAGGGGGTGTGCAGGAGATAGCCATCTCTCTCCTTCTCACCGCCCCCCCCGCCCCGCCCTCTCTGAAATCAATTTTTTTTAAAAAAAAATTTAAAAAAGAAGGGAACCAGGACTGCCCTTTTATCTCTATTTGGCAGACTGGAAAAAATAAAATAAAATAAAGCCGAAAGAATCCATGTGACTATTGAAAGACACAGAGTTATAAAATGGAATTCAGACCGACCTACTGTTTAATGACCCCCCCACCCTGTGTCACCTTGCGTGAGCGCACAGACACCATCAAGGCCCAAATTCCTGTGCACACGTCTCTTTCTCACTCTTTATGTGTATAATAGTGTACGTTTCAGTCACAATATTTCAGTGGGTTCAAAGCCCTGTGGTGCAGGAAGAATGAGCCATGGGGAGTAAGAGCATTTGGTATTCTTCCTTCTCCCCCAGCACTGCCCCCCACAACACCCTAATTACAGCATGAAAGAGGAATCTTGACAGAGAACAAATGGCTGAGTTCTTCTAGGAGACACTTTCTGCACTCCTCGGAGAAGCTGCTGCAAACGGTGCCCCCCCCCCAAAAAAAAATTTGGAGGCGCCTGAGAAGTGGGTGCGGCTGTGTTCAAGGGAATGACTGAGAGTTTATTATCCGCTTCCTACATGTAGGCACTTTTCTTTTGTATAAAGTTTTGAATTTCCCAGAAGCCTTTGTTCGACATCCCCAGATAATTTAAACAGCCCCCCCAAAAAATTTGGAGGCGCCTGAGAAGTGGGTGCGGCTGTGTTCAAGGGAATGACTGAGAGTTTATTATCCGCTTCCTACCATGTAGGCACTTTTCTTTTGTATAAAGCTTTGAATTTCCCAGAAGCCTTTGTTCGACATCCCCAGATAATTTAAACATTAAAGATTCCTCTCAGGAAGGTACTAGTAAAATCTTCCTGGTTGAGTATCAGAAAGATTCTCCTTAGTTAAAACAAGCCTCTTTTTCTCCTTCGGGACGGACAAGCAGAACCAAAGACCCAAAGCTGACCGATGGGAATGGTGGATAGTGAGGAGAGGAGCTGAGATCCGAAGGGAACATGGGCAGAGAGAAGCTGATGAGGAGTCCGGAGGGAATGAAGTGTGGAGACTTGGTGTGGGATAAGGCACCGTGTGTGAGCTCACCACACAGTAGGGCTAGCTGGGCCTTTCCACTCAGGACCCTTTGAAATGTCTCCTAGTGGGTCACATAGGGATTTTCATTCACACACCCATTCATTCACATCTTCAGGGTAGAGCAGAAAGCCGTCAAACTTAGTTCCATTTCTCAGATGGAAAATCAAGGCTTAGCACAGCAACTCTGCTTAGCCCAAATGACTCAGGCCCCTACAAGCAGCAGCTGTACCTCCGCTACTCATGCTCCTTGTAACGGCCCACGTGTCAGTCACCCTGTTATACTGGAAAGTCTGCGAGGGCAGGGACTGTGTTGAATTGTCTTTGTTCAGTGCTGCACCCATAGTCTCAGCAGAGACTGCCCGCTCAACAAACGTTTAAGCTGCAGCCCACAGGACAGAGAGAAGTTTCGGGTTTGGGAACGAGAGAGTACAGGCCCAGTGGGTGAGTGTGACTGCCATCGGCCCTGGGTCTCAGTCCTGAAGACGTGTGGATCCGGCTTGCACAGACTCAATGGAGGATGGGAGGTAGTGGATCTTTCGATTCTAGCTTATTCTTCCGGGGAGGCTTCTCCTGTTAGGATTCCCCAGTTTGCTTCTTCTCAATCTCCTTTGCTTCTCTAAACATCGGCTTTCCCAGAGCCCAGGTCTAGGGTCTCTCCTCTAGCCATTCTCCCTACAGGTAATCTACACAGGCCCGTGGACTCAACCTCACCTTCTGCGAAAGGCTACCAAATTTACGTCTCCAGCCCCAACTCATCAATTAGCTCCAAACCCATTTACTACAACTGTCTACCTGATGTCAGCTACTTGGACGCCAAACAGGCATCTCGAATGTAACATGGCTGAAACAGAATTTCTCCCCCACGCTGCTCTTCCTCTTGTCTCTCTCACCTCAGTCAATAATACCACCCACACTAGGAGTCCGTGTCAAGTCTTCCTTTTTTTCTCACTGCAACTCCAATCCAACCCATAAGCAATTCATAGCAATCTTTGCTCCAACTCCACTGCTATCACCTGAGTCTCCTGCCTGGATGCTTCCTACCTTCGTGAGTCCCTATAACCTCCCTAACTCAGTTTTTATTTTCACATTTGTCCCAATCTCCCTATTCCCCTCATAGAAGGAAAACAAGGGTGACTTTTAAAATATAAAATAAATGATATTATCCACCCCCTCTCTGCTTAAGACACTCCCCTGGCATCCCAAAGTTAAAATCCAAGCTCTTTATGGGAGGCTACAAGACCCTAGGTGGGTCTGGCCATGTTCTATCTTTCTGACTTCGGGGTGGTGGGGGCGGGGGGCGGTTTCCTGATCCCAGAATCAAATCTAAGAATCCCCACTACCTGTCACACTCTATACTATAACCTGTTCTATTTTATTAATAACTAGAGGCCTGATGCACGAAATTCGTGCAAGAGTAGGCCTTTCTTTCCCTGGCTGCCGGCACCAGCTTCCCTCTGGCACTCAGGGCCCGGGCTTCCCTTGCAGCCCCGGCTTTGTCTGGAAGGACATCCGGTCTAATTAGCATATTATGCTTTTATTATTATAGATGTTTGTTGCTAAAAGATTATCTTATTCAACTACTTGGTTTTTTGACTTTTCACCATTACATCTTTGGTGCTCAGAATAGTGCCTGGTGCTTAAGAGGAACTCAATAAATATGTGTTGGATGAATGACTAAAGGTAACAGAATGCTCAGAACATGTATTCTTTTCTCTGGAGGTTACCCTGAGTCATGACCACCGTAGACCCCGTCTACTGGTAGTGTGGTCAATCTCTCTGCTGCCAAGAATTAATTCTCAACCAAGTCAACCGAGCTCAGCATCTTTTCCTGGACACGTGATACGAGCTTTCAAAACCACACCACGGCTGCAAAGCACCATCACAGCAGGGACTGCTTCAGGACAGTCAGCTTGACTATTTCCTGCTGCATTTGAGACCTTCTCCTGTTGGCTCCCTTCAGTTGATGGTTACCATCTTTTATCCAGAAGTCTTTCTTAAATGGAGGCTATTTAATAAATCACCAACTTGTTTACTCATTAACATGCAATTATTCCCTCATTGAAAATGTCAATGTCTATTAGAGACAAATACTACGAAAGCGGGTGATGTACAAGCAAAGATACCTTCCTGCAAGGCCAGCAGGTGGTGGCCAGGAGTGCGCAGGACTCCTGTAGGCCACACACTTCCCAATGAGGACTCAGTAACAACAAATACACAGCCAAAGTAACAGAATGTCAGGAAAGGTAACTACCCATGTGATATAGCAAAAAAAAGAATGGTATTTGGACTCAATACACACAACGTTCCATCACAGACCACAGGCAAGTCATTTAACCTCTCTGAGACTTGATTTCCTAATAAGTGACCTTGATTAAAACACCAACTTCAATGAGCTGTTGTGCCAATGGGCTCAGAAGGGCAAAGGCATGGATGGCAGTACCTAGCATGCTAAATCTTAAACAGATGCATGTTAATTCTGAACCTGAAGCCCCAAAGTGGCTGGTTCTCTTGAACTCCAAAGCACTGTGAGTGAATGCCTCTCCCTATTTTACCCCTTTGGGATATTAACTCAAAACAGCTATTTGGTTCAAAGATCATATAAATCAACAGCAGAAAGGGAGGAATACCGGTGACATTTAGAGAGGAGGAAAGTACATCTTTTGACAAAATCTATGTTACCAAACATTTGAAGACTATTGGACTACTTCTCCATTCTGACTGCTCACCTCATGGATTTCTGAGTAACTCTGCCACGTATAGAAGAAACCATTTTTCCACAGGGCTTTCTGATGAGGATTTACTTCAGAGAAGACTTTCTAGAGTTTGGAACGTTCTGGGACATGTGTGCAAATGAATGCATTAGGGAGGGGCCTGCCAGCTTGAACCATAACCCCCACTGTGACATAACTAAGACCTTCCCTCCCCAAGTCCACCCTTATGAATTTAGAGCCATTGGTAGATACGTTCCTCACAGAGCAGTGGTAGTCAAAGTGTGGTCCATGGGCTGATGCCCATCTGCGTTGTTACTAGTTCATAAGATAAATTCAGGAATTGAAAGTGCATAGTAACTTTTATCGCAATTTAATAGATGTTTTATATCTATGGAATATAGGAATAAAAACTGGGGCTTAGATTTTACATCTCTTTGTATTTATTTCATTTTTATGTTAACTCATATTTCTTGCGAGTGCATTTCATAAGTGTTTCACTCTAGACACAGATAGTTGAAGGCGCAGTGTCTGAACAAAACCATTTCTTCGTGGCTAGATGTGGGACTGAGATCATCATACTAATTACCATTATTTCGTGTTTATGAAATGTCCCAGCAACTCTGCTAAATGTTTTATAAGCACTACCTCATTTAACTTCCATAAAAATACATAATGTCATTCTCATTTTTAAAATGAGGCCCGAGGATGCTAACCTGCCTGTCCAAGGTCATAAAATGAAGCAGTGACAGAACCAATATTCTTCTGACCACAAATTGGTCTAGAGAAGCAAATTAGAAGCCAGGAGACCTGAGCCAGTTTATTATATTGGTAGAACTTGGCCTCATCTTCTCCATGTAATTTTCTCTTCTCAATTGCTGTGTCCTCCTGCTCTATCTTTGGCTTTCCTTCTTTTTCATCCTTTCCTTTTCCGTCTTCCTTTCTGTCTCTCATCCCTGAGGATGGATTCAACCTAAAGAACAGGACCTGAGCGCTGGTCCGTGGTGCTCAGTGGTTAGAGTGTCAGCCCATGCACTGGGTCTCAGGTTTGATTCCAGTCAAGGGCACATACCAGGGTTGCAGGTTTGATCCCCAGGGAGCATTTGGGAGACAACCAATGGATGGTCTCTCTTGCATTGATGTTTTTTTTCTCTCTCCTTCCCCCTCCCTTGCACCCTTCTACTTTCTCTAAAAGTCAATGGAATAAATATGCTCGATCGAGATTAGGAGCATTTGGACAACCAATGGATGGTCTCTCTTGCATTGATTTTTTTTCTCTCTCCTTCCCCCTCCCTTGCACCCTTCTACTTTCTCTAATAAACAATGGAATAAATATGCTCGATCCTAAATTTTCATTCTTACCTGAAAATACTTCTTATCTGAAAACATTATTTGTACATGCACGTGGCTACATCCACAGACCTGAAAAGGTGCATGCACACATCCGAGTATACACATATGTACATGTAGAGCCAGAGCCCACTTATACTAGTAGGAAGGCTGACGCCTAAAGACATAAGCCATGCCCACATCACCCCCCTCCCCCAAGTGTGAACTACTCCTGTGAGTGACTCTCACTATTTTATCCCCTTGGGATATTAACTCAAAACAGATATTTGGGTCAAAGATAATATCAATCAACAGCAGAAAGGAAGGAATATTGGTGACATTAAGAGAGGAGGAAAGTACATCTTTTGAAAAAGTCTATGTTACCAAACTATTTGTAGTAATAATGCTTCCTACCTGGACAACTGGTAAATACAGGCTTTATTTCTGAACGGGTCACTAGATAGGACTTGGCTAAATAATTCCACTGAAGTATAAAATGAGGTAGTCACCACAGTGCTATAACTGAATTTCCAGCAAATGCTGCTCAGAAAACTGAAAAGTTAAAGAACTGACTTCTACTCCTGGAAGAATGATGCACTAGTGTTCTGAAATCCCTTTTACAGAAAACTCCCAGATGCCTGATAAACCCAGCAAGCTCCAGCTAACAGGAAGGCAACAAATCTCCACAGTTAACAAAACCACGAACACAGATATGTTTTATATAAACACCTTCTCCCAGTCTGTGGCTTATCTACATTTTATTAATGCTGTCTTCTGATGAACAGAATATTTTTAATTTTAACAAAGGGCAACTTATCAATTGTTTTGTTTTATTGTTGGTGCCCTTTTGTATCTTTATAAGAAATGTTTGACTACCCCAAATCCTCAGAGATTTGGAAATGAATATTTATCTATAGAGAGACAGAAGTCTGGATTCATTTTTCTCCTATACCAATATCCAGTTGATTAGTATGATTAAAAAGGCACTCCTTTCTCCTTTGAACCAATTTTGTACCTTTGTCAAAATCAACCAACTGTCTTTCTGAGGGGCTAATTATTCTGTTCTACTCCCCTATTGTCCATCCTTACACCAATACCATATCATCTTAATTACAGTAGCTTTACAGTAACTCTTAAAATCAAATAGTGAAAGTCCTATACCTTTGTTCTTCTTTTCTAGATTTGTTCTGGCTTCTTTAAAATTTTTGCATTTCTGTATCAATTTTTGAATCACCTTGCCTATTTCTTCAAATTAGTCTACTGGAATTTTTAAAGGGATTATATTGCACCTATATTTTGAGTTAGGAATAATAGATACATATTTTGTAAAATATATTTTTTATTGACTTCAGAGAGGAAGGGAAAGGGATGAGATAGAAACATCAACGATGAGAGAGAATCATTGGTCAGCTGCCTCCTGCATGCCTCCTACTGGGGATTGAGCCCACTACCTGGGCATGTGCCCTGACCAGAATTGAACTGTGACCTCCTGGTTCATGGGTCAATGCTTAGCCACTAAGCCATACCGGCTGGGTTGGAAAATGGATATCTTAATGATAGTAAGTCTTTCAATCCATAAAGATGGTATGTCTCTCCATTTTTTAAAGCACTTCTTTATTTCAGCAATACTCTGTAGTTTTTGGCATAGAGGTCTTATAGACCTTTTGTCAGATTTATTCCTAGACATTTGATTTTTTGTTACTTTTTATAATTTTAAAATTCATTAAACTTGAAACTGATCATTGCAAGTATATGTGACCCAATTAACTTTTTGTATATTGGGACCTTGCTAACTGGCTTATTAGTGCTAGTAGTTTATAGATTCTATTGTTAGAGTTTCAAAATATATGATCATATTATCTGTGAAAAAAAATACAGTTTTACTTCTTCCTTTCCAATCTCTGTGCCTTTTATTTCTTTTTCTTGACTATTAAAATGGCTCAATCTACAGAACAATGTTAAATAAAAATAAAAGTGGTAAAAGTAAAGGTTCTTTCCCATTTCCAGATCATAGGGGAACAGGGATATTTCACCATTAAGTATTATGCAAGCTTAGGTTTTTTTTTTTAGATGCCCTTTTATCATACTGAGAAAGTTCCCTCTATCATTAGTTTACTATTTTTATTAAAGGGAGTTTGGGATTATGTGAAATTCATTTTGTACATCTATGAAGCTGTCATATGCTTTTTCCCTTTTATATTCTTAACATGACATATTTCATTGATTGATTTTTCAAATGCTAAACCAACCTTGCATTCATGAATTAAACATCACTTGGTTGTGATGTATTATCCTTTATATTCTGCCAGATTTGATTGATATTTTGTTAAGGAATTTTGCATCTATGTTCATGATGGATATTGTTCTATAAATTTCTTTTCCTATGACATATTTGTCAGGATTAAGTATTGGGGTTATGCTTGTCACATCAAATGAGTTGGGAAGTGTTCTATCTGCCTCTATCGTCTAAAGGAGCTCATGAAGGATTGATATTAGGTTTGGTAGAGTTGACTGGTGAAATCATGTAGCCTGGAGTTTTTTGTTTGTTGGTGGAAAGTTTTTAAATTTCTTTAGTAGATATGGGCTTTATTTAGATTTTCCATTTCTTGTGTAAGTTTTGGCAATTCATGTTCTCAAGAAATTGGCCATTTATCTAACTTGAATTTAAAGGCATAAAATTATTCATACTATACCCTTATTATCTAATTTCCGTAGGATCTGTAGTGATAATGCCCTTTTCATTCCTAATTTTGATAATTTGTGTTTTCTCTCTTGTTGAAATTTAAATTTCAAAGGTAAGTTACACAGCAGAGCAGATAGCATTGATGAAAATGTCAGTGAACTATGAAGTTTTCTGTATTTTTTTAATGCAGCACAATGAAATAAAAAGATGGAAAAAATGAAAGCGAGGTTAGTAGAAATGTTAGATAGGATGAAGGACTTAAATAAGTCAAGACATAGTTCCATAAAAGAAGAGGCAACTGAATGAGGAGAGGAAATATTTGAAAGATAATACCTAAATTTCCCAGAACTAAGGAAATACTCATATATATATATGAAGCCTGGTGCACGAATTTGTGCACGGGTGGGGTCCCTCGGCCTGGCTGCCAATTGGCGCTCACCAGCCAGGGGGAGGAACTGCAGGAGGTTGGCCAGCTGTGGGAGGTTGGCTGTGGGAGTGCACTGACCACCGGGGGCAGCTCCTGCATTGAGTGTCTGCCCCCTGGTGGTCAGTGCGCATCACAGCAACCGGTCGTTCGGTTGACCTGTTGTAACGGTCGCTTAGGCTTTTATATATATAGATATATATATATTAAGCATGGTACATCTAAAAACAGGATACATGAAAAGAAATCCATAACTAGAACCATTAGAGTAAAACTATATGACACCAAAGATAAAAGTCTTTAAAAGAGCCTAAGAAATAAGGAAAAATTGATTACTTCTGAAGGAATGACAATTAGATCTCATCAGCAACGACAAAAGCCAGGATATGGGAATTATATCTATAGAATGATGAAACAAAATAATTGCCACTTTGAATTATATACCCTGACAAACTAACTTTTAAGAATGTGGTCAAAATAAAGTTACTTTCAGATAAATAAAAACTGAAGGCATTTACATTACCAAAGAAACCTCTGGAGAATGTACTTTAGAAGGAAGGAAAACAATCTAAAAAGACAAGTCTAAGATGTAAGAAAGAATGGTAAAGAAAATGTGGTAGACATATGAGTACATCTAATAAAATATATTTGTTTAAAATACTAAAGATTATGAATCAATTACAGGGTTCAAAATATAAATTAGAACTACAAAACAGGGTAGTATAAATTATATTTTATATTTCATGGTAGATGTATTATGTTTGTAAATTTCATTAATTTTAAAAATGTCTGGAAAAAAATTAAGAGAGAAAAATAGAATGCTAACTTCAAATGTGACAGAGGGCATAAGTAGAATAAGTGAAAAAAAAAACCACAACGAATAAAAAGCCATGATTCTCACCCTAGCCAGTTTGGCTCAGTGGATAGTGTGTCAGCCTGCGGACCAAAGGGTCCCAGATTTGATTCCAGTCAAGGGCACATACCTCAGTTGCAGGCTCCTCCCTAGCCCGGGTCCTGATCAGTGTGAGTGCAGGAGGCAACCAATCAATGTATTTCTCTCACATCAATATTTCTGTCTTTCCCTCTCTCTCCCACTCTCTCTAAAAAATCAATGGAAAAATATCCTTGAGTGAGGAGAAAAAAAAAAAGCCATGATTCTCTGATGATAAGACTGTCTGTGTGTTAAAAGCCCCAAAGAATCTACATATAATTTAATATAATTATCAGAGTATAATATCAATGAATAAAAACACCGATATACAGAAATCATTAAAAACTAGATACCAGAACAATTAATAGTAATAATAAAATAATAAATTATAATAAACATCATGAAGTCCCCAGAAATAAGTCTAACAAAAGGTGTGCAAGACCTTTCTGGAATTACGAAATTATACTGAAAGATATTAAAGAAGGTGCAAATACATTAGGACATCCAGATGTTCATGGCTGGAATTAATATTGTAAATGTCAGTTCTCCCAAAATTGTGCTAACAGAATACAAAGCATTCAATACAGATCTCAAGAGAAGTTGTTTTGAAATCGGATAAGGATGTTATACTTCCCGCTCCATTCCATGATTTACTGTGTAGGGACACTTATACAGGTAGTAAAACTGATGAAAAGCAAAGCATTACCCTTGAGGGGCAGGGGTGACACGGTTGAGAAATGCCCACTGGGCTTCACGTCTCCTATGGGGCTTCACTGAGGGACCCCAGAGACTCTTTTGATGTATGTGTGCACCACATACATCGTATATAAAATTAGATATTATTTCTTTTGTACAAAGAAAATATTTCAGACACAAGGTTTTTGTAAATCAATGAACCATGAGTCATGAAAAGACACTACCTCATTATGAGGGAGTCTGGGTACCTTGAATATTAAGGAAAAACAGGACTGGACTGGAGGGAGAAGAGCTGTCTGGTCCCCACTCTGACCTGTCCTAGCCACGGGGTTCCGGGGAAGTCACAGATCAGCCTTGGTTTCCTACTTTACAAAACATGGACGATAATTTCTCTAGAACTTATGTTGGGGACACAAGAATAAAACCTATGCAAAGGTGTTCTGGCAACGACACTAAGCCACAGAGTACTATCAGAAATGACTATAGAGACCCTAAAAACACAAGCAGGAGGTAATTTTCTTCCAGTTCAAGAGACTCAGCTGCTTTCTTTTACAGTTGCCCCAACACCCCTTCTTTCAAAAATGTCTAAGAGCAGCCAGAAACCACCTTAATGTTCTCCCCTAGCAAGTGCAGGAGGAACCTCGGGGGGCTCAGACCTGCTGCCTTGGGTGCACATAACCACTTTCTCTACGGGCCAAGCTCCAGGCTGAGGAGTGGGCTTGAGGAGCCGTTGGAGCATGGGGAGGACCCCAGCCATTTACCTGTAAGTAACACTCCTGACCTCCCAGGGTTTCTTGACTTGAGTGACTCTCCAGAGCATAAGGAAACACAGATTCCAGAGCTCATGTAAGGAACCAGAAAGGGCAGGACAGAACAGAGGGGAATTCCAGTAGAGGATGGTGAGGTTGGTGGGAATGCCATCTGTCCTTTCCCCTGTCTTGAACCTGGTGCCCCATTATCTCCAGGGTCCCAGCGCCCATCTCACTACTGGGGGTTCGATGGTGCACTTGTCCCTTCACCGGGAGGTCTTCCATGCCCCCACCAGCCAGCTCTCTTGAAATCTGTGAATTGAGAGGAGCTATTGAACCTCCCTCTCTGTCTTTGTTCCCGATCACATTCCTCTTGCCACCGAGACAACAAAAGACACACCTACAGCACCAGCACCACAAGTCACCCCGATCCCCACCTCCCTTTGAGGTGAGCTGGAAGAAATTTTAATGGAGAATCTCTGGAGAATTCTCTTTGCTCCTCACCCACGAGCCTGCTTCCAGAACACCTCCACACAGGGAAACTCATCATGTTCCATCAAAGTCCTGCTAGCATCGCCACCTTGGCCTGTCCTCCAAACACATCCTCCCATATGAGGAGGGCCTGGTAACTGCTACTAGTGGCAATCCAAGCTGCCGTGTCTGGGTCGCAGTAAGTATTACAAGGGGCTCATCATCTTGCTTCCAGCCATAGCCCATCAGCCATCGCTTGGAAACCTGGGGTCTTATTGACGTCCAAGGCTCAGTACTTGATTTAATTAGGGGACCAAATCTGTGGTCCTGGCACCAAATCAGGAGAGAGAGATAACAAGGATGGAAGTCAAATATCAAGTGGATCATCTGATAAGGGTGAGTAGACTAAGAGCACTGAATAGGGGCCAAGGGTCCTGGATTCCAGCCCTACATGCCACCCACCGCCTTGGGGGTCTCAGAAAAATTCGTGGGGTGGGGGTGGCTCTACCTCAGCTGTGAAAGGTTCCCTAAGGGCCGTGCTAGCCTGAGCACTCCAGGGTTCTAATGAAATGAAGCTCTATGTTAGTCACAGGGAGCTCTCCACCAATGCAGGAGAGAACCTGGACGCAGGGGATGAAGACTATGAAGGAAAAAGCCATGTTATACAAAATGGGAAGCAATCAGGCTAGAGAATCGGTAAGCTTTGGGAAACCAGGGTAATGAAACTATGGCATGTAGGTCAATTCTTCTAAAAAGTTTTGTAGACAGACTCTGAGTGGTTCTCTTAAACACAGGTTTATTCACGCTTCTGCCACAGAACGTACCACAGCGCTGGGCTCCTAGGAGGGGCCACATATGTTTACGGAATGACTATGACCGGGACTGAGAACATCTGCTAAAGACGGGTTTTCTGATCTGAAGTTTACAACTGGAAACACGTGCCCGAAACATGACCGTGTGGAACATGAGAAAGAGCCGGGACCCTGTGAGAAGTCCGAGTCAGTGGGGAAGAGGTAACTGGCCTCCAGGAAGGAGGACGGTGCCGTGGGCTGCGGTTGGGAGCACACAGCCGGCACTGGGTTAGTACCCCCAGTCCAGCTCGTTCCCCTGGGACCGGTCCAAGGCCTTCCGAACACAGCACTGACTGACTGGAGGGGTGCAGTCTGTGGCTGCAAAACAGCTTGTCGTGGGGACAACATGAAATAACGGACGTAAACAATAAATTGAAAGGTCCCAAGTGGGCTATATGCCACCCAGCCAGGCAAGGAAACGTTTTCTTTGTCAACACGCACCTGGGGGAGGGGGGAAGTCTTGGGTTGGTCACCAAATTCTCAAATTAGCATCTATTATGCACCAGACATGGTGTTAAGTGTAACATAACATTATTTGTTATAAGTGTAATACTCGCAATGCTTGTAAGGGTACGTCACTTTACAGTTTGCAGAACATTTACATACCGAGGATCTCAAGAGTAACTCAATCTTTACAATACATTCAGTCCCAAAGCCATAGGGACCCCTTCTAAGTCAAAGTGTCCAATTGCAAATTAGAAAGGACCTGTTTAGCATGATACTTAAAAGGCCAAAAACAAAACCAAACCCTTCTGTTTAGGGAGAAAAATCCATCTTGAATGGGCATGTGGTATTATCACCAAAGGAGGAAGAAATAAACCAAATCAGCAAACCTAGTGAAGAATAGAGGCAGAAAATCTGATAAGAAACAGTCTGTTAAACCCAAGCATGGGACACCATTCTGTAATAGACCGAAAAATTACAAGCTGAAATTCAGTAGCAAGTGATGGGGAGTAAGAACTCGGGAGGCTGAGGTTTGGGTACCAACCCTGCCCCCGCCTGTTTGTGGGGCTGTGAGAACTGTTCCCCCCCAATCATTTCCACACAGAATCTTATCCAGTGCCACTGCTTAAAGTGCCTCTTGCCAGATTGGAAAATACAAGGATGTGTAAGACCACTCCTGTACTCATGAAAATCCAGTCTTCCCAGGGGACAGACAATAAATATGGCAGATACTATAAACAGGACATGGACGAAATAGGGAGAGAGAGAGCGGCTCAGATTCTTTGGGAGGAGCCAGGGAAGGTCCAGGAAGAGTCCACAGTGGACATGCTGGGTCTACGATGCCAGGGAACACTATGGGGGGTGTCTTGCCCTCCTTGGCGCTTCAGTTTCCTCATCTGTGAGGAGTGGGACCAACTACAAGATGGTTTCTGAGAGTCAATTGTCTTGAAGCCCTTGACATGCTTAAAACTATTCTGTGTCACATCCTTTCTTGAAGATGGCTAAAAAAAAAAACATACCCCAAGAAGGTTCACTACCTAATGATCACATGAAGTCCTGCGTCAGAACTTGATTATGGAAGCCATCCATCTAAAAGGCACAGTCTGAGCCCCGGCTGGGTGGCTCAGTTAGTTGGAGCATTGTCCCATGCACCAAAAAGGTTGCAGGTTCGATCCCCAGTCAGGGCACATACCTAGGCTGTGGGTTTTATCCCTAATTGGGGCACATATGGGAGGCAACTGATTAATGTTTCTCTTTCTCCCTCCCTCCCTCTTTCCCTCCCTCCCT
>NW_005370412.1:896339-943252 GCF_000412655.1 Myotis brandtii
ACCAGAAAAGGAAGAGCCAGAAATTCCCAAGGCCCCCAAGATGGCTAAGTGGGCGTGTTAGTATAGAAAGGAGGTGTTTGGTATCGGAAGTTCATTTGGGTTTGCAATGTGATGAGCTTCAAGTAATTCATTCAAATCTACCACACGGTAAAAACATGGCTTTGCAGCACAGGAGAGAGGTGAAAGTTTGGGGATGTGGATACGAGGCTCATAAGGACAAGGAAGGCTTAAATGAGACCTTTCTGGGAAGAGCAGGACTATAACGCTTTGAAGGGTTCCTTGTGGGCAACCACTGTTTCACTGGAATCTAGGGACAAAGAAACCAACTAAGACAGTGAGGTAGACATTGCTGATATCCACTCCCACCCAATTCCCCTCGACTTCCAGGCCCTCGGAAGATGCTCGACTTCCCCCTGGACTTTAGGCAAGGACATGTGACTGTTCTGACCAATGAAATTCAAGCAGAATTGGTAGGTGACACTTTCATACCAAAGCACTGGTCAGCCAGTCTCTGAGCAGCATCTATGATAAGCAAATTTGACCTTGCAGCTTGAACAAACAAATAAACTTGTTTTAAGCTACTGAGATTTGGGGCTTGTTTGTTTCAGCAACGTAGTCTAATGTACACTAATTAATACTGAGGGGGAGTGGACAGGAAGTGAAAAAGAAAAAGAAACCGAATGGAAGAGGGACGATCTTCAATGAAGTTGCTAACGTTTTCAAATTCTCTAAAGACATTAAAGAGCTTCGTGACTGAAGCGACTGTTGCTTTGGCCACCTGGGTTCCCTGGGATAGCTGAGGACGGTACAGGGCTGTGGTAGAGTTTGCTATTGCGTAGGATAAAAAAAAAAAAGGCAAGGTCTGCAGTAACTCTGTGGGATAATGGGGTAGCCATAATGCTGTTCACATTAGTTTGGGCTTTCTGCCTTCTGAGGTTGGATATGGTCACATGACTTTCAGAGCTCTGATTTGCCCCTGCCACAGCATGAGAAAGTGTGGCTGGTGTACAGTGGGTGGTGAGCAGAGAGAGAGTAGGAGGTGATGAGGTCAGAGAGTGGTTGCTCCATCAGCCCAGGTTCTAGAAAAAGTACAATAATGACTTGGCATAGAGCCCCCAGCCAACTGGATGATGGGCACATAACATGAGCAAAAAATAAAGCAACCCTGTTAGGTAGGTATTATTATATTCTTTTTTATAAACTGGAAAACTGAGTCAATGAGATGAAATAACTTACTCACAGCTAGTAGGTGGTAGACCAGGATTCAAATCCCTGTCTGGCTCTGTTCAAATACAACCCCATTCCCCAAGGACTTGATGTAATTTACTTTATTCTGTGGGTTGAAGGAAATGTTCAAAGGTTTTTACATAAGGGAACAACACGAATAGGTCTATTTTTAGGAAAATAGCTATGTTTGTACCAAAGAGGAAGATGAGAAGGGGACGTGTTTGTTAGGCTCTGGTAGGAATCCAGGCATAACAAGATCAAGGGCTTTGAAAATGAGGAGGAGGATGGATAGGCCAATGGACATTCCACAGAATAAAAAGAAATTTGTAGACCAGAAAAGGAAGAGCCAGAAATTCCCAAGGCCCCCAAGATGGCTAAGTGGGCGTGTTAGTAGAGAGAGGAGGTGTTTGGTATCGGAAGTTCATTTGGGTTTACAATGTGATGAGCTTCAAGTAATTCATTCAAATCTACCACATGGCTGAAAACATGGCTTTGCAGCACAGGAGAGAGGTGAACGTTTGGGGATGTGGATACGAGGCTCATAAGGACGAGGAAGGCTTGAATGAGACCTTTCTGGGAAGAGCAGGACTATAACGCTTTGAAGGGTTCCTTGTGGGCAACCATTGTTTCACTGGGATCTAGGGACAAAGAAACCAACTAAGACAGTGAGGTAGACATTGCTGATATCCACTCCCACCCAATTCCCCTCGACTTCCAGGCCCTCGGAAGATGCTCTACTCCCCCCTGGACTTTAGGCAAGGACATGTGACTGTTCTGACCAATGAAATTCAAGCAGAATTGGTAGGTGACACTTTCATACCAAAGCACTGGTCAGCCAGTCTCTGAGCAGCATCTATGATAAGCAAATTTGACCTTGCAGCTTGAACAAACAAATAAACTTGTTTTAAGCTACTGAGATTTGGGGGTTGTTTGTTTCAGCAACATAGTCTAATGTACACTAATTAATACTGAGGGGGAGTGGACAGGAAGTGAAAAAGAAAAAGAAACCGAATGGAAGAGGGACGATCTTCAATGAAGTTGCTAACGTTTTCAAATTCTCTAAAGACATTAAAGAGCTTCGTGACTGAAGCGACTGTTGCTTTGGCCACCTGGGTTCCCTGGGATAGCTGAGGACGGTACAGGGCTGTGGTAGAGTTTGCTATTGCGTGGACCTGTGTCTAGAAAAGCGTAGAAACCACAGTCAGGCGGCTTTCGTGTTTTGGCTCTTCATTCCTGGAGGCAGAGAGCCTGAGAAGCAGGGTCAGCGGGGCTGGGGCTGGGGTGCATGGGAATTAGAGAGTGTGGCTGGTGGGACACGTGGTTTCTTGACTCTCCATGACCCTGCTGGTTGACAGCCTACACATTTCTCACTGGGACAGTTTTCACTCCCTCAAGCCCATTGGGTTGTCATATCCTTGGCTTGTGCACTCACCCCAAATCACGTCCTTAACCCGATGGTTGGAGGTTCATGCGTCACAGCACACCAGATCTGGCTCCCTGAACAATGCCCTGCCCACCTTCACAAGAAGGACATAGAAACCACTCGAAAGCCCGCTCTGCCCAGGGAGTATCTCCAGGGCCATGTCCCAATGCCCACTGGCTGCCCCCCTCCTACCCTCTGGTTTCTCCAGCTGTATTCTGACACCTGTCTTCTGTTTAGCTACTTAGCGCATCAGCCCTCTCTCTGACTTTGGTCCCCTCTGGGCATGGATGTGTCAATTTTGCACACAGTTCGGGCAAGCAGTAGGTGGTCTGCCTATGCTAAGTTCCCCAGGCCACTGCCCAGTCAGGCCTACTCTTTGCCCAGCCACTGACAGGGGTTTGAGCAGCCCCTCTTAGAACCCCGACTCCTGATGGATGTTGTGCCTTGAGAGAGTAGTCAAGGGCTCAGTCTGTCTCCCCCAGACAAAGCCAGTCCCAAGGGACAGTGGAAGTTCTGCAAAAGTACACTTTCCCTGTTAACATGTTCATCTCCTTCCCACGTTTACATTGGGTTCTCTGGCATTACGCCTCGAGCCTCCCCTAGCTTTCCCAGGACACATGGCCCCCTGAATTTCCTTCTTCCAATAGGTGGCGTTGCTCTGTCCATTTCCCAAGAGCCAGCAGAGTATAGGACCAAGAACACGAGCTTTGAATTAAGAGAGACCTGGGTTCAAATCCTAGTCCCTCCATTTACTGGTTGGGGATCCCTGGGCAAGTTCATTTAATCTCCCACAGTCCACATTTCCCTGCCTGTAACATGAGAAGAACACAGCCCAGCCCACCCTACTGAGTTGTGAGGATTAATTAGATAATACATGGAAACATTCCTACTATCATGTGGTTAGTCAATGTGCTTTGTTAACTTCCCTCTCTTCCCCCCCCCCCCCCCCCCCCCCCCCCGCAGATTCCTTCATCTTTTACAACTTCATGCCCTAACTATTAAAATGAGTCTGTCCTACCTCTTACCTAGGGCTCTGTTATTCTAAGATGCTAATAAATGAATTGTGCAAAGGGTGTTAAAGGAGCATGACAGGAAATGTGTCCCTTTCACCATATATCATATTTTTAGTCATTTCCAGGCTCTTACAAAGCCTCAATTCAAAGATATAATGAATAACAGAAAAATTATGTTTCACAGGAGACTAGTTAAGGAGGTTCTTAATAATAGCTATATATTATTGAATATCTATTACATGCCAGGCACAGTGCTAAGTTCACTGTATTCATTATCTTATTTAACTGACACATGCAAAAAACCTCTATAAAGTATTATGACCCTGTTTTACAGATTGGAGAAATGAAGCTTAGAGAGGTTGTGAAATTGGCCCATGGTCAAACAACTAGTTATATGAAGAGCTAGGATTCAAACTGGAGCCTTCTACTTCCCCAAACCACCATGCTAGACTGCCTCCCCCTTTAGGTGAGAGGCCCTTCTCAAATCTTCAAATCAAGTGTTGCCTTCTTAGTCTGTATTTACCCCCAACACAGTGAAACCCTCATGCCTGTCCAGTGTGTCACTGAACATACATGTTACAGATATAACAACACACTCTAAGGAAATCCCTAACGTGCAGTAAACACTTTATAAACAGCAGCTGCTGATATTACTATAATCATTACACAGAACCTGTTGCTATTGCTCCCAGATAGAGGTGTGCTTATAGGCGAATGGTGACTTTATTGTTTCTGATTTTTTCATTTTTCTAAAGCACAAAAGGCCTTTCTTTTGAAGTCATGTATATCCTGATGCAAAATCTCAAAGCCATGGTCTGGGTGGAAGAAATGCTCTCTCAGTCCTCTTTCAGCATCAGCCTAACCTAACTGCCCTGCCAGGCCTGCCTGCCCACAGTTAAGAGTGGCCGACAGAGGGATGACAGCCTTGGTCCTCATGCAGAGGCAGCTCGGGACATGTCCACAATTTAATCTTCCTAAAATACCGCCTCCCGCGTGGTCATCCTGTATCCTCTCTCCAGTACCCACAGTAACTCGCCTGCAGCATCAGCCCGAGTCCCCTCTCTTGTGAGACCCTCCATGATCTGGCCAGAACCAACAAAGCCAACCTTGTTTGCACTGCTCTCAAATGCAATGCCCTCTCTACCCCCCTAATAAATTCAGGCTTGCCTCAAAGCTGCTCCTCCCGCCTAAAATGTCCTCCCCTGACCCCACTCCCAGACATCCCTTCCTTATCTAAATCCTAGCCACCTTTCACAGCCCAGATCAAATCCCACCTCCTCTGCAAAGCTGCTCTTACAACGGAAGCCACCGCGACATCCCCAGTGGCAGAATGCTCACTGCAGTAATGGCCAACGGTAAAGAGTGGCAGGCTTTAGCTTCCTGGGGCAGACATAAGCCCCCGAGAGAAGGAACCAGTTCTCACACTTCTTTTGTAGTCTCCTATTTGTGGTGATGAGACAGTCACACAGGAATCAAGTGAGCTATAAAGATAATTTCTGTTTGCCACTACTCTTTCCCAACTGACCTTCAATATAAATGTCTAAAGTATATGCACTAGGATTTCTAGATTCCTTGGATGTGACAAAAATCACATCTGGTTTGATTGTACTGTATCACTTAGAATTTTAAAGGGAGAAATGACTTTCTCATCAAGCATAACAATGCCTTGGGGATCAATGTATTTACCCGCCTCCTGATTATGGAACCAACTGAGAGATAAACAAGATCTACTGGAGTCTGACAGATGAAGACAGAAACATCAGCTTCACTTCTGATGAAGCCCATTGGAGACTATGGCTTTCGCTTTAAGACAGGGTGGCATGTTGAGCCACCTTGACAGGGTACCGTCTCTATAAGCTCAGAGCAAAAAGGAGGAGAGGATGCATACACCTGGAGGCCAGACTGATTCCAAACACGAGAAAGGCTGAGAGAGGCATCCCTAGTTCTAAGCTTCCCACTTAGGAGTCAGGAGGAGTGGGTGAAGGGTGAGGAGAGAAGCCTCGTGTTTTCCAGAGGAAGTTCCTCCACATGGAAAAAGAGGTTCCCCTCACTAATACATGGTTCAAAAAATACTGTTATGCAAATAATATTAAAATATATTAAAAATTAAAACATGGTAAAATGTTATGCAAATAATAATTGAACTGGATAATAGCTGAAAGGGGCTAGAAAGTCAGTAGATTAGGCTTTGCTAAGCCAAAGAATTCGCGCAAAGATTTGCTTCTTTGAGTACAGCCGCTTTCTCCTCAGGGGTATTAGTTCGCCTGCACACCTGTAGGTCATCTGTTGACCTTGACATGGATTACTACCAAACAGCCCATTGGTGGCATCTAGCCAGAGGATCCTATATAATAAGAGCCTAATATGCTAAGTGTCTGACCATTCGTTCGACTGTTCGACCAGTTGCTATGACATGCACTGACCACCAGGGGGAAGATGCTCTGACCGGTAGGTTAGTTTGCTGCTGAGGTCCAGCGGATCAGGACTGGGGGAGATGGGCCAGACACGCCCTGGAGCCCTCCTGTGGTCCCTCCCCAGCCCCGATTATGCACTGGTGGGGTCCCTTGGCCTGGCCTGCGCCCTCTTGTAATCCGGGACTCCTCAGAGAATGTCAGAAAGCTGGTTTCGGCCTGATCCCCGTAGGCACCGGGCCTCTGGTATATAATAAGGAGGGCCTGACACTTCCATTTGAGTCAAGCACTCTTTCATTCATTCAACAGACATCTATTGAGTAATGCCTGTGTACCAGCTCCTGTGCTTGGCAGTGGAGATATAACAGTGCACAAGCCCAGTGGGCACCAATATCAAGCAAGCACAAGGTGGCAGCAGGGACCCCAAATTCACCCAGTTCTACGAACAAGTGTGCGAACTCATGGATTGGTTCAAAATGCTCTAAGATAAATGCTGATTCTGTGAGAGAAGAATACGTATTGCAACGTTTACAGCTATTCTAATGAGGAGAAACACAAATGATCTCTGAACCAGGACAGGGAGCACTGAGGGATTTCTTCATTAGGCACCTCCTGGAAGAGTGCACAATTCTGAGATGCCTGGGGTGCATTTCCAATTTGCGCGTGGTAGACGAACCGACCATGACCGATGAATCCCCTGGGCCCACACATGCCTGCGTCTCAAGGCTGCCTTCTCTTGTCTGCAGCCCACACTGCTCCGGGCACTTGCCCGCGGAGCCCAGCCTTGGAGTTCTGATCAGGGCCCCGTAACGGGGACTTTATGTTCTAAACTGTTGCGGTACGAGCGACGCTGTGCACACAGTCACTTGGGGAACAATGGAACCCACTGAAGAGGGTGAGGCTGGTTACCAGCAAGGGGGACAGGTGCCAGGGAAGAAAGGAAGGAGGAACAGCGGGAAGGAAGCCTGGCTTCCGGAGGCTTCTCCCCACACCAGGCTTCATGCTTCACACACAACGCAGTTTCCTTTGTCAGAATCTCTTAGCTGCGCATTGTCCAGAGCCCAGGAGGTGGCGAGAAGCTTCCTGGCCCTGAACCGCAATCTCTGCCCGGGTCAGCCAGGAGCAAGCAGCTTCCACAGTCCGGTCCCCAGAGAGTGGCAAGAAGTGCCCACTGCCTCCTCACACGTGTCCTTTGTTTCACGATCACCGTTTCATTATTTGTATTATTTTAATTCCTTCCTTCTGGGCTCCCCCTGCCTTCCCATGCGAAACTAGTTCAGAGATGCCACTTTTGGAGCTCATTACGTTGTCATGGCAACTGGAATTTTCAAAGTTTAATTCTCCTGCTCATCTCCCCTCCACGAACTCCCCTTTCCCAATTCCCATCTCCTGCCACATGTATGTTTTTCTCAAGAAATAAAAACCTGGGAGAAAATAAGACCAACATCACCGCCAGGTAAATGTTTTGTCACATGCTCCCTATTTCAGCACAGCACGTCCCTACTGGGTATTTGAAATTGCGCCTATTCTCGCTGTTTCCAATTAATATTCTTAGACTCCAAATCGTGATGCTTGGGAGCAAGGCCTGGAGTAACTGCCCTCAGTGTGCCGCCTCCCCCTCCGAGAAGCAGATCCCTCCCTGCTTACATAAACCCCGCACATGCTGCGTCGGAGTTCTCATTTGTTAGCCCTGAACACAGCGTTTAGAACAGCGACGGTAGAGGGAGAGTAAAAACGCCTCAGATGCACCTCACAGGGGCTTTCTGGAGATCACAGGACCCAAAAGGAAATCCCCAAAGACAATTTGCTAAATTAATTTAATTATAACATTAACCTTTGTGATGAAAAAAAAAAACAACAACACAAAACAACGGATGGAGATAGAGAGGGAGAAGAGACCAAAACGGGAAAGAGAGAGCCTGGACTTCCACACTGAATGTCAGCCACAGCAGAAAGGCTGGCCCTGGCTCCCAGGGGCGTCGCTCACCCACGGGACAGAGCCTTGGGCTCAGGCATGCTGAGCGGGGATCTGCAGGTTGTTTGGTCCACGCAGCTCTAACGGGGTTGGCACCCTGGGACCCCTGCTCTGGGGTCCAGGTGACCCAAGAGAGCAGTCCTCCTCTCTCCTGAGGACAGCCTTGTGCCTCTACTGCTCTTCCCACTGGGGACAGGGAAGATGATGAGGGCCGAGGGGGGTGTGAAACTGATAGATACGGCCTGACCCAGATTATGGAGACAGTATCCAGAGGCTCCAAGATACAATGACTCTTGGGCTACTGAGACCCAGTATATTTAATTTACAGACCTACTGAGTTTGAGATTAGGCTCTTGTGACATCAAACATGATGGATGAGAATTTTAATTGGGGCTCTGCTTACTTATTACATCCTTCATCGATGGGAAACACAAGGAGATCCCCAACTGCTTACGTCATACATGCCCAGACTCTCGCCTTGCTTACACTGGCCCTTAACAGGATTCGCTGTGTAGACGGGGGACCACACAGCGATAAAGGGTATACTGTCCTTCACAGGGAGGAGGAGGAGCAAAGGGCGGGAAGGCTGGGCAGGACAAGGGCACATGGATAAAATGGAACGGCGGGTGTGTTGGGGAGAGGAGAAGGCAGAAAAGAAATGGGGAAGGACTTAGAGCTAGTAGGGCGGTGCCAGGTGTGGACTGCTGAATGGGGAAGGGAGGGGGAACCGGCTGCCGGAGAGGGGTAAGGTTGTATTAACCGAAACTCTCAGGACTCTGGTTGGCCCTATGGAGTGTCCTGCCCAGCCCCTCGCTTCTAAGCAGCATGCCCATGCCCGAGCACCTGTCTCCTGGCCCGAGAGGGAGCCCTCCCTCTGGGCAGTGGACCACCTGCTCTGCCAGTCCACTCCCTACCTGCCCTCACCCTGCTTCTTTCAACTTACCTGGACACTAACGTCAGAAAAACCGTTCCTGGCACATAGTAGGTGCTCAACAAATATGCTCACCTCATATCCACTCACACCACCTCCGAGTTGACCTGACGGTGCAGGGGACAGGCCCTGGACCCTCTGCCAGGTGTGGAAGCTCCCTCAAGTGCCCACATCATTCTGTTCCTCTGCCTCAGGGATTTCTCCACTCCCCCAGGCGCTTGCTCAGTCCATAAGCGGGGCAGCCCCAGAGGGTCATCACCCAAGGAGGAACTGGACTTCGTGGAGATCACATATAGGTACAGACCCCGCTTCCCCAGTCTTCTGTGGAGCAATGCCGGGGCACGTTCTATATGGTTCCTGAGAGGGCTCCCAGTGGATGGAGTCTCAGGCATCCACAGGAAGCCCTCAATCGACACATACTCTCCGGCTTTTTCTCCTTCTCTGTTTCCCCTCTCTCCCTCTCACAGCTAGAGGTCACTTCCCAATTAAACTACCACACATCCAATCCTTCCCTTAGGGCTCTCTTTCAGGGAAACCTAGATTAAAGCCCTAGATGTGAACTAGTTAGTCCCATCCAATCATCCCCCCACCCCTTTCCGGCAGAAGGATGGAGAAAAGAGAGGGGTGACCTTCAACTTGAGGAGAGCAAAGGTGTGTGGGTTGAAATACAAATGCCTTCTACTTTTCAAATTCTGCCCAGAGCAAATCCTGACTATGTGGACAAGAAATTCCTAGAAAGAGGGCTAAGTTATGGTTACCTTGTCTGTAAAAATGGCCAGCAAAGCCCAACCAGAGACAGCTACTTGCTAACACTTCTGAGGCTCGGGCTGAGAAAAGGGGCCAGGAACGAGCGACTGAATGAGCACCACACTTCCTCTCGGGGGCAGACAATCTGGGACACAACTGGCCTGGAGGTTCCCTCTGACCGTTTTAGACTCTTTTCTTCCTATTCAGAGGTGAAGGCAGAGGGAATGTAGAAGGTGGAGATGCCAAAGAAAGCAAAGTCCTGGATTCCAGCTCATTATCTCTGGAAAGAATATGAAGTTGCTTAATCCACTGGTGAACCTCTCACTGCTGGTCAACGCAGAGGTGCCCTTTCTAAGGCCACCAAGTGAGGAACAGGCGGTGTCCCACGCGGGTTCATCAACCCACTCGAGACGCCGTTGCTTGGTTACCTGTTGTAGCCCCATTGGTTGCGAAGTGACATTTTCAGAACAACGGACACTTTCCACTAGGGAAAAACACACAGCATTTCTCCTGTGGGAAACAGCTGTGTCAGCTGGGAAAAGGACATCCACGCACTTGACCCCGAGGTCAGGCCCGTGCAGACTGTCAGGGTCTGGTAGCTACTCCCTCTGTTATGATGTTTTCTATCCTAAGGCAAGAGTCAGAGCTACTATTCAAAGCCTGTTCATTTTCTTCCTGGCATGTACCATTAATGTTAATACTGTGTTATTTGCTTGCTTAATCGCGTGTTTTCTGTCTGAGCCATTAGCATATGAAGCTCGTGAGAACGGGGGGGGGGGCACATCCTCTCATTCACTTTCAAACTCAGAGTGTCCAACATACAGGTGCTTAGCAACCATCGGCTGACAAAATATTTTAATAAATGATCACAAGTATTTCTTCCACTTAACTTCCTCTACTTAAAAAAAATTATCTTGTGTCTTCTCCCCTCAATTCTTGGTCCCAGAAAGCTGCTGGCTGAGGTATGGATGTCTGGTAGTAAGATCCTCTCTCTCTCATATAATATTTGATCATTGGGTAGCTTGGTCTAAAGGAAGAGTAGTGTGATAAGATGGGACCAGGTGATGGCGGAGATACTTCTCCATATACAGCACAGAAGGTCATGGGGAAGAGAGTGGGGAAGGATCACACCCCATTTCACTGACATTCCAGTCAACTCTGGTGAGGGCTAGGGGCCTCCTCTGGTTTGGCCAACTTCAGCTTATAGACCAGCGGTTCTCAACCTGTGAGTCGCGACCCCTTTGGGGGTCGAACGACCCTTTCACAGGGGTCGCCTAAGACCATCGGAAAACACACATATAATTACATATTGTTTCTGTGATTAATCACTATGCTTTAATTATGTTCAATTTGTAACAATGAAATTGGGGGTCACCACAACATGAGGAACTGTATTAAAGGGTCGCGGCATTAGGAAGATTGAGAACCACTGTTATAGACTGATCAGCTAGTAAGTAGATTAGTGATCAAGTTCAGTTTAATATGGCTAAGAGTAAGGGGCCCTTTTAGCAGATTGTGGGGTCCCTCCTGTTCCCCCAAAGGCGCTCAGTAGCTGCGCATCTCCTGGGTTCTCTGTGGAGCACGGCTTCCCAGCGCTCTCCCTGCCTATCAGAGTTTGCTTCTTCGATAGGAAAGAGTAATTTCAATATTTTCACTAAATGAGGAATATTTTGGGATGCGATGATAATTAAGTGTTGAGAATGTAGTGATGCACTTGACATCGAGGGGGAAATAAAGAACTTTTAATTCCACGGCACCTCTAACAGCCTTGGAGCTGAACAGCTAGAGGTGCCGCACACCCAGTGTACAACCACGCTGTAAAGACTGTGATTATCAACCGGGGAAATTGGAAGGTATTATTTCAGCCACCTCAGAGTGCACGTGTCTGCAAGTGCACAGAAAACATGTCTAATTATAGGGGCTACAGGCTATAAGCTCCGAATGAAGTGAGGCTCTAACTATTATGAATTTCCATGTGGTGGAATCAATTGCTTTGAGATTCCATAGACCAGAAAGAGAAACACAGGTCCAAGCAAAAGAACTTTTCTCCTCATCTTGAAAAGCCTAGGACTGTGGTATAAGCACCAAAGTGAAATGAGCATATGGGATACATTACAACACCAAAAAAAAAAAAGCCAAGTAAAGGCCCCTCAAATAGCAATGATTGATTACAGTGGGTCACGTCTGTCCCACTGATAATGACAATGTTCCCTCTTTCTCCCTGTAATAGAGAAGGTCTGAGCATAGTTCCTAGACTCGACCCTTGACCCCAGCAAAAGAATGAACTTCTACCACAGTAACCTGTGCCCAGCTCTTCAGCCAATATTAAACGTGGGCTTCGGGGGAATTATACCCATTAGAAACAATGCTCAAAATCTCAGGAAAATCTCTGATGAGTAAAGACATCCCACATATTGAAAGATGGCCTTTGATTCGTTCATTAGGAGGTTATCTACTGGGAGCCACTGTGGGGCTGTTAATCATGCTTGCTACGTCCTGGGAAAGGGAAGGTGAACCCACCATGGTACCTGCCTTCATCATCTATGAAAGGGGCAGAGAGCTCCACAAATAAATGAGACAAGTGCTCTAATGGAAGATTATATACAGTGCAAGGAGAACACAGATGAGGAAACGTAAGGAGGATTTGACCTTGAAAGATGAGCCAGAGTTCCTCTGTCACATAGGCAGGTATGTAGAGGAGGTTAATGGGGTTATTTCTAGGCAATAGGAACATAAAAAAAAAAGGAGATGTGTGTACCTGGGAAATCCAGGAATGGAGTGTGTGGTGGGCTAAAGGACAGGCTACGTGGCGTTGAGGCTGGAAAGGTAGGCTGGGCTGAGCTTTGAGAGGTTATATAAGACAAGGACCACTAATTCAGATTCTTTAATAAAATGATGATGAGAGAAGGTAGCAGTTGAAGCTGTGTTTGTGATTATTCTGTTTGTTTTAAAGTCTTTAACTGTTAAAAATTTAATCTATATTCATCATTTCTACCCACCAAATGTTGTTTTTTTGTTACTTTGCTTTTTCTGAGAATTTACTGGTCTATAATATTTAAAAGAATGTGATTCATTGAGTAACCACCAGTCTACATTACTTATAGTCTTAAAATTTCAACATAAATTTATGATACTTATTAATTTTCATTACACATTATTATTTAATGTTTTAAGTTAGGATGTAGAAAAACCAGAACTCTTATATATTGCTGGCGTATATGTAAAATGGTACAGCTGCTCTGGAAAATAGACGGCAGTGTCTTATAAGCCTAAACACACACATACCATATGACCCAGCAACTGTATTCTTGGCATTTAGCTCAGAGGGGAAAAATACAAACAACTTACATTCACACAAAAACCTATACACAACTGTTGAGAGCAATTTTATCTGTAATAGCTCAAAAATGAAAACAACCCAAATGTCCTCCAAGGGGTGCCTGGTTAAACCAACTGTGGTACATCCACACTACAGAATAGTACTCAGAAATAAAAAGCAAATAGAAGTAAACAGGAATGACTTGGATGGATTTCAAGGGAATTATGCCGAGTGAAAAAGAAAAGTCCATTCCAAAAGGTTACATACCATATAATTCCATTTATATAAGATTCTTTTGGGGGAGGTTATTAATCCTCACCCAAGGATATTTTTCCCATTGTTTTTTAGAGAGAGTGGATGGTGGGGGGGGGGGGGGGGGGGGGGGGGGGGGGAGAGGGAGAGAGAGAGAGAGAGAGAGAGAAAGAGGGAGAGACACATTGATTGATTGCCTCCTGCATGTGCCCCGACTGGGGCTGGAGATCAAACCTGCAACTCAGGCACATGCCCTAGACTGGGAATCGAACCCGTGACCCTTCAGTGTGCCAGCTGATTCTCTAACCACTAAGCAACA
The DNA here is from genome assembly GCF_000412655.1 of Myotis brandtii. Classification (NCBI taxonomy): domain Eukaryota; kingdom Metazoa; phylum Chordata; class Mammalia; order Chiroptera; family Vespertilionidae; genus Myotis; species Myotis brandtii. Next base: position 909,957 of record NW_005370412.1, read on the forward strand.
CCAGCCAGGGCTATATAAGATTCTTAAAATAACAAAATTAGAGAGACATAGAACAGATGAGTGGTTACCCGGGACTGTGGGGTGTGGGTGGAGAAAAGTGGGTGTGACTTATAAAGAGGTAGCACAAGGGAGTCCTGTGATGGACCAGTTCTGTATCTCTATTGTGGTGGTAGTTCCACAATTCTACAATAAAACTGCATGAAAACACACACACACACACACACACACACACACATGCATGCAATACTGGTGAAATCTGAGTAAGCTCTGTGGAGTGTACCAATGCCCATTTCCTAGCTGTAGTATTGCGTTGAAGTTATGCAGAATGTGATCACTGAGGAAGCCAGATGAAGAGTATATGAGATCACCACAAACTTTTTTCTTTGGCAGCTTCCTGCAACTCTATAGTTATTTCAAAATAAAGAAACTTTTTAAAAAAGCCATCCATGTCCTTACACATTGTCAACTTCAACAGCTATTTTTTAGTCATCTTTGTAGTGGGTCCCTATGACTCACTCAGCACTTGGGGTTTGCTCATTCCCTTTTGAAACCCTGTGCTTCTTTGTCCTCGAGACGTGATGCTTTCCCGATATCCTTTTGACCAGTCTAGATCTTCTAACTCTTTAGTGGTCAGTTTTCTAGAATTCTCTATCCCTGGCTGTTTATTCCACATGCCCTGCATGGACAACCTTACCTATTTTGGTCATTTACTGACAGTGTCACTTCTTTTCTCCCTCTGTTCTTAAAACACAAATTGTTGGCTGATCCCATCTACTTGTTTGGCCCCCCTGAACCTCAAACTCTCTCTGTCTGAAATGGAACACATCTCTCTTCCAAAACAAGAGCTGTCTGTATTCCTTCGTCTATTCCTCATCTCTGTAAATGGAACCAAAGATCTCCAAGACATTCACAACTGAATCTGGGATCTACTCGTATGCTAGAACGGTCCTCCCTCACCCATTACAGCCAGTCATTTATCACGTCCTATTTTACCACCTAAAGTATTCGCCTGTTTCCCCCTTACCTTTTAGCTATCGGTGCCTGATATCCTCATTTCCTGTCCACCAACTAAAGCTTTGTAACAGTCTCATTACAAATCAGTCCCATTTTATCACCTTTCCTAATCCTCTACGTGCTCAACTTAAAATTCAAAACTAACTCTCGTAGTTTTCTGTGTGACCCCCATGGTCACACAACTCATCCAGGAAAGGGCAGGAACATCACCACCCGTGTTTAACACGGAATCTGTCTGCGGGCTGGAAGCTCTACATGTCTTGGCCGCCTCCAAGGTCCCTTCATCTCCATCAAGATCTGCTGTCCTAGATGCCAGGTAGTTTCCTTCCAAAAAAGGCACCGGGACTATATGGAGGCTGTGTTCAAGAGCACTGATATTTGGCCCTGGCAGACCTCAGTCCCCATTCGGAACCTGCTGCTTAATAGCTTTGTGAGCTTGGGCAAATTACCAAGCCTCCTTGTCACGGCGATCCTATGTATAACAAGACAGTAATACTCCTTAGCGTCATCGTGAGGATTAAAGGAGCCCAGTATGTCATGGGATTGGCAGTGTTTGGTACACAGCACAGTCGAAAGTAAATTACACATTTAAAAAATTTTAACCTAAAACGAACCCTACATGACACCTGTGAACTAGCCAAATGGCAGAAGTGTGTTTTGCTTTCTCAAACTCCGTCCCAAACCTAAACGCCTTTGCTCAAAACCTTTGTCCTGTGTTCTTCCCTAGCCACCTAGTGGCTCGATTCAGCAATTTAGCAGGAGTCCAGGAGCCTTTTGTCTTCGTTCCACCCCCACTACACTCTCAGACACACCCACTAGTCACCAAGTCATGCAGACCCCTTCCCACCAACACCGCCAGGATGTGGCCCATCCTCTCCACCACCACTCCGCGGTTCTGCCGCAGGCCTCACTGCTTCTCTGCCTCTCTCCTCAGCTGCTCCTCAAGTTTCTCCCTGCCTCCAGCCTTGCCTCTCTTTATACTTTCTCCAGGGTGATCACCTTCCAGTGCAAACTGGTCATCTTCCGAGCTTAAACTTGAGCTCCCCCGACCCCCCAAGCTTCTGGGATCAGGTTCAAAGTCGTTAGCTTAGCCCAGTGGTTGTCAACCTGTGGGTCGCGAGCCCTTTGGGGGTCGAACGACCCTTTCACAGGGGTCGCCTAAGACCATCGGAAAACACATATTGAATATATAATTACATATTGTTTTTGTGATTAATCACTGTGCTTTAATTATGTTCAATTTGTAACAATGAAAATACATCCTGCATATCAGATATTTACATTACGATTCATAACAGTAGCAAAATTACAGTTATGAAGTAGCCATGAAAATAATTTTATGGTTGGGGGTCACCACAACATGAGGAACTGTATTAAAGGGTCGCGGCATTAGGAAGGTTGAGAACCACTGGCTTAGCCCATATGAAGGGCTCTCTACTTCGTCTCCTCTACTTCCCCTAATGTGCTTCTCCCATTGCTCCCGGCGCATTTGTAAGCAGTCCCTGGCCTGGCTGTCCCCGCCCCAGTTTGGGGACAGTGCTAATGCACCCAGGCCTACCTCCTTCTCTCCAGAAGCCCTGGGGACAGCAGGTCGAGGTGGGGGGACAGCTCAGGGCCCTTTCTGTCTGTGTGAGCCTCCTGCCCGTAGCACCTGACCTCCTTCAGGACGTGCCTGTGCAGTGCTGGTTTGTGTTCATGGAGACAGGAAGCTCTGCTTCTCCTCAAACCTAAGTTAATGGTTTTCATCAAATCGCACTTCCTCTGAGACACATAAAAATGCTGCAGTGCCCCATCCACACTTCCTCCTGAGATACACTGAAGCCGATGAACACACCTCACAGCCTTCCTTTACCTCCAGCCCTGGGGCTGGTGCCAGTGGGCCATGGCCGCCAATGCCTCCTCTCACCTGGACTCTTCTCCTCACCTGCCTAACACGGGGGCACCTCCCTCCATTGCCATCTCTCTGCTTTAGGAAAGCCTTGGTAGTGACATTCCAATGGCCCACAGCTCCCTGGGAACATGTCCTCTGGAGACAAAACCTTCAGAGCTTGTCCCTGGCTTTCTAGTGCAACTCCCAGCCACGCCCTCACTCCAAAGAGAGAGCCGCATCCCCCCAGCGGCCTGTGAAACCAGACCAAGCGGAGAGCCCGTGCCCCTCCCACTCCTGTACACAGATCCTCCAGATCCTCCACAGACACCAGTGAAAACGCTCCCCATCTGTGTCGAGCATCAGAACATGGAAAAGAAACCTGGACGGAAATATTTCAGTCCCGGCCTGTAAGGCGCCTATTGTTAACATTCCTGTAAATGTCAGCATTTACTCGCACCAGCTGCTGCCAGCTGCTGCCGTGGCTTCCTAGGCTTCCCCACAAGTGCTAAGAAGGCAAATGTCACTTCAGCTCTGCTTCCTCTCCCAACCCGAGGAGGCCACTCCCCGTCAGAGAGCTGACCGCCTCACGACTGGTTCAAACCAAAATGACAGGCTGCTACCCAGCGGACAGCCACCAGACCTAAGAGGTGGAGGAAACCCAGGTCAGTATTCTCAAAGGGCATAAGAGCGAATGGCTGTTCCATGCCAGACCCTGCGTGTGAGGGAGAATTGCTATCCCATTTCACAGAGGAGGAAGCGGGCTCAGAGCTAACAAGGGGCAGCGTTAGGTTCTCCTCCATGACTGCCCGGCGCTTCTCCCAAGCTGCCACTCTTTCCCTCCGGAGAAGGATGTAGGAGGATGAAGAGATGCAATTCCACACCAAGCGCGTCCATCAGAGTGGATACGGTCAGGCTCAGGACTTGTCCTGCGGGGCAGAGCTCTGTCACATTTCCCTGCTCTGAGAACCCACCCTGGAGCCTTATCTGGAACACCTACGACGTGTTAGCACAGCACCTGTTTTCTTGCTCTCCAAATAGTAAGAATCTGACTTGAATTCTCTAAACTAAAACGTGGACAGACTTAAGAAATGAGTAATGATCAAGAACAGAGGGCCCAGCCCTAGCTGGTTTGACTTAATGAATAGAGCGTTGGCCTGCGGACTGAAGAGTCCCAGGTTTGATTCCGGTCAAGGGCACATGCCCGGGTTGCAGCCCAGCCAGTGTGGGTCAGTTGGATGAGCATCAGTCCATGCACTAGGAAGTCACTGGTTTGATTCCAGGTCAGGGTACATGCGTGTAGGCTGGATCCCCAGTAGGGGGCGTGCAGGAGGCAGCCGATAGATGTTTTAGTCTCTCATTGATGTTTCTCTCTCTCCCTCTCCTTTCCTCTCTCTCTAAAATAAATAAAAACACATTTTTAAAAATAGAAAAAAGAATAGCAGGTAAGATCACACCAACCAGAGGTGATCTTCCCAGTAGAAATACAAGAAGAAGTGTGTGGTCAGGCCCCTGCCGTAAGCAGTCGCTGAGGGCAGTTTGGAGTTTGCGGTACAGGCTTGTGGAGAGAATTACCTAGAGCACGAAGAGTGTCAATAATGCTCAGCAAAAAATAAATATCACATGATCTCACTCATTTATGGAATATAATGAACAACATAAAGTGATGAACAAAAACAGATCCAGAGACAGAGAAGCATCGATCAGACCGTCAAACCTCAGAGGGAAGGCAGGGGAGGGTGAGGAGGGGGAGAGATCAACCAAAGGACTTGTATGCATGCATATAAGCCTAACCAATGGGCACAGACACCAGGGGGGTGAGGGCATGAGTGGGGGATGGAGGGGCAATGGGGGGATAAGGACACATATGTAACACCTTAATCAAGAAATTATATATATATAAAAAAATAAATAATGCTCAGCGAAGGAGTGAACACACAAGAAATTCCATAATGTCTTAGCACTATCCACTCAAGATCACACTATAAAAAACTCCGTCACACTGTCTCCCGTTTTTCCTTCACGACCATTTCATAAGTCACCAGCAGCTCTTAGTTCCCAGTGTTGGACATGGTTGTTTCCTCCTTAATCCTACCGAGTCTGGTCTCTCCCCATGCCAATCCTTCCCCCGCAGACACCAGATCAATGATCCTACCTATTCCTCCAGTCCGACACCTTTTTGAGTGTGCAAGTTTTACTTCTAAGTTTAATTTCTATTTTCTCAAAGTCATATATGTTAAGTTTTAAATTCAAGTATTTTTTAAAGACTTATAGTGAAAAAAACTGCCGTTCACTGCCTGCCTTCCTCCCTCCCCCTTCTCTGAATCTCACTCCCCTGAGGCAAGCACTTAGAATTCTTTTACCTGTTTCTTCTGCTATTCATTTCCAGTTTTCAAAATATTATACTTACACAGCTGCTATTTCTTTCTCTCTCAATTTTAGGAATTGCTTAAAGACTTCCTCACTGTGGAACCTACGATTTTAGTCTTTGACATTCCCTTCCCCTCCCCACACTTGTCCTCCCCCATGCTCCTCTCTCGGCCATGATAGCACCATAGGGGTAATCTCAAAATCCAGTTTGACAATGTAAGTGTGGTTGACCTCAGATCTGCCTCGAGGACTTACTAAGCTTCTGTTCCTTTAGTGGTAACACTTGTATTTTGTGAAACCAATTGCTTAGATCAGGGGGTGCATGTGTATACGAATACATACATTTATATATTCATACACATACATTCATAAGTATAGAGTGTTGATAAAAACCATTAAACTCTTTTGAATACAATACTCATCAGGGGATATATTAGTTTTTTTGTTTTTGTCTTAGAGAAATCATTTTTAGAGCCCTCTGTCCTCCTACGCAAATCTGGACCTGCTTCTCTCTAGGCCTCTGACTGCCTTCACCCTAGAGACTTCCCTTCGCCATCATGCTTGGGATCCCCTTTGCCTCTCTCCTCTGTTAAATCCCTTGTTTCCGTGAGTATCATGTCCTTCTCTCTCTTCAACTGCTTCCTCATTTTAGCGACTCACATTCTCCAGGAACTTCTTCAGAAAGAATGTCTGGAAATATTGCTATTATCCTTGCAAATAATTGCTATTTTGGTGGGTATAGATTTCTGTCCTGGAAATTTTTTTTCCTTCAGAAAGCTTTAGGGACTTCCGCGGAGTGAGCTGGTTTTTTAATCGTTACCCTGCTCTGTGTTGTTGGTGGGACTCTGGTTTCTAATTTTCAATGTCATTTAGATGTCCAAAGCCATCCCAATTCCTAATTATTTGTAGGCAAAATCCATCCCCTTCTGAATCACTAGAAGCTTTTAGAATATTCTCTTGAACCAGATGCTCTGAAATTCCATGATGATTCCTTGGTGTGGTCTCTTTTTATTAGTTGTGCTGTGTACTCAGAGGACATTTTCATTACATATTTGTTCCCTTTTATCTCCATACCCACCTCCCATCTTCCTGCCATACAAACTACCATCACAATATATTTAATTTGAATACCTTTTATTTGAACGCATTTTTACCAACTGCATTGTGTGTATATTCCTATTTATATAAATGCCATATCACACTGTTTCCTTCTTATCTTCACTAAACTGTGTTTTTAAGATACCCTATACCTCTGTGGTATTTGTTGCTCCTAAGTGCTGCATAGTACATCATGGAATACATCCAACCGTTTTCCTACCTACTCTCCCAGTCATTAATCCTCAGGCTTCTCCAATTCCCATCCACTAAAAAAACAACACTGGAAAGAGTATCCATGCTCATATCTCAACCACTCATTTAATCTGGTCATGTGAGTTTACTGCTGCTGGGAATGTTTTTTTGGTATTTTTCTTTGTTAATTTCTTCTTTTGCATTTTATGTAACCCTTATTAGTTTAATGTCTGACCTATCCTCTGATTTTCTTATGTTCATTCAATTTTTATATGATTTCATCACTTTTATATTCCAACCTTTATATTCCAATATTTACTGTTTTATTACACATTTTTACATCAATTCATTTTACATTAATGTAAATTTTACATTAATACCCAAGAACTCTTCTTAACTGCTAAATGTTTTCTCTTTATAGCAATCTGTTACTTTGTGGATAAAATTCTTTCTCATCTATTTCTGCAGGTATCAATTACACTTTTAAAAAGTTATCTTCTACCCCTGCATTGTTCATATTCCCTCGTTTCTTTTTTTCTATCTATTATTTTGTTTTTGTCCTTTGTGTGAGACATTTTCTTTGAATGATAATGATCTCTCGCTGTGTGTTTATATTCACGAGCAAGGCACAAAAGGCTTGTTGGAAACTCTTAGTGCATGTTTGAGGCTTGTAGAATGGTGAGCATAGCACCCTCATCCCCCGCCAAAAAACAGACAAAAGCTGTGTCTAGATCCTAATTCCTGGAACCTGAAACTGTTACCTTACTTGGAAAAGGGGCCTATGCAGATTTAATTAAGGCAAGAATCTTGAGATGAACAGGTCATCCTGATGACCAGGTTACCTTCAATCCAATGACAAGTGTCCTCATAAAAGAGAAGAGAAGGCACAGACCCTCATGGCAACACAGAGTATCTTAAAAGCATAGGGTTCAGTGAAAACAAGAAGGAAACAGGGTGATGTATCATTTATGCAAATAGAAATACACAAGACAGTTCATAAAAATGTATTCAAATGGAAAGTAGACATTAAATATATTGTGAGGGCAGTTTGTATGGCAGGAAGATGGGAGGTGGGTATGGAGATAAGCCTCTGACAAAAGATACAGAGACGAGTGACACAGCCACAAGCCAAGGAATGCCTGCAGCCACCAGAGGCTAGAAGAGGAAGGAAATAAATGCTCCCTTAGAGCCCTTGGAGGAAGTATGACCCTGCTTGAGTTTGGACCTCTAGCCTCCAGAATGTTGAAGAATTAATTTCTCTCACAGTTTAAGTAAGCCACCTAGTTTGTGGTCATTTGTTTTGGTAGCCATATCGTGGGCCTCGCTGAGGTGATAGGTGGGAAACATTTCTCTGGTCACCCTCAATTATCTGTATACGTAGGTCTTTCTTCAAGCTTAATAGTTTCCCACAAAGAAAATGAACTCCCCACCGACGCTCTGAGCTCCTGCCAGATGGCTCTAGTTCTGAGAGTCACACAGTCAGGTGGCCTGGAGGACTGAAACTCAATGTGTGGACTATCATTTAAACCCTCCTGTTCTAGCCGCAACATATCATCTCCACTCTCAGATGCACCAGATGTGACCATTCCCAGCTTCTCCCGCTCGGTCTCTATGGGGAGTAAGACTTCTTTGTCTGGGGCGAAGGCTGGGTGTGGCAAATCCCTGTCAGCACTGTGTGTGGGCAGAGATCTAGAATGCTGGGGGAGAGGACTGCCAAGTGTTCCTTACAAGGACCTTTGACCAGTCCTCTTATTTTTAGCACCACCCAGACTCCAGCTCTCAGACATACCTAGTGCCTCTAATTCCCGGGCCTCTCTAGGGCCCTGTAGGGTTACAAAGCAATCATTTTGCTTTATTAATTGGCATTCCTCATGCAAGAAATTTAAACCTTAGCTTTCCCACCACTGGGTCAGTTGCCCTTTACTCTCTATCTTCAAAAATTGTTGACATCTCGCATCTGTTCTTTTTGTCACTGTGCCTGTCTTAAATTTTACTTCCTGTGTTAGTAGTTACAAGAGATGACCAAGTGGTTCAATCTGCCATGTTTAAACAGACCCATCACCTTAAATGTTTTCTCTTGACGAACTTATGCCACTCAGACAAGAAAGTTCAATTTATTCAGAAAAGTGTAAGACCCTCTAAAATCTACTGTGGTGTTTTCCTTCTTATCTTATACCTTTCATTTCCCCAAGTGAGATTTCCACTCTAAGTTTGGTTGCATTACAGTCTCTTCACTTTCCATGACAAGTCCCATCTTCCATTATGGTATGGTGCTCCCATTCCTGGAATTTTTATGCCCATATTTTCTATCTTATCTTATTACATATGTAAGCACAGAATCAGCCCAAACAGGTCCTGTCTTGTTTCTAGCAAGACCCAGAACCAAAGTTTAAACCTTGGATATACCACTTGGAGAAACACTTGTAAGGCCTTAACTGCTCCCCACCAAGCAATCAAAGGACCAGAACCTGACGGAACCGACCACCAGGACACTTGCAGAAGAGAAGGGCCCGCTGTCCAGGAATATCTGGTGCTGAAATTCCTTAAATCTTGCTCCAAACCTCCAACTGGGGAGACAGATTTGAGCCTTGTCTCCTGTTACCTTCCCGGTCAATCTTGTAATAATACCTTTTACTTTTCTCAAAAGCTGGTGTCATAGCATTGGCTTCTATGCACATCAGGCAGCAAGCCCTTGCTTGGTAACGCATTTTATATTCCAAACAAAATCCTGACACTTCACAAAACCATCTCTGATAACATCAGACGATACAGATTTGTCCCTTCCCCCAAACAAATGACCTGCATCTTATACTAGTCAGTAAAAGAACTCCCATTTCCTAATAGTTTCAAGTATTTGTGTTGCCCTCTCCCCAAAACATAAGGTCCTTGAAGGTAGGAACCAGGCCTCATGCTTCACATGCTCCTTACAATGCTTCCCATGGCCGTGGACACTGAGTACTGGATGAGTGATGTGCACTAATCCAAGCCTCAAATATGCTCTGATGTCCAATACATGATAAAGAATCTTTTGAGGGTAGAGCCTGTATCTTATTCAACTTTATATCCCTAACAACCAGCAAGAGTTTGACACAGACTGCCGAGTGACTAAATGAAAGGATGGATGGATAAATGAACTCTCAGCAGGTACTGTCTTCAATGTTGTACCTGATCTAAGGATTTTCTTACTTCCTAAGAATAATAAAGATGACTAGAAAGATAATTCACTACTGCATTCCCAACATGGGGAACACCACTCGGCACATAGGGGCTGCTCGGTCAATGTCTTCTAAATGAAGCTTCAATGAATGAATCTGCCCTGAGTCAGGAGCATCGGTTTACGGTTAGAAAGAGGTTAAAAGGAACGTGTGGCTTACCCGGAAAGCACTCCCAGGACTAGGTTGAGAACAAAGAAGGATCCAATGATGATGAGGGGGATGAAGTACAGCCAATTCCAGGTGGCTCCTAAGGCATCATTGGTCTGAAAGAAAGAAACATGGTTCCTTAATAATTCATCCAAACCATGTGCCAGCGGAAGGCCTCTGTCTTGCAGCTTCCCACATAGGATAATGTAATAAGCACAGCGCAATGCAGTTAGGCACTGCCTCGCTCCACTCCCAATCTGGCGTAACTGTGGGTTAACTCACTCTCCCATATGCGTAGAGAAGGACATTGCATCAGCCTCATGTCACATCCTGAGCTGCAATAGTCTTAACATCCTCACTTAACAGATGAGAGAACAGAATGCAGAAAGGTCAACCACTTTTCCAAGATCACGCAAACAATCCCTGGCTTTACAGTGTTGGATGCCGTGGCTTCTAAGTTTCTGCTTTCTGAATTGGACCAATTCTCAAAAAGACAGGGGCAGGCTGTGCCCATCCCTCTATTCCACAGATGCTGGCCAAGGCCTTGACAGGGTTGCATTGGGAGAAATGAGGGCCACCCACGTCCTGCTCAGCCCCTGACCTGACCTGACCTCTGGCTCTCTGGGCTCTGGCTTGCTTTCTTCCATCATAGTCCCTTATTACAGAGCTGGCCCAGGCCTGGCCCCAGCAAGGCTCTGGACAAAACAATGAATAAATCTAGATTTGAAGAGTGATCCTTGCTCTCTTTTGAATGCTAACACACAGTGACATGAAAAATGCATGATATTCTAGATTTTTAAAAATTATTTATTGTTGAAAGTATTACATGTCTCCTTTTCCCCCCATTGACCTCTCCCCACCTGCCCCATCCTCCAATATTCTAGATTCTTATACCGCAAGGTAAAGGCAAGGCCCTTGAATGGTGGGGGTTGAGGGAGCGTTACGCCACATGACTTAGCCAGCAGAAGCAACTCTTGCCAGGACATCATAGTAGGAGTTTGGGAGCATTTTGAAAAGCCCTCTCTAACACTTGAGCCTCTCAACTAAGCTTCGCCTTGACTCTCCCTCCCCACGATATCAACCCCAAATCTTTTCAATAGTCTTCCTTCAATTGCATTTTACATAGGCAGGGCTTTGAAATTCCCTCCAAAACATTAATACCTGATTGAAACTCAATTTCTGGAAAGATATTTTATCCCCAATTCACTGGAGAAAAAGGCATCCAAGTCAAATGCCCTGCCTCAAACTCACATGCTCAATTAGCGAAATGAAGCTGTGAACTTGGTATTTCTATGGCAAAGTGTTTCTTGTCTTTGTGATTTACATTCCACTAAACTTTGCAAACATATGTTGAGTCCTTGAACTCATGCTTCCTGTGGACTTCTATGACATTCTACCTTGCTTTCCCCCAAGTTATCTCATTTTATTTCTGCCTCCCATTCAAGTATGTCAGTCCATAGACTACAGCCTCCCACTGGTTATTATGGCAGCCATTGCTATACAGTAAATTTTCCCATTAAAAAAGAGCTTTTGAGGCAACCTCTTTCACCGAACTTGTACCTTTTGTTTTGCCCCTGCACTGTTCAGAGAGCTATGAGTGCTAATGAAGCAAAATAAAAGTTGTAAACAAACACTTCCTGATGGGACAAAGGCAGGGACTTGCCAATTTCAGCGCATAAGATGTAACTCTTTGGGTCGACCAGCCTGCCCAGGTTAGTGTAAGCAGGGAAGATGTGGGCCAGGCCTCATGACCTGCATCTTATACTAGTCAGTAAAAGAACTCCCATTCCCTAATAGTTTCAAATATTTGTGTTGCCCTCTCCCCAAAACATAAGGTCCTTGAAGGTAGGAACCAGGCCTCATGCTTCACATGCTCCTTACAATGCTTCCCATGGCCGTGGACACTGAGTACTGGATGAGTGATGTGCACTAATCCAAGCCTCAAATATGCTCTGATGTCCAATACATGATAAAGAATCTTTTGAGGGTAGAGCCTGTATCTTATTCAACTTTATATCCCTAACAACCAGCAAGAGTTTGACACAGACTGCTGAGTGACTAAATGAAAGGATGGATGGATAAATGAACTCTCAGCAGGTACTGTCTTCAATGTTGTACCTGATCTAAGGATTTTCTTACTTCCTAAGAATAATAAAGATGACTAGAAAGATAATTCACTACTGCATTCCCAACATGGGGAACACCACTCGGCACATAGGGGCTGCTCGGTCAATGTCTTCTAAATGAAGCTTCAATGAATGAATCTGCCCTGAGTCAGGAGCATCGGTTTACGGTTAGAAAGAGGTTAAAAGGAACGTGTGGCTTACCCGGAAAGCACTCCCAGGACTAGGTTGAGAACAAAGAAGGATCCAATGATGATGAGGGGGATGAAGTACAGCCAATTCCAGGTGGCTCCTAAGGCATCATTGGTCTGAAAGAAAGAAACATGGTTCCTTAATAATTCATCCAAACCATGTGCCAGCGGAAGGCCTCTGTCTTGCAGCTTCCCACATAGGATAATGTAATAAGCACAGCGCAATGCAGTTAGGCACTGCCTCGCTCCACTCCCAATCTGGCGTAACTGTGGGTTAACTCACTCTCCCATATGCGTAGAGAAGGACATTGCATCAGCCTCATGTCACATCCTGAGTTGCAATAGTCTTAACATCCTCACTTAACAGATGAGAGAACAGAATGCAGAAAGGTCAACTGCTTTTCCAAGATCATGCAAACAATCACTGGCTTTACAGTGTTGGATGCTGTGGCTTCTAAGTTTCTGCTTTCTGCATTGGACCAATTCTCAAAAAGACAGGGGCAGGCTGTGCCCATCCCTCTATTCCACAGATGCTGGCCAAGGCCTTGACAGGGTTGCATTGGGAGAAATGAGGGCCACCCACGTCCTGCTCAGCCCCTGACCTGACCTGACCTCTGGCTCTCTGGGCTCTGGCTTGCTTTCTTCCATCATAGTCCCTTATTACAGAGCTGGCCCAGGCCTGGCCCCAGCAAGGCTCTGGACAAAACAATGAATAAATCTAGATTTGAAGAGTGATCCTTGCTCTCTTTTGAATGCTAACACACGGTGACATGAAAAATGCATGATATTCTAGATTTTTTTAAAATTCTTTATTGTTGAAAGTATTACATGTCTCCTTTTTCCCCCATTGACCTCTCCCCACCTGCCCCCATGCCCCGATATTCTAGATTCTTATACCACAAGGTAAAGGCAAGGCCCTTGAATGGTGGGGGCTGAGGGAGCGTTACGCCACATGACGTAGCCTGCAGAAGCAACTCTTGCCAGCACATCATAATAGGAGTTTGGGAGCATTTTGAAAAGCCCTCTCTAACACTTGAGCCTCTCAACTAAGCTTCGCCTTGACTCTCCCTCCCCACGATATCAACCCCAAATCTTTTCAATAGTCTTCCTTCAATTGCATTTTACATAGGCAGGGCTTTGAAATTCCCTCCAAAACATTAATACCTGATTGAAACTCAATTTCTGGAAAGATATTTTATCCCCAATTCACTGGAGAAAAAGGCATCCAAGTCAAATGCCCTGCCTCAAACTCACATGCTCAATTAGCGAAATGAAGCTGTGAACTTGGTATTTCTATGGCAAAGTGTTTCTTGTCTTTGTGATTTACATTCCACTAAACTTTGCAAACATATGTTGATTCCTTGAACTCACGCTTCCTGTGGACTTCTATGACATTCTACCTTGCTTTCCCCCAAGTTATCTCATTTTATTTCTGCCTCCCATTCAAGTATGTCAGTCCATAGACTACAGCCTCCCACTGGTTATTATGGCAGCCATTGCTATACAGTAAATTTTCCCATTAAAAAAGAGCTTTTGAGGCAACCTCTTTCACCGAACTTGTACCTTTTGTTTTGCCCCTGCACTGTTCAGAGAGCTATGAGTGCTAATGAAGCAAAATAAAAGTTGTAAACAAACACTTCCTGATGGGACAAAGGCAGGGACTTGCCAATTTCAGCGCATAAGATGTAACTCTTTGGGTCGACCAGCCTGCCCAGGTTAGTGTAAGCAGGGAAGATGTGGGCCAGGCCTCCAAGAAAACTGCCTGATTCAACCATGAAGAACCAGATGTCAAGGGACTCAAGGGCTTTTAATAGAACTAGGAAACTGGTTTCTCTCTGAGATGGTTGAGACATAGACCTTCCTGTGAGCTGCAGGATGGACTGAATTATCTCAGTACAGCTAGCTCTGTCTTTATTCATGATTATAAAGGCAATACTTTGTAGGACTAATTAGCTAGGATGGTTCACCAATGATACTCAGGCCAACGAGTTTGTTGTTTTTTAATATGTTTTATTTATTTTAGAGAGAGAAGAAGGCAGAGAGACAGAAAGAAAGAAACATTGATAAGAAACATCAATTGGCTGCCTCCTGCATGCCCAGTAGGGATGGAGCCCACAACCCAGACATGGAACCCTGACTGGGAATCAAACAGGTGACCTCTTGGTTCATGGGTCAATACTCAATCACTGAGCCACACCGGCGGAGAAAACCAACAGGTTTCATTCACTCTATGGCTTAGCCAGAGTTCCCCTCAGCGTTCTTTGTTAGCAAGGACTGAGTCTGCTCCCAGCACCCAGATCAGAGTTCAGTTGCCAATAAACATTAGTTGGTGTCAGCGATGGCGACGATGACATTGTGACCTTTAAGGTGTCTTGGGGCCCAGGAGTGAATGAGCTACAGTGTGAAGAGAGCTAAAGCAATTTCAGTTGGGTGACTATTTGCCGGAGATGCTGTAGAGCAAGCATGTCAAACTCGCAGCCCGTGGGCCGCATACCTTGTTTATTTGGCCTGTGTTAGCCTTTGAGTTTGACATGCTTGTTGCAGAGTGTTCCCCAAATTGTGTGGTTGTTGCCTGAGGTCGGTAGGCTATTCATATGTTCTGCGGAAAATGGGCTTCTATAACCAAAGAAACTTGGGAAACACAGCAAATTATATTTCCCCCCGAGCCTGTGAGAAGACCCACACACAAAAAAGGAGCATTAACTTTGTTTATTTCATCTTTTTATACACTTCCTTGATTATAAAACACCCTTTCTCAAGGAAAATCCGTGTTCTGCGGAAAATGGGCTTCTATAACCAAAGAAAGTTGGGAAACACAGCAAATTATATTTCCTGCCCCGAGCCTGTGAGACGACCCACACAAAACAAGGAGCATTAACTTTGTTTATTCCATCATTTTATACATTTCCTTGATTATAAAACACCCTTTCTCAAGGAAAATCCATAAACATCTCAGGAAGTAGAGCCTGTGAAATGCAGGGATAAAAGGACTCCCCTCACGGCCCCAGAGTCTGGAACCTGCTTCCTAATTCTTCTAGAAAATACCAATGATGAACAGTGTCTTTTTATTCAGTGTTTTGTGAGAATGTTTTGGTTTTGCTATAACATACACTAAGGCAACAGCCTTAACTGTCTGCTCATTTCTGTACCTGGCACCTAACAAAGTGTTTGGCACATATAGTCGCTCAATTAATCAATAAACAACCATGATTTGAATAAGATGATTCTCATGTTTGAAATATACCCACAAAAAATCATTCTGATATCCCCCTCTCCATCTGTGCAGCTCTGTCTGAATTGCTTAAAAAAGGAAAAAAGTCATCCACTATGGCACTGGGGCCTGTTGCATGAACAAGAGAGGAGGAGGGGAAGATGGGGAGAAAAAGGAATCTGGGAGGAGCCCAGCACCAGCCAGCGGCATGACACCCGGGGAGGGTGTTAGAGATGACTGACAGCTTAAAAGGTTCTTCTGGAGAAAACAGCTCGACAGCCCAGAGATTACTCACAAACTTTTTTAACAGACTTGCCACCCCCTCTGAACACCTTTCTCCTCTCCCTCCCATCCTTCCTCCCCAGGTGGCCTCACCCTCACATCACCTCGCCTGTCAATGGATCAATGACACACCCAGTCCCTGTGCTCCAAGTCACATGCCTCAGCAGGAGGGGGCAGGCAGAGGACTTCACACTTCGCTCCTCCAAAAAGGCAAGGTTCTTTCTGATGCTAATTAGAGCTTCAATCTCCTTCTGACTCATCATTATTAAAACAACCATAAAGTTGTCCAGTGTAGGAGAGATGACTACTAAAGTGTCTTCTGAGATTCAACAAGAAGCACGAAACCGACAACTCCCAGGGCAGCAAGGGCCCCGGGACCACGTGAGGTCGAGTCAGGGCCGCCAAGCAGAAAACGCTGACAGCTGTGCCTATTCTCTCCGGGGCATGTATGTCTGTACCCCAAAGGGGGTGGGAGAATTTCTCCCTCTCCTTCCTTCTCCACGGTGCCCCCTGCCGCCATCCTCTGCCTCTGTGACTCTGACAAGAGGCTGGTGCGCAGGATCATCACACTTTATTTTCCCTCAGGACTCACTCTTCCTTCAGAAACGGGGCAGCCGTGCTAAGGTCTCTGACTGAGCAAGATCCTGGGGAAGGAGACCCACAGCTTTCCAAACGCATCCCCCATGACTCTGGCCCCAGGAGTGTCTCGCAGTGAACCTTTCCCAGATCTCTACTGTGGAGCGCCCAAGTGTAAACCAGGCCCCTCCCTGCAAAGAAAGCTACACAGAGGGCCAGCCTCCTCCTTCCCACCATCATGGAGCACCTGCTGAGTGCCAGGCATCACAGAAGCAGGCTACGTGCTATGCTTTGTGAGCAACGTCCTCTTCATCTAAGATGCTGCGTCCCCTCCCACCCAGCCCAGCGCAGCCCCTAGACTGGCAGGCCGGCTGTTTCCCGCCTTCTCACCTGCCGAGTCCCTGAGTGACACACACATGCACACGTGCACACGACGGGGTGGTGACAGACAGAAGGCAGTTGCGGGTGGCAGCCCACCTGCACAGGCGTGCTCAACGGGGCCCAGTCCTGACACAGAGGGAATGTGCTCCTCTGGGAAGCTGCCTGGTTGGGGGTGGTGAGCGCACCCACTCCCTGCGTACACAGGCGCACACGGCAATTATCACATTAATCTCAGGGGGACTGGGGAAGCTGGAGGAAGGTGGGGGAGGAGGGTGGAAGAGGAACAGAGGGATGGCGACAGCAACAGGAAGGGGTCCCTGGTTCTCCGGCCTGAGGCTGCACGGGCAGGGCTGGCTCCGCCCATGGAGACAGGGCTCTAGGAAGGTCCCACAGGGCTCTGCGGAGAATGGAAAACGTGAACTTGCCTCTCAGAGCAGCTTTGGCCTGAGGCTAAGTTGGAACTGAAAATAGGATACTGACTCCAGGGTCCCTTTTTTAAAAAAAAGAAGGGTTTCTGGGGTACACCTGCTCCCCAGACTGAAGGCAGCAACCTGCTGGCAAGCCCTGGACTGAGTGACAGCGGGTTGCTCAGCCTGGGCTGGAGAACTCTTCGTTGTGGGGTCTGTCCTGTGGGGTGCATTAGCAGCATCCCTGGCCTCTACCAGGTCGGAGCCGGAGCCAGTCGCTCGCCCACCCCCTGTTGTGACAAACAAAAGTATCTCCAGAAACTCCAGTGTCCTGGGGCTGGGGGGAGGGGCCCCAGCCTCTGGGCTCCACCTCAAAAGAGAGATCTCTGGGATTCCCAACCAACTCAGGTCCAGGGATGGCTGCCAAGAGGCCAGGCCATTCATCTTAGCAAACGCAACTGTGCAAGGCTTCTGCCAACCACCCCAGAGAGAAAACTCAGAGAAAAACCGAGAGGGGGGGGGGGGGGGGGCATAGACGCCGAAGATAGATTCAACTGCCGAACACCTTCCCTAAGGGCAACACACCTGGGCACTTGCTTCCCTGTGGCCCCCACATCATTCCAGCACCCAGTGTGACAGCTTCTTCCCACCCAAGGGTCGTGGAGTCCGTGGCTCAGAGTGGAATGCCGCATTGTGCTCAACAAATCTGTGGACCACCCAGTGTGTGGCAGACACTCTTTTAGGCGTTAGAGATAAGTGAAAAGTAAATAGTCTCAGGTCATGGCCGGTGTAAAACAGTATAACAGACAGATCTACATTAAAGAGATGAGCACACAAGTATTTGCATAACTGAACTGGTGAGTGTGCTGATGTGCAGCTGTGTCTGATCACACCCAGGTGCTCAGGAAAGGATTTGTGAAGCTTTTGGAGAAAGGAATCACATGAGACTCCAAGAAACCACCTTCACTGAGACAGCAGAGGCCAGAAATGGAGAGAACAGGCTCATATGGAGGTGAAAGTGGAGGGAAAGGTTAAGTTTAAGAAGTGTCAAGAGGTGGGGGACATAGAAGAAAGAAAAAAAGGAGGGGAGGGCTTCTGGAATGAACCCCACCAGACCTATGTGGATGTCCTACTGAACCATGTGCCCAGGGCTGCCCTCAAGCCCCTTTCTAGGTACCATCTACCCTCGGCAAATGGGACAGCATCCTGACTTAGGTCACCCAGATCAGGAAATCTCGCCTGTACATCTATCTCCCTGCGTACATACATGAGTCATCCACGTTCCCTCTTTGCTCAGGACTCCCGTTCAGAATAGCCCTTTCCCTCCTCCCTCCTGCGCCTTCCCTGCCCAGCACTCACCCCCTGTGGCAGATTCTGGGCTGTACCCGCTCAGGTCCCCTTTACCAGTAGGTGCGCCCACCCCCTAGCAGTTATGCATGTTAGCTCCTAAGGGCTCACACCTGTACATGATCAGAAGCCTGTCTCTGCCTCACCTGTGAGTTTATGCCAGCCTATGGGGTGGGGGGGAGACCTGCCCCCAATAACTAACTGATCGACAGCTTCTTCCCACCCAGCCCCTTTGCCTCTGAGTGGGACAACCTCTGAGGTGTAATCCACACTCCGGAGCTACCAGGGGGGTCAGGTTGGAGGTTAGAACCATTGAAACTAAACTTCGCCTCGTATCCTTACCAGGCCCTTCTTAATTTTTCAATAAATCGTTGCCACGAGAATCTCTGCCCCTGAATCAATGTATAAGAAACCTGACTGAAGGCATGACATCCCTTTCTCATCAGGGTTTTGAACAACCTTCGAAGCAGCCAACACCCAGCCCCTGCATCGCACAGTTGGACGGTGTTTCCAAGGGCGGAGCCACTTGTACGCCTCTGACCACACCCACGTGTTAGGAAGGGGACGTAATGTACAGGGCACCATACAACACGGGGCAATTAAAGGCCCGGGAACGCCCAACCTGGCTTCCAGCACACCAGCCAGTCTAGCCATGATCGTGAAAGGTTATGAGAACACACTATACAACCCGTCACTTGGTAGAACAGGAAACTGAGGCCCAACCAAGGAAAGTGACCTGGAACAGACCTGGGTCACCTTCTTGAGAACCCTGGACTCTCCCTGTATCGTTTAGTTCCAGGATCACATTTGGGGCCACAACCTAGAACCACAATGAGTTAACTTCTTGAGAACTCCGGACTCTCCCTATTATCATTTAGTCCCAGGTCTCTTCAAAGTAATCCTCCCCAGACTATTACCAGCTTCCAGGGGTGAACAAAAACAAACAGGAAAGCCGACGCTAGCATGTGGCAGCCAGAAAATGAGAGCTGTCTTCCCAGCCCTCCAGCAAGAAAGAGGGTGGTGAAGGAGCCGTGGAGGGAAAATAGAGTGGAACTCAGCCACCTGCTGCCACCCAGCAAGGAGCTGAACCTGCCAGTCCTGAGGCAGAGCATTTCATCATGTCTCAGATCCCTGAGTGCGTGTAATAGACCCGCCAAGTCTCCCCACACAAACAAGCTTCACCCGGGGAGATAAGTAATCAGGAACCAGGGCCCTCCCACCTTCTGCAGAAAAGTTGCTTGTTCCAAGCCCCCGGACTTGATGGCCAGCAGCCGCCTATTCCCTGGACGTCAGTGACCGTCACTGAGGATGCACCAGTGTCTTCATCCAGATGCAAAAGCAACTCCAGGAGTGACTTCCCGTGAGACATTTAACCATTGATTACCCCATTCTCCCCCTTAGCAGTGGGGAAAGGGAGCAGAACCAGTTTGACAAAGAGGAGAGCCAGAGGAAGACGGCTCTCCACCCTCACCCACAGGCAGCAGTCTGATGCCAGTGAGACCAGGGCAGGAGCTCCAGGCCAGGAGCTCAGCTCAGAATGAGAGGCAAGCACTGCCCTATCCTGGTCGTGGGCGGTGATCTCCACTGGTGCTGGGCATAGATGTAAGCAAAGACCTATCCACACTCCTGGCAAGATGACTCAAGAGCAAATATCACACAGAGAGGGTAGGCAGAGCCACATGGAACCAGAAAGGTCGCCATGACCGTGTCCACACAAGCCAGTGCCTCAAAACCCACAGGAGTCAGGGCCCTGCTGTGCTCAGGATCTCTTTGGTTAATTCCTAATAAGTCCAAGATCATCATTATAAATGTTTATCCTGCTGCCTCCCTTTCTGAGTTCTGGCCCAACATGGGAGATAAGAGATCCTTTAAAGGTCTTGTACCTGCTGAAGCTGGGTTTGGGTGACAGAGACTCAATATTCTGTTCTCTCTACATTTGTGTATGTTTGAACATTTTTGGTAATAAAAGATTCAAAAATTTCCCCAAAGAATAGTTTGTTTATATAGTTCAGGATCTTGTATGAATTTTAAGAGGAAAATCCTTTTTTAGTCAAAATAGTAAAA
This sequence comes from Myotis brandtii, assembly GCF_000412655.1. NCBI lineage: Eukaryota > Metazoa > Chordata > Mammalia > Chiroptera > Vespertilionidae > Myotis > Myotis brandtii. The sequence goes on from NW_005370412.1 coordinate 930,442, forward strand.
GATGTTAACAGTGATAATCATGGGGAGGGTGGGGGGGATTGAAATAAGCGATTAAAAATTTTTTATACTTTTCTGTATTTTGCAATGTTTCTGCAGTAACTGTTTTTTGTTCATTTGTTTTTATGGTCAGAGATAACAAAACAAAATGCTAGGGGGAAAAAATCAAAGACCAAGTCCTCCTGCCCTTCAACTGCAGCCCAGGATGCTGAGGAGGCAGCAATTCCTGGGGCCACTGGGAAGCCAGGACAATTGACCTACAGCAAACCATCCAGGCTGGGAGGCTGCCTTGCTTTGGGAAATGGCAAGTGCATTGCTCTGACACCACCACAAATGCAGGTTGGCCAGAGTAGATGACTTAAAGAGGAAATTAAAGAGGATGCATCCTCTGATGATTGGCTAAAACGCCCTTCGCCCATTCACAGGACTTGCTGATGAGAGACTTGATGTCCTCTTTCAAGAAAGTCAGTCACAAGAAGAGCACAAAGAATTACAGGTGAGAGACCCTTCCTTTGATATCCAGGGACAAAGGGTACATGAGGCTGACAGACCCTCTACACTAGGAGAGCTTTGTGTAGGGTTTGTTGTATTCTAGAAAAACTGCTTATGATGCTAGGGCAACAAGTCTTCAACCAGTCCCTAACTGGTTCTCCACTCTATGCCATGGTCCTCACAGACCAATCCTAGTTACCATCATCTACTGCTTTTCCATTGGTCCCTGCCCTTTCCAGTGAACCAGTCACTATTTTCCATTCAGTCTAATATGACTATTCTAACCTTCCTCATCTTGCAGATTATAGAGCCAGAAGAAATCACAATATCTTGCACAAAACCTTCATTTTACAGATGAAGAACTGAGGATGAAAAGCTAAGCAATTGTGGAAAGTCCTCTACTAGTTGACTTCAGAAACAGAACTAGCATGCAGGACTCCTGGCCTCCAGTCCACTCTGCACAGCCCCTCTATTCTGCACCGCTATTCCACACTTAGTTTGAGTACTAAATTGTATATAATTAGTCTAGCCTCATGATCTCATTGGGAAGCTACCTCAAGTTGGAGACCTTTTTAATGAAGTCTCTCACTTCTTCTAAAGGTTCAGAGCATGGAGCTCAGACCTGTGAACACTGCCATCTGATTTAAGGAAGAAAGGAGGAAGGCTAGAAGGGTCATGCGTTTCCTGGGTTGTACCTTCACCTGGACTTGAAGTAGGAGGAGGGTTTAGATTGCCCAATCAAGAGAGGAAGAGAGTCCAAGGAGAGATTGAAGCAGGTGAATGATGAGACCACAGAGATTTGCTGTCAACAGAAGTAAGTAAGGCAAGACAAGGAGGAGCACCACCTGAATAGTGGCCTAAATGCCTGTTTGGACTTGTTCACTCTCCATGAGCTCTTCCTTCTTCCCTGTGTATCCGCCTCCCTTTGCCAAACCGTGAGCTCTCTCCTACTGGAAAACAATGCTCAGATCTGTAAGGCTTCCCCTAAGCACCGCACTCCATTCCACTCAGAAGAGAAGTAAGGCAAGACAAGGAGGAGCACCACCTGAATAGTGGCCTAAATGCCTGTTTGGACTTGTTCACTCTCCATGAGCTCTTCCTTCTTCCCTGTGTATCCGCCTCCCTTTGCCAAACCGTGAGCTCTCTCCTACTGGAAAACAATGCTCAGATCTGTAAGGCTTCCCCTAAGCACCGCACTCCATTCCACTCAGAATTCCCTGGCACTTACGCTCACCTCGCCGGAGCATACACATTCATTCAAAACTTTGAGAGTATATTCTACACAAGATGAATAAGAAAGGAAAGCAGTCCTCAAGGGCCTTGGCATCCGTAAGACGAGGAAATTATGAGTATAAATACCCATAATAGAAAACAGAACATTAAGTGCTGCACTTGAGTTTTTATTTATGCTTATTTATACCCCTTCTTTATAGGTCTTCTGTCTCTCACATATTGGTCTTTCCTTCCCATTAGAGGTGAATGTTTCTCAAAGACAGAATTGCATATTTTATTTCTGTTCACTCTACTAATGCCTGGAGGAGCTCCAGGCCAGTTAGCTTCATTTATTTTGTGGCCACAAGAAGCACACTTACTCCTTAGAATGGCTTGAAAGCAAGAAACCATGGCATGTAAGATTCTGTATCTTCAGAATCCAAGACAGATCTCTGGAAAGCATGCCCAGTAAATCTGCATCGGTATTGATGGCGATAATGAAATGCCCGGTCCTACGTGCCTATTTATCACCCGACTGCCTGAAAGTACGGTGGGGGAGGCTCTCCACTGGTCCTGCTGGATCAGTTTCTCAAAGCACGCTGGGCTCCAGGTGTGCCTGAGATACTGTTCCACTCACCCGAGATGGCCACTGGCTGAGCCTGGCACAACCAGAGTCCCCAGGCTGCTCACCTCCATGTGTGAGCCGTCCTGTCCATTTACCCTAGTGTTATACAAATGTTATTTTCTATGTGTGCCATGATATGAAAAAGAATGGGAATCGCTGTGCCAGATGACCATCTGTCAGGGACACCGAGGAGGGAATTCCTCACTTGGGTAGGTGCCTACATCAGACAACAGATGTGGGGTGCCTTCCCACTCAGACCCACATTCCTCACTGCTTCTCTCGGGACTCTGATGCTCAGACTCTGATTCGATCACTTCCCTAAACCCTCCTCTTCACTTGTATCACTCGGTTTCTCCTGTCTTGTTCACTCTGCTTAGAAATATATCTTGGTCCTTCCTCTTTCCCCTAAGGTACACAATGTTCATTCTGACTGAGCATTCCCATCGGTTTGGGAGTATAATGAGGTTGAAATAGAATAGAGATAATAAAATAATGATCATTGTTTCTCCCTTCTGGGCACCATGGAAAGAATCCCTTTCAGGTTTTATCATTCTTTGCACCACTTTCTTTGCTGTGTATTCGGGTGGAAGGTATTGAGATCAATGATGGCAGGTGACTGACAAGAGGATGCATATAAGCTGTTGGATGGCAGCTCCACCATGAACCCGGTTACACCTGTTTCAGGAAGCACTAAGAGAATCTGCTGAAAACATCCTTATCTAAATATTTTCCTGTGACTTGTATCCTAAGGTTCCAGTGTATCTGAGGAGGAAAAATGATCGTGGCTTCCACTTGTTAAAGCACTTCTTAGGCTGGCCACCAAACCAGCATGAACTCTAATCTTCACAACCATGTGTAAGAGAGATGCAATTGTAAGTTTATGTGTTGAACAATAAAATCCAGGCTCAGAAAAGCTAGGCAAACTTGCCCAAAGTCCCACAATCAGGATAGAGTAGACCCCAAATCCAAACCACGTTTGACTTTCTCAAGACACTACCTTGTGTCGCCCCTTGTATGGTGGGTGGGGGGATTGAAATAATGTTGTTTTAACGTGGGACATATTTGAAAACAGAGCTATGAATGCAGGTACAGTCAACCCTTGGTATCCAGGGGGGATTGGTCCCAGGACCCCTGTGGATACCAAGTTCCTCAGATGCTCAAGTCCCTTCTATACAATGGCATAGTGTTTGCATATAACCTATACTGCATATGGGCCACCGCAGGGCATGCCTACACATCACTCCATTCCCATGGATTCAGTGTGGTGCTCGGCAGGTAGCAAATTCAAGTTTTGCTCTTTAGAACTTCCTGGGATTTATTTTTCCTCAAAGAGTTTTGATCCGAGGTCTGTTGACTCTGCAGATGCAAAACCCACAGATATAGAGGACTGACTGTATTTACAACAGCCAGTGGAGGAAATAGTTTCTGACCAATCTCACACGGTAACTCTCCAGATGTCACACTATTCCCATACTTTGATGTCTATAGCTTCACGCAGTGGCTTCTCCTCTGCCCTGGATATCTGATAAGGTTGAAAGACTGTCACAGCAAGTTCCCCGGCCAGTAGTGCAACAGCCATTCCGTTGCCAGGGTGACCCGGTAAAGTGGGACAAGTGATTTCCACCCACCGCTAGCTTCCGTCTTCAGAGCAGGGGAAGGTTGTCCTTTCTAACCAATATATCTGCCTCTCTCCCCCTGCTTAAACCCTTCAGTGGCTGCCCTGCCAAGCTTCCTACCAAGGCCAATCCCAGCTTAAACTCTCTAGCTCATCCCACAGCCTCTGCCTCTCAGTGAACCAACTCACCCGGCCACACCCCACTTGTAATTCTCTCCTATGCCATGTTCTTTCATATCCCTGTGCCTCTGCTATGCTGTCCCCACTGCTGGGAATACCTTCTCCGCCTTTCCACCTGAAAAGCCTCTATGCAGACCCTGATTAACCCTTTGCTAGGAAACCTTCCCAGAGTTGGTCACTCTCATGTCTCCGTACAGGACGCTACCAGACCGCTCAGCTCTGTGCCGGGACCACTGCTTGCTTGGGTGTAGCCTTGACACCCCTCAAGAACAAGGAGTAAGTTATCTGTCTATGCATCTGCTCCAGAACCCAAATTAGCTCTCTGTAGGTGCTCGCCAAGTGGTCGCTGAATGAATAAATAAGTTAATAAGCTCAATGTATGTCTCTGATTTAAAGCAAGCAGAAGGGAGACAAGAAGGAAAAGGTGATGAAACAGGGGATTTCTCGGAGTTAATTAAATGTCTAGAGATGTTTTCATCACCAAGAGGGCAGAGTCAGTGGATGACAAGAGGGGCCATCAGCGATTATCATGTAGTGAACCCTTCCCAGGTGTACGTTGCCACAGAGGACTTCATCCTCTCATCCTCTCCGGAAGAAGAGAGGCTCTATCTCTCTTAGCTCTGATGAGCTCAGGAAAGGATGGTACACTCTGCCGCCGCATCCAGCTACAGTTTCGTCTGTGAGGATGGGTCCCAGGCAGGCAGACTCTACACTCAACACGAAGGTGGATGCTGTAGGACCCCAGACAAAGACTAAGAGAGCACTCCCTGGTCTCGGAATAAGAACAGAGAACCACGTCTGTCAGGAAAGGGGGTGGTATCTAAAGGGGAGAGGACAGTCCTTTCGGGTGTGGGGAGCAGAAAGCACAGCTTTTCTGCGTGGTGGGCACTGCTAGGAAACACCCAGGTAGTGCTGACTGCATCAGCCAGATGGCATTTGGGCAGAAAGGTGATGGGAGAAAAGGTACCTCTCAAGGAAGGTGACGCTGATTCTCTCAATGCCAAAGCTAAGCTTGAAACTCTAGGTCCCAGCCTGTGGTTCTACCCTCGTAAGCTCTGTGGGGTAGAGACTTCTCTCAGCTAGGAATGCTTTTAAGACTCAGTCCTCACTCATGCCCTCACCCCCCTGAGTGAGGGTGGATGGTGGGGGGGAATGGGGGATAAGGACACATATGTAATACCTTAATCAATAAAGAAATGTAAAAAAGACTCAGTCCTGAAAACCCCCCCATCCTCTCCAAAAAAAATAAAATAAAATAATAATAATGCATGCATTGTCAAAATCCCAGCCATTTAAAGCTTTAATGACACCCCTTCTGGATGAAAGCACTCCCTGGTTGCCCAGCAAGGGATGCTCCCTCTGACTGGTGCCCCAGGGGTGTTTCAGGCTTGTTCTGAGGTCCATAATCCCCACGTTGAGCCCCAGCCCCAAACCATTCTCTTGGCTAAATCCTGACAATCTATTTAGTCTGGAGAGTATACACTTTTCTAGGCCAACTCTGATATTCAGCACAAGGTCACAACCTATCGATAGTAAGAGTCAACATTTTTTTGGAGCAATCCACATATACATTTTGCCTACATTAGCATGTTTAATCTTCTCAAGAATCCTCTGAAGCAGCTACTAGTACTACAGCATTTTTCTCTGCTGAGGGAACGGAGGCCCAGAGCGACGGAGGAACCTGCCTGCAGTTGCACAGACAGTAAGGGGCAGGGCGAGCACTACAGACAGCAGTCTGACCCCCGTACTCGTAGTCAACATACTGTGTACTTGGTACAGTAACTGAAATATAAGAAATGCTCCATAAACATTAGGTGTTACTATTATTTCATTAGGTTAATAAGCTCAGTTCCCCTTACTTCACCCTAAAAAGGTGGAGGTGTGAATACTTCATTATTATTTACGTATATTCATCTCATCTAAATATTTCACATGCCTTGTGCTAGGAGACTGTGCTCACTCCTAAACTTCTTTTAATATTTTTCAGGCCACTGTAACATTCAGCATACCACAGAGTAATTATTCACGGGTCCGTCCCCTGTACTAATCTGTGATCTCTTGGGGGGCAGGGCTTTGTGCTTCTTTGTGTAGCAAGTACCTGCCACATGCTCTGAACGGGTACTCAATAAACACTGTCGTATGAATGGACGAATGAGTTAATCAGATCATGTAGAACCAAAACATAAAGGAATAGTCCAGCCATCACTGGTTCAGATTGGGCAAACATCGTCTGGGTGTGAATACTTCATTATTATTTATATTCATCTCATCTGAATATTTCACATGCCTTGTGCTAGGAGACTGGTGCTCACTCCTAAACTTCTTTTATTATTTTCAGGCCACTGTAATATTCAGCATACCACATAGTAATTATTCATTGGTCTGTCCCCTGTACTAATCTGTGATCTCTTGGAGGGCAGGGCTTTGTGTTTCTTTGTGTAGCAAGTACCTGCCATGTGCTCTGAACGGGTGCTGAATAAACACTGTCGTATGAATGGACGAATGAGCTAATCAGATCATGTAGAATCAAAACATAAAGAAATACTCCAGCCATCACTGGTTCAGATTGGGCAAACATCGTCTAGAACAGTGGTTCTTAAAGAGCAGCCCTTGGCTCTGCAGCATCAGCACCATTTGGGAAACAGGGTCTTGGATCCCAACGTCGACCTTCAGATCAGAACTCTAGGGATGAAGGTCGGCACTCAGCAATCTGTGTTTTAACAAGCCCTTCAGGTGATGCTTGCTAAAACCTGAGAACTACTGGTCTAGGGAAAAACAAGAAGTCGCCATGGGTAGCCTCAGTTGCTGTGCTGCTGTATCCAGAAAAGAGAGAGAGATCTGAGGAAGGAGAAAGCCTGAGGTTGAGTGGGGAGGAGGAAGGATGACAGAAGGATGTGGGGAGAGATGGAGAGGGAGGAGAAGGGAGTGGGTGAGATTGATTCACCCTGAAATCTCCTGGGAGTGAAATGGGTTCAGGATCTCAGCTGGGTGCTGCCATAGCAACAGGTTCAGCCCTCCTCCCACCCCCTCCCCAAGATGACCAGGCATCAGACACGCCTACGCTGAGCCTGGCCCTCCAGAAGGATTTAAGCTTCAGTGCGTTGGAAAAACACAGTGAGGGGAAAGTTTTAGGAAGAAGCTGGGCTCCTGGAAAGGCGGCTTCTGCAGCAGGGCAGATGGGAGTTATTAGTTTCTACAGTGGGGGTGAGGGGGAGCAGTGGGGACCTTTATTCTGCCAATGGTCATTTGGATATTTATAACATCATTCGTGGGCCATACAAAATTACCAACTTAAAAATTAGCCTGCTATATTTGTTCAAACATTTAATTAACTCACCCTAATGCCTTGGCAGGGCCAGGCCAAGTGATTTCTCAGGCCTGATATGGCCCGCAGGCCAGACATTCCCCAAACCTGATCTACAGGATAAGACAATGTCCATACTTAACATCACATTTTGGCACCAATAACTCTCAACTAAGCTTCCAGGACTACCTCACAGACTGAGGCCTCATGAATACCACTCAAATAGATACAATATAAAAATTCTCTATCATTTAGTCTAGCACCTGGATTTGAGTACTGGAAGTGTTTTAAAGGGCAACTGCTACCTCTGATAGAAGTGACCTAACAAAATGATGCCACCTTCAAAGGGGAAATCCTGAGAGATTATAGCAGTGTATAGGCATGGCTCCTTATACCCAGATAGTTCCCTATTAGTAGATTCAAGTCCCCTTACTACAGTGACTGCACCAATTGTTCCACAACTAGCTCCTTTTCCAAAAACAGATCAGTAATTTTAATAACAAGTTCTCCACTGACTGAATGCAAAGTGAAAAATAACATCAGAATTTTACTTGTAAGAGATATTTCTAATAAAAGTCAGTATCATCTCTCCCACAATAACTTAGGTCCACTCTTCCAGAAGACAAGAAAAAGAAAGCCCACGTACGCTGAAAGTTATACATAAAGCACGCCTGTGCAGCAATCATCCATTCGGCCCTGGTTTCACAGAAGATAGCAATGTTGGTCTTTGGTTTCTGACCCAACACCTGTAAGCCATTTCCAAAATTCAAAGCTCTAACGTAGACATCTTCATAGGAGAGCCAATTATAGTGTCCAAGAATAACCTGGTAAAACAAACAAAAAACATACAAATAGCTTTCAATATAACCAAAATATTAATTCCTAGAAAGCCAGGATGTGTTCCAAATTTTGACTGAAAGTTATGTTTGCATGTAATTAAGCTATTTTTTAACAAAAAGAAAATGGATTTCAAGTGAAAAATCTGTTTTAAAAACTATCAGCAAACCGCCTGCAAGACTTCATCTCGCTTTCTTTCTCTCTGCATGAGAGAAGAAAGCAAATGAGGGAAATGTGGGATCAATAGGCCACCTCTATGTCCAGGGGATCTGCCCTCAGAAAATCCTGTGCAGCTTTGGACCCTTTTTTTTGGGTGCAGGGGAGGGGGTAGTGAGGGAGAATGCACTGAGATTTCTCCTGATTTCTTTTCGTCCTCATAATGAGCCAGTGAAGATGTCATTATCACCCCCATTTTATGGATGAGGAAACTGAGCTCATAGATGCCAAGCTGCATGCAAGGACTAGTCAAACAGAGCAAGGGTTCGAACCCACATCGCCTGACTTCAAAGACCTTTACCCACAACCAGGGACATGATTCTGTTTAAGGTCAGGAGCAGGGTGGGAAGTGGTGGTCCATAAATCAGCCGAGGGCTGAGACTCCTATTCCAGCCAGAACTGGGTGGCTCCCACTGGAGACAGTATAGTCTAACGGGAACACCCTGGCCTCGCCTCTTATTAGTTCTGTGATTTTGGACAAGTCACTTCACTTCTCCGTGCCTCACTTTCTCAATCTGCATAATGGGAACGATAACCCCTGTCAGGGAGCAGTGCTGTGAAGATTAAGTGAAAAGTGTGGACTGAGACTTAACCACCCACCCCACCCCTCTGCCCACCATGTATTAGCTGTGCAATCTTAGGTAAGTTACTTAGCTTTCCTGCCCTTCAACGGCCTCACCTCTAAAATGTCTGGCTTAGAAATAAGCAGCCAAGGTATGGCCGGCAGAAAGCACTGGATGAGGGGATGCCATGTGCTGTAGCCAGCTCCTCCTCGCAGGGAGGACAATCCCATCCCCCTGCTGCTGGGAACAGGTGCCTCTGGCAGCTCCCAGCCTCACCCCTCACTGGAAATTGCTCTTGAACCTATGAGGGGGCACCTCGCTCTGCTAGGGTGGGTCAGCCTTTCCTCTGCCCACCTCTGGCTTCCTCAGTTCCGCAGGGGAAAGTAGAAATAGAAAGCCCACCCCAATACACATCCTGCATGCAAGGCTCCAGTGCAGAACTGACTTCCAGGGACCCCAATCTAAGAGGACAGGCACCCCTCGTTTCATTATAGTCCGATTTATTGGGACTCACAGGTGTTGTTTTTTACAAATGGAAGGTAAGGCCCTCCGCCAGCAAAAAGTTTACAGTATTTATTGCGATACTCGCTTTATCCTTATGGTCTGGATCCGAACCCACAGTATCTCCGAGGTCTGCCTGAATCCGCATCTCAAGAGCTCTCATAAAGAGTAATTAACAGCAACCACGACAGCCTACACACTCAAAAGACTGACATTGTCTATGCAAGTCCTGGGATTGTTACCAAATTGTTGGCTGGACTAGACATCCTTTGAGGAGAGAGACGGTCTGGAATACCCTCACTTCCTCCGAGCGCCCTCTGGACAGCAGATCCTTTAGAAATGAATTTGACGTGTGCAGCTCTATTTCCACTCAGCCCAGAATCAAGTCAGTCTGCACCTGCACCGGTCCACGGGGTACAGATTTCATTTCCGCAATGTTGACACACGTGGCTCATAACCGGGGCACACGACCTCCGCAGCAAGGAACTTTATAAATGAAATCCCTCCGATGGAATAACTTTGAAAAAAAGTAGGCCATACAAATCAAACCAGGCAAGTAGGTTATATGGGCTGTTGTTATTCTTAGTTCTTTAAAAAAATTAAATATTAAACAAAGCTCACATCTGTAAAGACAGGTGTTGCTGACCTGACCCTCCGGCATCCCCTGAGGGAGGCATACGCTCCTTGGGGGACAGCTGATCCCAGCAGAATCCTCCCTCCACCCACCTCCTCCAAGGTGACAGAGAGAGCCAGTGGTGGTGCCTGGAGTAGAAGCAGGCTCCTATTCCCGAACCTGTACTCTTGGGTTATGCTATACCCTCCGTAGCTGGCTCCTCTGGAGGTGCCAGGAAACGTGCAATCATGTTGCTCTTTTCATGCCACGAAGCAGGTTAGCTCATCGTGGGAACCACACCAGAGTCGCCAGACAGCCACGGCCACTCCGAGTGTGGAGGCCTTGTTGATAGTATGCCGAACGGCCAAGGCCACTCCGAACATGGGAACCTTAATCAAATGTTCAAAGCTAAGATACCATAAACAGCTGCAAGGCCACAGCGATCTCACGGTATACTGTGCCCTTCTATAGCCAAATGATTGATGTCATTGCTGGCAACTAGCCTTCTTTGTCTAAGGAGTATAATACACGTTGTTAACCAGCCAATGGGCTAGGAGGGAAAAGGCTAGAGAGCCGAGACGGAGCTGAGCGCTGGTACTGCTAAGAGCTCACAGAGAGCTCAGGTATAGCTACCACATTAACCAGCTAGGGTGCTGGGCAGGGGAGGCAGGAGAATCTGCTGAGCCAAGGAGGCTGGAGAGGCTACTAAGGCTGTATAGCTCTAAGGGAGAGCTCAGGTACTACTGCTATGCAAAGCTATAGGTCTAGAGGCAGCTTGGAGCTGCTCAGATAATAGCTGTGGGTACATAGATTAATGCTACTATGTAGGAAAGATATGTATTTATCAGCCAGTGTACAGCTCCCTATATGGACTTTGCTGTGAAGAACTGTTTTGTCTAATGGCTTATGGTCACTGGCTTCTGCAATGAAGACTCATTCTTATACACCCACAACTCCGTCTAGGACCCAGCATCCTAGGAGGTCCAGCCCCAGGCAGAGGGGCTCGGACCCGACACCTGTAACAAGTGAGCAGAAGATAGAGGAGGAACTTGGACTAAGTTCCCAACAGTTAGTGTAGTGAGTAGGGTTTGAGAAGGAGCCTACTCTGGCGTAGTCGGGAAGAATTTAGAAGAATATATGAACTCAGAGCAGCTGGCAACAGAGCTCTGGCTGTCTCTAACACTCACCCTGTTGATAACCCTCAGTCACACCCCAGGTTGGCTACGGGTGGAGAAAGGTTGAGAAAAGACGTCTGGTGTGGAGAATGTGTGCTGCATCAGCTCATTCGGTTCAATGTGCATCTGTTCAGTCTACAGCCCTTGGGCTACACCAGATGAGCTCTTCCTGCTGGATGCCCAGACACAGCTACTGCCATTCACATCTGCCTCCTGCACTTTGCCCACTGACTCGGACCTCCTCAAAATTCTGAGTTCTGGTGGGGGTCTTGAAATCCGCTGAGCAATATCCCTATCACCACAGGAAACTCAAGCTGAGCTGAGTTGATACCCCTGGGCTTATAAAGCCAGACCTAGGGAAGGTGGCGTGGACCAGGAGCCTTCCTCAGGGCCCAGCCTGGGCCACCAATCAGAAAAAGCGGTCCAACTGAGGGTTCTCAACTCTCTCCTTTCGGCTTGCAATGAGAAGGGATAACATGGGCATTTTAACAGGTGAACTTCCCATGTGGTGCTTGGAAGCTGAGGACCCAGCTTCTCCCTCCCCTCAGCTACTCCTGGGTTCACTTCACCCTGAGGGGCTGACGAAAGGCTTGTCCCCACTGCCCAGCCTCCTGCCACAGGCCCTGCTGTCTAGGAATACAGTTCAAGGCACAACCCAAATCCTCAAACACACCAGCTCTGCCCAAAATACTATGCTGTGGGGAGCATATTGTTAGAGGAACTCCCTGACCTCAGGTAGCCTACCATCCAGTCGGGGGGAATGGAAAGACATCACAAATAATATACCAAAACAAGCAGGTACTCAGAGAGGAAGGTAAGGTCTGAGGGCCCGCCCACGTGGTCCTACAAGACTTTCTCAAAAGACAAGTCCTTCTGAGACCTGAAGTATGAGAGCCCTTTGCAGAACAAGACCATTCTCAGCTAGAGGTCTCCAGTGTCAGTCCAGACTCATTAGCGCACAGCCCAGGCGGTGGGATCAAGGACAGTCACCTAATTAGCTGAGGATCACCCACCTGGCTGGCAGCTTGGCCACCGTGGGCACCATGCCCACGAAAATGCCCTATTAGGCAGTGTCAGGCCAGGTTGGTCTGTTCTTGGAGTGTAGACTTCCAAGGAACACGTTCCAGTCAGGCCTTCTGGCTACCTGAGGGCAATTCCAGAAGGTGCCTGCCCGCCTGGCCTAGGATGAATCAGGTCAGAGTTGACAACAACAATGCTAACCCTTGGGGGGTGAGCAGGACTCAAAGCCAGGATACACAGAAAGTACACCATTGAGCTATATAAATGGTCACTAAGGTAAGAAATTGATGAACCAACAGGTACAGCAGGTGGTGTCAATCACAGGGCTTTGTTCTGTGCATGATGTGCGGCCCTTGGGAGGAGGCAGAACAGTCACCCCACTGGGCAGCAGGGAACTGGTTTTCAGCAACAGTATGGCCAAACAAAAGCAGAAAGTGTCCCAATCAGTCTTTAATTTTCAA
>NW_005370412.1:943391-1070121 GCF_000412655.1 Myotis brandtii
GGCTTTGCTGGCACATATGCAAAGCCGTGGTCTTCATTGGTCTTCATTGTCCCTGCTCCTGGGCCATCGTTGGTCCTTGGTAATGCTTATCAAATTGAAGGGATTGAAATCAAAGGGCAACAGATATTAGAATCTGATTCAATAAACCAAGTAAAATTAGGCTTTTATTTTTTGTTGTTGTTGTTGTTAATGCTCACGCAAAATTCAAATCTTGCGTGAATTTTGGGACACCCTATATATATTATTGACTTCAGAGAGAAAGACAGAGATAGAAAATCAATGATGAGAGATTGGCTGCCTCCTGCATGTCCCACACTGGGGATTGAGCCCGCAACCCAGGCATGTGCTGAACGGGAATCAAACAGTGACCTCCTGGTTCACAGGTCGATATTCAACCACTGAGCCATGCCCGTCGGGCAATTTTCAAGGACTTTTTAAGTTTTACTTGTGAAATTTTAAATTACAAAAGCACTATGTGTTAGGAATAAGTAATAGTCAAGCAATACAAAGATGTATAAAGAAAAAGTTTCATTTTCCCCTCACCTGCATTCCCGTCCTGCCATGTTTACAGCCTATTATATATGCTTCCCACCATCCTCCTCGCACATTCAACTTACATAGAGTGTTCTGTTATTTGTTTTTGTAAATGGGATCCTGCTCTACAGATTACTCTGTAACTTGCTTTTCTTAATTAAAGCACATTAGGAATGTCCCTCCAGGACCAACACATAGATTTAATTCTTCCAAACACATACACAGAACCACGGCTATGGAACACTGCACTGATCTCCCTCCTGCTGTTTGTTTGCTTTTGTTTTTGTTGCTGTGAACATAAGCTGAAATAAATACTCTCCCTTACAGGCTATATCCCTGCCAACTTGTCTGTCCATTTCAGTAGGTAAGTGGGAATCAAACTGTGACCTCCTGGTTCATAGGTGATACTCAGCCACTAAGCCATGCCGGTCGGGCAATTTTCAAGGACATTTTTAGTTTTACTTGCGAAATTTTAAATTACAAAATTATGTTTATTAAATTATGTTTTAGATGTCTCAACCATGGGCTTATAGGGTCCAGAGACTATGTACTAGTATTTCTCAGTATTGATTCCCCCAAAGGTTGTAGCAATCCTCCAAATACCCCGTCAAAAATTCACAAATACCTCTTCCTCCACATCCTCTCAGGTGGTGTGTGTTATGAGCTTTAAATGTTGGCCAATCTGAAGGATGAAAAATGAGTCCTATTTATTGCTTTAATTTGCATTTTTTTCTGAGTATTAGCATCATTTCACATGTTTATTAGCCGTATGTATTTACTTTCCTTGGAATTGCTTACTCATATCCTTTGTACACTTTCCTAGGTGGTTGTCTTTCTTATACATTTCTAGAGCCTTTTTGTATATCAGTTACATTGAAACTTTGTGTCATTTTTCTCAGCCTATAAATTGTTTTATGACATTACTTATGGTGTCCTTTACCGTAGAAAAATTTGTAATTTCTATGTAATAATTTCTTAAAGTTGCTGAGTCAAATATTTGAGTTTCCACTAGAGATTAAAATATTCATGTTCTCCTTCTCAACCTTATTCAAGGGTGCCCTGCTTCATGAATTCAATCTTATGGGCTGAATGTACAGACTCAAGTGAGACAATTCAAAGAACAAAACTCCACAAGTGTATTGGACAGAAAATTTGGGAGAAAAATATTAGAAAAATAACCCCTATGAACCATTTTGGAACAAAGGTTGAGAACAACTCTTCACTAACATTCACACTCTATGTAGAAGGCTAAGCAAAGGCCATCGACTGCCAGCCACATGTCCCAACACGAACTATTCAACACCAAAGTCCTTCCAGCCAATGGATCCCAGCCATGCCTCTGATCCCCGTCATCCTTGGGTGGCCTTCAGCTCAAGCAACACCTGTTCCTCCCCTCACCTCCCTGGACAGAGGGACCCTGTGCTAGCCTCACCATTGAAAGCAAGGGAGCAAAGAAAATGAACAAGAGATCAAAAGGAGAGGCACTAAAATCCAAAGCCGAATGTTCGCTGTTAACTGCCAACTCAAGATCGATTAGGAATGAATGTTAAACATTGCTGAAATTACAGGGTAAGTTAATGGGGGAGGGGGGGAAAGATTCCATTTACAAAAAGCTGATTGACACAAAATTTTGAGAGCATGCCTGGTTCATAATGAAAGGCCCGCCTACACTTCAGGCTTGCTGAGCTGCCATTCTCCAGCTACCAGGCCTCCCTCGGGGACAAATGGGTTTGGGTCTCAATATGCATTTTTCAGGCTCCTAAGGAGTTTTGGGATGATCACTATCATTCAGCCCTAACTGCAGCCGATTTTCTCTGCATTAATCTTGACATCAACACCCCACCCAAAAGACTTCTCTATGATAAAAAAACAACAACAACATCATGATTCATGTGATGGCATTCACACTTTGAGCTCACATCTCCCAGAAGCAACAGATTTTTGAGCTGACTGTGAGACTATAATGGAGGCCACCAGCGGTGAGCTCCTGGAAGAAAGAATTTCAATGTTTTCACAGGAGAAAGATAGAGGGAGTCCTTCTTTTGAAATAGAGCCCCTGTTTCACTCTGTAAGTGTGATGGGAATTTACTGCCCAACATGGGCTCATGTATTCCAGAGAGTGAATGTTCCCCTTGCCTGGGGTTGCTGAAGAATCTGAGGAAATGGAAGGTTCCCGAGACACCCCCCTTGAATACCAGTGTGCTAGCTCAGAACTGGACACATGAAAAGACAGTTGAGTTTTTCACCAGGGACAGGATCCAAAGATTACTGCCATTGTCCAGTCATTTGAGGGACACACAGCCCATCTCACACCTCATCACTCCATCTAACTTCTTAGTGATATTTTGTGGTTTGTTTTTTTAAACAAACCTCTGGCCAGTGTGTATCAGTGGTTAAGCACTGACCCAAGAGATCACTAGTTCGATTCCCAGTCAGGGCAAATGCTCAGGTTGCATGCTCAGTCCCCAGTAGGGCATGTGTAGGAGGCAGCAGATCAATGTTTCTCTCTCATCAATGTTTCTCTCTCTCTCTCCTCCTTTCCTTTCTCTCTAAAATCAATAAAAACGTATTTCAAAAATATATGAGTTGGCCAGACCATGACCTGGCTTACAGCATTACAGAATAGTTCTCATGATCTCATATGTGTATTTCATAACATAATAATTTAGAGAAATAATTTAGCTCACTTTCATCCTAAGATGAATATGAACGAAATGCCAATAATGGGGTGGAAGGCAGCTAGACAGAAAAAGCAGGGCTGGGTTGGCAAGCTGCCACATGAAAGCAATGAAATTATTGGAGCACAATTCCAAAAAAGTTTAGCAGCCATTCGTCTCACTCACTGAATACGCATGTTAGAGACACAGCTGAAATCTCCCTCTCCCTAAACTCATAATAATCAAGGACACTGGGGAGAAGCCTGGTGCTCAGAGAAGTAGCTGTCATCTTGAAAGGCCTTTTTCTAAACTCTAAGGTGCCTTGACAGCATTCCCTTGTGCCTGACCTACTGTGCTGGCCTGGCGAGTTCTCTGCACCCCACCCCACAGCCACTGCGAATGTTGCTGACATACTGCCCATTATGGCTGGGCTCCTCCGTTCACCAATTGGAGGCCATGAGCACAATCTGGACCCAATCTGTCTGTTGAGCCTTATCTCCCCTCACTTTCAAATAGGATCACCCCCTCTACCCCCCATATACAGAAACTTGACCTTTCCCTTGATAACACATTACAATTTTTCAGATGCGGGTGCTGTTTCCTCTGCCTGAGATGCCCACCTTCCAGAATCTATCAGTTGCTAACTCCTCCCATGAGGCCTAGTTCAATAGCTTTCTCTTCTTCCTGTAAAATGTCTTATCCTGTGAACAGCTCTCCATCTTGAATTATAAATATTTGCAATCCTCACAGCACTTGTAATATTGTAAATGCTAAATAAGTATGTACTGAATGACACAAAATCTTTGTTGAAATGAACTGAACTGGATTTTGGTATTTCTCATTGGTCTTTTACCTTGCTATGATGTTATTATTTTTAAATCCTCATGTAGACACAGAGAGAGAGGAAGGGGAAGGGGGAGAGAGAGAGAGAAACATTGATCTGTTGCCTCCCTTACATGCCCCAACTGGGGATTGAACCTGCAACCCAGGCATGTACCCTGACCAGGAACCAAACCTGTAACCTTTTTGGTGTACAGCATGACACTCCAACCAACCGAGCCACCCATTTATCAGATTTTGTTCTCATGGTTATAAAAGTCATACATGAACATCAGAAAAACATAATCAGAAAAAAATAACCTATAATCATCACCTAGGGAGAGCCATTCTCATTATCCTCTTAAGTGCACATTTTATGTCAATGCAGTAAGTTTACTTGTGGAAGTCCTACGCCCTGTGCATACTTTCCTGAATTCAGATCAAGTCACACACTATGTACTCACCCAGCATTTGGTTAACCAGAAATCTCTGCCAATGAGCACTCCTACATTTTGACAGTACAATGCAAGCAAATGCTCTTAGTGAGACTGGGGGGCCCCTCAAATTTCTGCAGTGCTTTTTCTGAATCATAAATTCATAGAACTTTATAGCTCAGAGTGACCTCAGAGAACATCTCCACTAATGCCACCTCCCCTTCCTCCCATGTGTTTGGCAAACATGGCTAGTCACTCAAGATATTTTTCAAAGATGGTTTTGGACATGGTCTCAGAATCCTCCTCCAGGTAATCAAATCCATCGACTGAAAACTGTATGCAGTGTGGCTCCTCCCCCTAGTTCTGCAGATGGTCAAATGCCCTAAGAGAGGCTGAGTCGCTTCCCAAGGTTCCAAGGCCCATGAGAAGCAGAGCAGGAAGCAGAACTCTAACTCTGCTCTAGCGTCCTTCCCTTTATGTCACACATCTAATAAAGATGGGATTAGTTTGATATTGTTTGAATTTAAAATGTGTTTTAAGGCAGTTTGATTTTTTCAAAATTCAGAAGCCAAACAAATCTATATAGCAATGTATTAAGTACTATATGTGATTAAACAGAAATTTCTAAATTCATGAACCCCAAGAAATACCCTGGCTTCAGATAAGTCTCCTGATCATGTTAATTACTCAGTAAACATTTGAGAACTTACTTTGCCTCTACTCTCTGCTAAACTCTGGCAGAAAAAAATAATGTAAGGTGTGGTCTTTTGTACTTGAGGAACTTGCTGCGTAGGGTGTTAAGCACCCACTTCAGATCCCATCTTTTTATCCTCTGGCTCCAGCCGGATGGACTCCCAGAAAACGTGTTGTGGGGAGTGAAGACAGCAGAAGGATGAAGGTGGAAGAAAAGAGCCCCCCACTATGATGGGCTGCACTGTCTCTGTCCAGAGGTCATGCTGGAGTCCTAACTCCCAGTATCTCAGAAGGGACTGTATTTGGAGGGAAGGTAAAGAGGTGACTGCGCCAAAGTGAGGCGTTAGAGTGGCCCTAATTCAACCTGACTGGTGTTTTTATAAGAAGGGGAATATGGACACATGAAGCAACAGCCGGCACATACACAGAGAGAAAGACCACGTGAGGACACAGCGAGAAGCTGACCATCTACAAGCCAATGAGAGAAGCCTCAGGAGAAACCAAATTTGCTGACACCTCCATCTTGAACTTCCAGCCTCCAGGACTGGGAGAAAACACATTCCTGTTGTTGAAGCCCCCAGCCTGTGGTATTTCTGGCTTCACTAGCAAACGGATACACCTAACTACTAATAATGACTCCATCATCAGAGCAGGTTCAATAACGGGAGAACCTTGAGAGTGAGTAGAGCCCTCTACTAAGCCAAGAGTTGGCTTTCTGAGAGTTCCAAGCGACTGTGGAAGACTCCCGGAGGAAGAAAGTGGAGGTATCACCTTGGATATGCCAAGGAAAACCTGAGGATAGAAGCGGAAGTGAGGCAGCTCTGGTGGATCAGTGCCAAGGAGAGGTAGTAAAGTGCTTGTTGACTTAACACATCCAGGAGAAGGGAGTAGGGACTCTATTACAGGGCACCATCATTAGGCCAGGGCACTCTGGGCAGTGAGAAAGGCCCCATATAGACGTCTTAGCTCAGCAGGGTCTCGTATGTTTCCTGAAGAGGGCATATGCTCACGGTGGGGTTGACAGACTGGCTCCGTGGGTATACGATCCCCCACCTATGCACTGTAGAGACTAAGCTTGAGACAGGCAAGGACTCTGGCAAGAGTCAGGACTCCACTGCATGAAACACTGAGCTAGTAGTTAAGAATGTCTCCCTCCTATCCTCACACACACACAATCCTACCTATACTTCCTACAGGGTCTCCCTGGCTACAGAGAAGATACACAAAATGCAGCACAAAGCAGCATGGGAGAAGGAAAAAGCATCATGTCTAGACAGCAGTCAAGAGCTTAAGCAGGGGTGGGCAAACTTTTTGACTCGAGGGCCACAATGGGTTCTTAAACTGGACCGGAGGGCCAGAACAAAAGCATGGATGGAGTGTTTGTGTGAACTAATATAAATTCAAAGTAAACATCATTACATAAAAGGGTACGGTCTTTTTTTTTTTAGTTTTATTCATTTCAAACGGGCCGGATCCTGCCCGCGGGCCGTAGTTTGCCCACGGCTGGCTTAAGACATGCCCTGCTGCTTCCGGGCTGCGTGACATAACGGGATCTTCAGCCCCGCTGTGAGGTGGGGATGATCATATCAATCTCACGGCTCTAGTGAAAATCAAGTGTGATAAAATATGGTCATGTTTGAAGCCATTAGGGAACTCCATAAATGCTAGTGGCCTTGGCAATTATTAAATGTACTTACCATATCTCTTTCTGCTTATTAAGTTGTCCTATCTTACTGGCAGATTGACTTACAATGTAGACATGCATTTTATGACCAGTTAGACTTTGAGCAATTGAGGGAAACAGCCATATGTTCATTTTTTTCCTGTCTTCCCTTTACGTGTATTAGAGAACTGTGCATGCAATGAGCATTTAACAAGCACCTATTTTGCTAATGTCCAGTCTACCCTGTGGTTCTATGCTTGGAAATGGTTCCATGGCCTCCCACCAACCCTGACTGTAGTATTTTAACACTCTCAGATTTTCCCCTATCCTATGATCTCCTTCATGTCTCTGCTACCAGTCATCTCATAACTCAAGCCAGCCTGCACACTGCCACCAAGATCTTTCTGGAACACTATTTTTAAAACATTCAATTTCTTATGCAAAAACTTTTAGTCAGTGACTGACTGCTCACAGAGAAATGTTCTAACTCCCTAGCTTGGCATTCAAGGCCTCACATAATGTAGCACCAACCACACACCCATATGTCATGACCTTCCTAACAAATCTTCCACTACGATCAATGTGGCCTGCTCGTTGATGCTATACAAGGAATATTTGCTGCATAAGTAGATGGATGTTTGACCAGCACCACAGAAATGACCATATCATGCCCAATTCTACCTCCTTGTTTTTGTCCATGCTCTTCTTCCCACCTGGAGTGTCTCTCTGTCTTAGGGCCACTGATTACACATATGACTAAGATATAACTGTTGCTATTTAGAGATTTGTATATACTACCCACACAGCCACACACAGGAGCCTTCCTTCTCTCTCTTGTACTTAAGTCCCTCCAGTGCTGAAACACCAGCTCAAGCCTCATCTCCTAAAGCAGAGGTGGGGAATGTCCGGCCCACGGGCCATATAAGGCCCGAGAAATCATTTGATCTGCCCCTGCCAGGGCATTAGGGGTGAGTTAATTAAATGTTTGACCAAACATAGCAGGCTAATTTTTAGGTTGATAATTTTGTATGGCTCGCAAATGATTTTATAAATATCCAAATGGCCCTTGGGAGAAAAAAGGTTCCCCACCCCTGTCCTATGGGAACAAACCTTTTCTGACTCCATGGTGCTCAGGACTGTCTCTCTTCTTAGAATTCCTCATGACACATTGCCTACACCATGCCCTTGGCTTCTAGCACCCTCCCTCCTGCATTATGACTTGAACTTCCATGTAAGTCCACCAGATAATAAGTCCCTTAAGGGAACACTCCATCTCTTCTACTTCAATGCATCCCCATACCCATCCCACTGCTACGAACGCAGGGCCATCCATTTGGGGCGCCTTGGAAGGGAGCAGTGTCTGACACGAATTCTCAGTTTCATGGGCAGTCAAGTGTTGACCAGCCCTAAGCATGCTTTGATCTCTGTTATCTCTGACCCATTTGTCAACTTTGCTCAAAATCTCACCCTGAGATGAATGAACCCAAAGAAAAACAAGAAATGACTTCAACTGCACATGTCAGCACAGGTTTCAACACGTGGATGAGGGGTGTCAGCATGAAGTGACATTATCCAGAGGAGTTGTATCTGCATATCTGTCATAGTGATCAGGATGTACTCCCCTTCACAGCAAGAATGATGACACGCTGACTCACCACATGAGGCTGCCTTCCCAGTGGTGAAGCTGGCCTATGCTGACCCAGCCCCGCTCCCTCACTAGGCGCACCTGGAGAGTGAACAGGTACTTGTGCTGTGCAGTTCACTTGGCTAGTGACCTGAAACCGATCAATGGCTCCACAAAGAGGAAAACCTACCCGGGACATATACTAATGGAACACATGAGAGCAACTTGGTTCTCATCTCGTTTTCATGGCCATCTATGTGCTACAATAATAAACACAATAATGTAAAATATGTGTAAAATAAAACAAGATAAAAATAAAACCATTTATAAGCTCTAATAACCGAGACATGTATCTGTTCACCGCAAATCTCTTCTCTGAACTCCAGAGTCATATGTCCGGCTGCCTATTCAAGTTCCGCTGTAGTTGTGCAATAGCCACCTCAAACTTAACATGTCGAAAACTGAGCTCCTGGTGGTCCCCTCACAAGCCTGTTTCTCCCACGATTTTCCCCATATTAGTAGTTACAATGCCATTTTACTAGATTTTCGGGCCCCAAACCTTCAAGTTACCCTTCAAGTCCCCTCTCTCACACATCCTACTTCTGGTTCATCAATAAATGTGTCAGCCTTTCTTTCAAAACCTACCCAGAATTCCACTCCTTCTCAGCACCCTCACTTCTACCACCTGGTCTAAGCCACCACCAGCTCTTGGATCACTGCCATGGATTCCACACTGATCTCTCTGTTCTCCCACCTTTGCCCTCATTCAGTCTGTTCTCAACACAGCAGCCAGAGTGACCCTGTTGTCACTGCCATCTTCAAAGCTCTCCAAAGGCTTTCTATCTCACCCGAAGTGAAAAGTGAAAGCATCACCATGACCTACAGGGCCAAAAATGACCTGTGTCCCACATCTGACCTCATCTCCTACTACTGCCCTCCTGTCTATAAGCTCTACCCACACTGTCCTCATAGCTCTTCCTCAACCTCTCTGGGTCTTCTCCTACCTTAAGGCTTTCAGACCTGCTATTCCTTCTCAGAAAGCTTGTTCCCCCAGATATCCATATGTCTTAATTCCTAGCTTTCTTTGGGTCTTTATTCAAAAGTCCATTTTCCTTGAGGCCTTTCGTAATTATCCTATATATATGCAAATCAACCGAACAGCGGAATTACCTGTCGCTATGACATGCAATGACCACCAGGGGGCAGACGCTCAACGCAAGAGCTGCCCCCTGACGGTCAGTGTGCTCTCATAGAGGGAGCGCCACTCAGCCACAAGCCTGGCTGACAGCTGGTGAGTGCAGCAGTGGTGGCAGGAGCCTCTACCACCTCTGTAGGAGTGCTAAGGATGTCCAACTGTGGCTTAGGTAGCGGGCCTAAGCCACAGTCGGACATCCCCCAAGGGCTCTCGGACTGCTAAAGGGTGCAGGCTGGGTTGAGGGTCCCCCCCCTCCATGTGCACAAATGTCATACACTAGGCCTCTAGTTTAGTATATAATTATGGCAAGATGTGTGACTCTGTGTACTAGAATAATAGGTGTAGCAATATGTTCAATAATTTAGAAAAAGTCTCAAGAAAGCCATATGTAATTGTAAATTTCTGACAAGGTAAATTAACCAACATGTATATATGTATTTTTATCTTATCACTTTTACCGCAAATGATTTTATAAATATCCAAATGGCCCTTGGGAGAAAAAAGGTTCCCCACCCCTGTCCTATGGGAACAAACCTTTTCTGACTCCATGGTGCTCAGGACTGTCTCTCTTCTTAGAATTCCTCATGACACATTGCCTACACCATGCCCTTGGCTTCTAGCACCCTCCCTCCTGCATTATGACTTGAACTTCCATGTAAGTCCACCAGATAATAAGTCCCTTAAGGGAACACTCCATCTCTTCTACTTCAATGCATCCCCATACCCATCCCACTGCTACGAACGCAGGGCCATCCATTTGGGGCGCCTTGGAAGGGAGCAGTGTCTGACACGAATTCTCAGTTTCATGGGCAGTCAAGTGTTGACCAGCCCTAAGCATGCTTTGATCTCTGTTATCTCTGACCCATTTGTCAACTTTGCTCAAAATCTCACCCTGAGATGAATGAACCCAAAGAAAAACAAGAAATGACTTCAACTGCACATGTCAGCACAGGTTTCAACACGTGGATGAGGGGTGTCAGCATGAAGTGACATTATCCAGAGGAGTTGTATCTGCATATCTGTCATAGTGATCAGGATGTACTCCCCTTCACAGCAAGAATGATGACACGCTGACTCACCACATGAGGCTGCCTTCCCAGTGGTGAAGCTGGCGTATGCTGACCCAGCCCCCTTCCCTCACTAGGCGCACCTGGAGAGTGAACAGGTACTTGTGCTGTGCAGTTCACTTGGCTAGTGACCTGAAACCGATCAATGGCTCCACAAAGAGGAAAACCTACCCGGGACATATACTAATGGAACACATGAGAGCAACTTGGTTCTCATCTCGTTTTCATGGCCATCTATGTGCTACAATAATAAACACAATAATGTAAAATATGTGTAAAATAAAACAAGATAAAAATAAAACCATTTATAAGCTCTAATAACCGAGACATGTATCTGTTCACCGCAAATCTCTTCTCTGAACTCCAGAGTCATATGTCCGGCTGCCTATTCAAGTTCCGCTGTAGTTGTGCAATAGCCACCTCAAACTTAACATGTCGAAAACTGAGCTCCTGGTGGTCCCCTCACAAGCCTGTTTCTCCCACGATTTTCCCCATATTAGTAGTTACAATGCCATTTTACTAGATTTTCGGGCCCCAAACCTTCAAGTTACCCTTCAAGTCCCCTCTCTCACACATCCTACTTCTGGTTCATCAATAAATGTGTCAGCCTTTCTTTCAAAACCTACCCAGAATTCCACTCCTTCTCAGCACCCTCACTTCTACCACCTGGTCTAAGCCACCACCAGCTCTTGGATCACTGCCATGGATTCCACACTGATCTCTCTGTTCTCCCACCTTTGCCCTCATTCAGTCTGTTCTCAACACAGCAGCCAGAGTGACCCTGTTGTCACTGCCATCTTCAAAGCTCTCCAAAGGCTTTCTATCTCACCCGAAGTGAAAAGTGAAAGCATCACCATGACCTACAGGGCCAAAAATGACCTGTGTCCCACATCTGACCTCATCTCCTACTACTGCCCTCCTGTCTATAAGCTCTACCCACACTGTCCTCATAGCTCTTCCTCAACCTCTCTGGGTCTTCTCCTACCTTAAGGCTTTCAGACCTGCTATTCCTTCTCAGAAAGCTTGTTCCCCCAGATATCCATATGTCTTAATTCCTAGCTTTCTTTGGGTCTTTATTCAAAAGTCCATTTTCCTTGAGGCCTTTCGTAATTATCCTATATATATGCAAATCAACCGAACAGCGGAATTACCTGTCGCTATGACATGCAATGACCACCAGGGGGTAGACGCTCAACGCAAGAGCTGCCCCCTGACGGTCAGTGTGCTCTCATAGAGGGAGCGCCACTCAGCCACAAGCCTGGCTGACAGCTGGTGAGTGCAGCAGTGGTGGCAGGAGCCTCTACCACCTCTGTAGGAGTGCTAAGGATGTCCAACTGTGGCTTAGGTAGGGAGCAGGCCTAAGCCGTCAGTCAGATATCTCCTGAGGGCTTCCAGACTGCTAAAGGGCACTGGCAGGGCTGAGGGACCCCCCCTCCAGTGCACGAATGTCGTGTACCGGGCCTCTAGTCCTTTATAAAACAGCACCATCAGGTCCTCCTACCAAAACCTCCCATGTCCCTTCAGATGGTAACCCCTTCTATCACACTATGTATATAACTTTTTTGTTTGCTTGTACATTGTTCAGAATGTAAGTTCCATGAAGGCAGAGCTTTGAATCATTTTTGCTCCCTACTGTGCCTAGTACATAACAGATGCTCAATAAAAATTTGTTATATGAGTAAACTTTAATAAACTGAAAGCCACTGTATACCTATGACCCCCCCCCCCAAAAAAAAATTTTTTTTATAATCTTGAAGTACTTTAGGACCAGATTAAGCAGACTTTCTGAAAATTACCTTCAAGAATAACTAACTTTAAAGAAATTTTTCTTGGCAGCAGCTATGTATTTGGTCTTCATTCAACAAACATTTATTGAGCACATAATATGTGCCAGGAACTGAAATAGGTGCTAGGGAGGCAACAGTGACCAAGGAAAATATAGCTTCTGACCTTTTAAAATATACACTCTAGCAGAATTAGACCTTAACTTCACCAAGTAGTGAAATATCTCTGGATATTAATTATGTTGTCTATAAAATATAGATGATGAAACTTCACCTACCCAAGGTCAGAGGACTCAACCAGATGATTTTTTGATATCTCTTTTCTCACTATGGATCTTATCTGCCACACCCATTGTCGTCCCATCTCTGGCATCTTCCTGTTCTCCCCAACAACATTTCTCTCTGGTTCATCTATTCCCCCCGTCTCACATATCCACATAAATACAGATACACAATCGATTCATAGTTGGTTCATCTGTAACATTCAAGACATCTCTGCAAATTAAATGTCATGCAGGGCCTCAGTGTCTGCATCTTTGGGCCCAGGAGCAAGGCAGGGGGAAACGACATATCAAGTTCAGAGTCTAACAAAAAGGAGTTGCCATGCAGTCCCAAGAAGCTTTCCTTCCCACTGAAAATACATTCCCTCAGTTGTGGGCTCACCCAGCTAAATGTGGACAAAGCAGCAGTCACCGCGATGACATGAAAAGCCCTAATGGCACTTCCAAAGGAGTCATTGTGCTAATACCATATCACTCTGTCACTGTCACAACGTTGTACCCCTTAAAATACCCAGTCATTTGGGCTCTTTTGTAATGGAGAGAGGTGTGGGAGGAAATCTTTCCTTGGGAGAACATGGAGAAGGAGGGGCCTTCAGCAGCGTGGCAAAGAACATGGTATACACTTAAGCCTGCAGCACCTCTCGCTGCTATAATTGGGCATGATGGGGGAGTGGGAGAAGGGAAGCAGAAGTCCTTGATAAAGAGGATTAGCATGAAAGAGATAAGCATAAACGCTGCTAAATCATAGTCAGAGAAGCAACCAATCAGAACCAAGGTACCCAAGAAAGTTGCACCAATTCACTTTGTGGCTGGACAAACTCAGATCCCAGACTCTCTGTGTCCCAATCTCCTGCTAATTTACTCATCCATTCTGTATTTTCTAGTGGAACATAACTCACCAGAATGAACAAAACAGGCACTCAAGACATCGATTAGGAGACACGAATTGCTTATAAAAAACACACCTTAGATATAAAGATGCACAGAAAGGTTGAAACAGAAGAGCACATTAAACCCCACCAAGTTAGAAGGAAATACTAAAGAACAGAAATAAATATAAAAAATTTACAATATAGAAAATCAACAGAACCAAGAATTATTTTTTGAGAAGACTAAATCAAATTGATAAACTTCTAGCAAGATTGATAAAAAATAAATAAAATAGAAGAAAGAAGCATAGATTATCAATATCAGAAATGAAACAAAAAACAGGACATCACTACAGATCTGATGGATATTAAAAAAGATAATAATGGATGATTAACAACTTTATGTAACTACATTTGAAAATTAAGATTCAATGGATATATTATTTTAAGGCACAACTTAAAAGACGGACACAAGAGAGGTAGGAAAGCTCAACAGTCTGATGTCTAGCAAATAACAAAAAAACCCAAACTTGATTAAATTATTTATATTGATCTTTGCATTGATCATGACTTTTCTCCTTCCTTCTTTTAATATAGTGAATTATATTGATTAATTTTTCACTATTAAACAAACTTGGAACTTGGATAAAGTCAAAATAAAAGGGGGGGAGGCAACCCCATGGAGCCCAGATGGCTTCATGAATAAATTATAAGGAAACAACCTCAATTCCTCAATTTACAATTTTTTCCAAAGAACCGGAAAAAAAGAGGGGACATACCTTGCTTTGCGATTGAAACCTACCCTTGATATCAAAACCTGCCCAGGACATTTCAAGAAAAGAAAAGTAACAGGTCAATCCCTGTTTTGAGGATAGATAATGTAATCCTAAACCAGAATACAGCAAATCAAACCCAGTGACATAGAAAACCCACAGCACAACAAAGTTGGTGTTAGTCTAGGACTGAAAGTTTAACACTGGAAAATCAGTGTAATTCACTATATTAAAAGAATATACAGAAAATTTGTGATCAATGCAATAAATAGAGAAAAATAATTTAATGCAGTTCAACCTCTCTCTGTGTTCATGACTTTAAAAAAAAAACACACACACACACACACAACTAGCAATTTAGGAATAGCAGAAAACTGTCTTGGCCTGAAAAATGTTATATATGAAAACCTACAGCAAACATCATATTTAATGAGAAAATACTGAAAGCTTTCCCACTGGGACTGTGAATAAGAAAAGAACATCCATTTTTACCATTTCCATTTAATTTGTACTGGAGGTCCCAGCCAGTGCAACAAGAAAGAGAAATAATGGTATGAAGATTGGGAAAGAAGAACTAAAACTCTCATTATTTGCAGATGTCATGATTACGTATGCAGAAAATCCAAAAGGTTCTTCAGATATAATATTAAAATAAATAAGTGAATTTAGCAAGACAGCTGGATACAAGTTCAATATACAAAATTCATTTTATGTTGATATACTGGCAAAAAGTATTAGAAAACGAACTTTAATACCAATGACAAGAGCATTAAAAAACCATTGTTTAATAAAAGATGCATCTGTATCAGACCTCTGCATAGAATCCCACAAAACATTACTGAGAAAAATTAAGGGAGATACAATAAATGGAGGAATGCACCAAGTTCATGAATAACCTATATAGTCCCAATAACCTACAGAATGCAGTTCCAGTCCTAACTCCAGCAGGATTTTTTTTTTTTAGCAAAATTGACAATTCTAAAATATATGTGGAAGTGCTAAGAGGGAAAAAAAAGTAGCCAAGACAAACCTGAAAAAGGGGATAAATTTGGAGGAATTCTATTACTGCATATCAAAATTTATTATGAAGCTACAATTAAGAAACTGTGGTATTTGGTGCAAACAGAGACACAATGAAATGAGTCGAGAGTCCAGAAATGGACTCATACACATATTGCCAGTTGATTTAGGATAAAGGTGACAGAGAGAGTAATGAAGAATAGTCTTTTCAATAAATAGTGCTAGGTCAATTGGACATCCATATGGGAAAGAAAATGAATCTTAACTCCCACTTACAACATACATAGAAATCAATTCTGGGTGGATTGAAAACTAAATGTGAAAAATAAACCAATAAAACTTGTAGAAAATACGACAGGAGAATATCTCCATGACCTTGACGTGGGAAAAGTTCCTGCACTAACCTGACAGTTTTGTGTATTCAAAAGGTGAATGAGGGGGTTTCTTGCTGGTTATTGTCGATTATAGTAGCTATTCAAGAAAGCATTTATAAATGTGGTGTGTATGTATGTGTGCACATGTATGTGCATGTATGTGCACGTGTGTGTGTGTGAATCTTTACTCCATGGGAGTGTCCCAACCATCTGCTACTGAATCCGGCCCAGAATAGAGTGGCATCAAATCGGAAAAGGGATAACACCAAGGGCTATTGCCTGGAGGTCAGACAGAATTCTAGGAGGCCCCAGTAACCATCATAAATACCATTTTTTTTAGGATCCATATGATTTTTTTATTCCATGATATGAATAAGATGGCAAATTCTGTTTCCATAGTAATTTATCAGAATCCATGGTTTCATTTACTACATGACGTGGACAAACAATAATCACCTAAAATACTGTGTGTTATAAAAGAAAATTCCTAAGTAGTTGTATTTTTATAGTATTACTTTATAGAGAGATATGCTAATTTTAAATACTGTTGGGACATATGCTGATGTCCCAACAGTATTTAAATTTAAGTAGCATTACATAGTTTAAAACGTTCTAAAAGTAACCATCATAAATATCATCTTTCCCTTTAAAAGATGGTGACGCCCTGGCTGCTTTGACACAGTGTTCAGAGCATCAACCCAAAGGTTGGTCAAGGGCACATACGTCCCTTTGCAGGTTCATGCCCATCTACACTCCAAAATCTGGCCCCACGCACGGGTCGCTCACACACCTGATTCTCAGCCCCAAGAACTGACTTGCTTCTCTGACCAAGCTTTCCAATGACAAGTAAAACCATGCAAGAACCAGGGCCCGCATGTGCTCACGTTAACCCATCACCCTCCCTCAGGTAAAATGCCTGAGGCCAATTGTAATTTCAGTGTTTCCCAGAGCAAAAAGAGTGAGTCATGTGACTGGAAAGGTCCGTGGTTTTAGCCATCCCTCCAGGAGGGCAGCAGCTCAGGCGACCTGAAGTCCAGCCCAGACCAGAGCACCTCCTACCCTACAGGTGGGATGGGTCCTTCCTACACACTCCTCTGGGGTTCTTCCTTCCCGTGCTCCCACAGGTGGCCAGCACCCCCTCTGAGGGTCACCTTCTGTTCACAAATGCTAATGTCCCAACAGTATTTATTGTGATTGGTCCTGGGAGAGAGAAACTAGAAGGTGATCTAACAACCTCTGCTCTTGGCTTTGTGTATCGACACACCGAGGGTTCAGAGGATCAGGATGATGCGTTCTACACGCCAAACTGATGGGCTTTTCTCAGCCTTTCTGGACCAGTGCCCAGCACGTGGAAGGTGGATAGGGTAGGGCTGGGGATGTGCTCTGTGCTGGCAACTCTCTAACTGCATCAGGTGAGTTAGGAGTTCTCACTATGGAGCTACATGGAGATCCCTCAGCGGTCCTGGTTTCACCCACCTGCGTGTGAGGTTCACCTGTGCCGCTTACCAGCTGCGTGATCTTAAAGCAAAATATACCAATAAAACTTGAAAATAAGATAGGAGAATATTTGTGTTGTTTGACTCACTCGCAGCCTGTTTTGTCATCTACAAACTGCAGCTAATAAACAGTTCTCTCTCACAGAACTGTTGTGAACATTAAGTAAGATAATGCATAAAGGAACTAAACAGTGCTTGATGCCACAATGACTGAATGGCTGTGATGATTTGCACTGGCTCATTAGTAATTTTCTTACAGCTTGCACGCAAGCACCCAAAGCCCTCCCCACCCGATCCCGTACAGTCCCAGAGCCCCTTCCTCCGCACTGAGTTTGGGGTCCCCACCCACCTGCCCACTGTGCCTCTCTCGCTATTTTTATTCTGCCACACTTGGGACTATTATTCCTAAACACTTCCCCATCATACCCAGCTGTTTCCTGTTTCAAATCCCTCGTCAAAAATCATCCTTTCCACACATCTTGCCTCCATTCCCTTACCATTGACAAACCACTACAACAACCAAGGAAATAAAAACAAACAAACAAACAAACATCTCTCAAACAAAAGAAAAGGTTTTAAATGAAAGGGAGCGTGGAAGAGCGGAACAGGCAGGAAATAAGACGGTCCTATTGCAACGCTTTCTGCCAGGGCCCTCACCTCCGGGGGCGAGGCTTTATTTTCCTGTTTGTCTGATTTCAAGCCTAAGCCTGAAGGCAGCCCCAGCATTTTACTTTGTTTCCGAGGAGCCCTGATGCACCTTTTGTGCCTGGCGGATGATAAATAAGAATTGGCATTACAATAAAGGCATGGCACCAGATAGATGGGCAGGAGGTGGCCCTGCTGGGCAAAGCTAGGAAAAAAGCCAGGGAAGAAAAGTGCTCTGTCTTCATTTCCTTTTCCCAAGCTCAGTGCTCTCTGCAGACCCCAGAGGCTCCCCTCTGGCTGTGGTTGTCCTGAGTGGAAAGCTGCCTGCCTGCTCCAGGCTTCGGAGGGCGTAGGTCGCACTGCCCCAGCCCCGCAGGCTCAGAGCCCTCAGTCGGTCATTCCTGAGTCCTACAGTAACACGTGGGGCAGTGAGCAGAAATGTGGAAGAGGCCTCCCGACCCCAGGAAGCAGGCAGCTACAGCAGAGATGCGCCAGGGCAGAGCGCTGGCACCAAGGCCCCGGCATGGGACTAGAAAGGGGGGAGTGCAAGCAAAGGGGGTCCCGCCCAGAAATGCCAGCGTTGGGGGCCTCTCTGTGAACACACCCAATGAATGACAGCCACATAGCCAAGCCCCGTCCATGTCCAATGGTCCTCGCGTTCATCCAGCATTTTCCCTTCTCACTTGGCTGTCACTCACCCCAGGCCCTTGTGCCCTCCGATCAGGCCCCATTACAACAGCCTTCCAGTCACACCTGGCTTCCCTCAACCCACATACCTCTGCCTAAAACACTCCTCCAAACAGAGTTTTCATAATGGGTCTTCTCTGTGGAAACATCCTCTTTAACGTCCCTTGTCAGCAGGATGAAACCCAAGGGTCCAGGCCCGGCAACCACAGCCTCTGAGCTCGGTCGGCGCCCCCTCCTCCTTAAATCCTATTTCCCACTGATTTCAGCTGCTCCTCAAATCCATCCCAGCCGCTCTGCTTCTGCTCGCACATTAACCTCACCTGGGCATCCTCGTGGCTCAGGTCTGTGCGCCTTACTCTCCGCCCGTCTCCCCTCCCCCACCTATTCTCGGCCCTTCTCTGTGCCCTAGCCCTGCAGCTAGTCCCAGACCAGAGCACCTCCTACCCTACAGGAGAGAGCTGGGCGCAAGCCTTCCCCAACTGCCTCCAGCTTCAGTGTGGCAATTCTGGGTGGGCCGGCCCCTCTGTGATCACTGTCAGGGAGCCCCTCGCCCCCTTTCCTGCACGCCGCTTTCATTGGCTCATCACCCCATGTTCTCACCTTGCCTGAGGGAAGGGAGGCGGGGGGGGGGGGGGGGGGGGGGGGGGAATGGCAACCCCCGGTATCTGGTCCCTGGGGTTCCCACACGGCTTGTTGGCCCTGACCACATCTCTTCAATACTCCCTTCATGGAATCCTCTTTGAACCCAGCTGAAGTGCCTGCTGTTTCCTGCCAGGATCCAGCTTGAAACACCATCTTCCCAGCCTCATTCCAAACCCCACCTCCTCCAAGAACTTTCTTTCCCACTGTAGCTGAGAGATGGCTCATCTCTCGTCACTCCCCAACATCCTTTCTTCATTTCAACCCTCGGTGGAGCTTTACTGTTTTCAAAGCGTTTGACATAAATGAACTCGTCTGTTCCTCACGACAACCCTGAAAGATAGACAAGGTGCTATTATCGTTAATAATCTCGTTCGCATTTTGCAGAGAGCTGAAGCTCCTCGCGAGCAAGAGTCGTGGCCAAGAACACGCAGCTGTTAGGTCGTCGTAACGCAGGTGGTTTGGGCCACTGGATGTGGGGTGCCGGAGATACACCAAAAAAACCGGGCCAGGTAAGAAGGAGCCTTCAGGCCCAGACTCTTCCCTACACCTTTCTCACTGCCCTGCCCACCCCCGCCCGGTGCTTGAATCAACGCCCCGGACACCCTGGTGGTCAATACATTCATTCACTTGTTCAGTCTCTACAATGGGCCGGCAGGGTGCCACCCCCGGCGGTGCCATGGTGAGCAAGACCGGCACTGCTCTGCTCTTGTGGGGTTCACGTCAGCAGGAGGCACGCATTACATAAGACATTACACAAACCGCTGCAATAGTACAACGGTGGTGAGTGCTCCTCTGAAGGAAAACAGACAGTCTGGGTGTGCCTTGGTTTAGGGTGGATGCTCAGGGAAGATTTTCCTGGGGGCTGTCCTTCAGACTGGGATCTAAGAGACGAGTAGGAGTTAACGAGAAAGGAGAGGGCTCCCGAGGGGAGAAACGCCCATGCATACAGAACAGCAGGTCCAAAGGTTCTGAGGTTGGTGTCTCGGGGAAGGGGGTAAGGGGTGCATCATTCTGACAGAGGCTAGCATGGCCACAGTACAAACCCGAGGGCCTCCGAGGCCAGAGGCTGGCAGAGGCCATGTGCCTTGAGGGCCGTGTTAAAGATTTCTGTCTATATTTCAAGTGCAGCAGGAATCCAATAAAGGGTTTGCGAAGGACAGTGGCCTGGGAGATGTGCGTAGTTTAGAAATCATTCTGGCTGCAGAGGAGAGGAGGGACTGAAGATGCACCAGCGGGAAGCCTGGGAAGACGGTCAGGAGGTGGCGCTGTCACCGGGAAAGGAGGTGGTGGCTAATTGGCGTAGTCGCAGTGCGTGGAGGCCTGGGGACGGGCTGGGATATACTTTGGAGGTGGCAACCTAAGACTTGGTGTTTGATGGGGACAGAAGGTGAAGAAGTGGGGGGATGACATGGAGGCTTGTGGCTCATGCACCCAAATAGATGGGGTGGGGAGACTGGGAAAAGGGGCCGGCAGGAGGGTCCAGACATCAGGTTAAGGCTCGTTAATGCGGGGTATTTAGGAATGGTGCTCACAGGAAGCAATTAGCCATATTACCCTGGAGCTCAGAAGAGAGTTCTGGGCTAGAAATATAAACTCGAGTCATCAGCATATGGTCAAGGGACTTCCAACTATATCCCCAGAGTGTGTGAAAAGAAATGAGGGCCCGAAGGAGAAAAAGCAACCAGAGAGAGACGGAAGGACAAAGGACCTCGCATGCCACGAAAGCCGTGAGCTTCAAGAGGAGGCGCGGAGCAACTGCTGCAGGTCAGTGAGAGACAAAGCATCACATACGAGTCTATGTCCATACACCCCAGGTCACATGGCTGAGTTTCACAAGCTCAAAGGACCTCAAGTTCACATCCAGCCCACTGGCCTGAAAGTCTGCCCTAAAATCGCCATCTGCACGAATACCCATGAGGTAGAGCCCGAACCCTCTGCTGAAGCTCCCCAAGACATGGCCCCTCTCCCCAACCACGTCAGAACCAGGACAGGGACGCCCAGGCCCGCCTTTCAGACTCGGGGCAGTGGCGAGTGCTGCTCGAGGGCCCCTGGGAGGCGACAGAAAGAGCTGCAGAGACAGACAATGCGATCTGTGCTGGATCCCGAACTGCTGGGAACACCGGGTGCTGATTAAATTTTCATGCCTCCTGACAGATTCTCCCCCTGCCTCTTTTTCCCCGTGTTTTCTTTTTCCATTGTTATTCCTGTTTCAAATGCATAAAGAAGAGAAAACAATAAAAGGGATTCTCTTCTTGCATGTGTTTTGGCTTGAGGTGTTAGTGCTGGCTTGGGCATCACTCTGGCTTCCAGGATAAGTGGTGCCATAGCCAGAGGCTGGCAGAGGCCATGTGCCTTGAGGGCAGTGTTAAAGATTTCTGTCTATATTTCAAGTGCAGCAGGAATCCAATAAAGGGTTTGCGAAGGACAGTGGCCTGGGAGATGTGCGTAGTTTAGAAATCATTCTGGAGGCAGAGGAGAGGAGGGACTGAAGATGTGCAAGCGGGAAGCCTGGGAAGACGGTCAGGAGGTGGCGCTGTCACCGGGAAAGGAGGTGGTGGCTAATTGGCGTAGTCGCAGTGCGTGGAGGCCTGGGGACGGGCTGGGATATACTTTGGAGGTGGCATCCTAAGACTTGGTGTTTGATGGGGACAGAAGGTGAAGAAGTGGGGGGATGACATGGAGGCTTGTGGCTCATGCACCCAAATAGATGAGGTGGGGAGACTGGGAAAAGGGGCCAGCAGGTGGGTCCAGACATCAGGTTAAGGCTTGTTAATGCGGGGTATTTAGGAATGGTGCTCACGGGAAGCAATTAGCCATATTAGCCTGGAGCTCAGAAGAGAGTTCTGGGCTAGAAATATAAACTCGAGTCATCAGCATATGGTCAAGGGACTTCCAACTATATCCCCAGAGTGTGTGAAAAGAAATGAGGGCCCGAAGGAGAAAAAGCAACCAGAGAGAGACGGAAGGACAAAGGACCTCGCATGCCACGAAAGCCGTGAGCTTCAAGAGGAGGCGCGGAGCAACTGCTGCAGGTCAGTGAGAGACAAAGCATCACATACGAGTCTATGTCCATACACCCCAGGTCACATGGCTGAGTTTCACAAGCTCAAAGGACCTCAAGTTCACATCCAGCCCACTGGCCTGAAAGTCTGCCCTAAAATCGCCATCTGCACGAATACCCATGAGGTAGAGCCCGAACCCTCTGCTGAAGCTCCCCAAGACATGGCCCCTCTCCCCAACCACGTCAGAACCAGGACAGGGACGCCCAGGCCCGCCTTTCAGACGGGGCAGTGGCGAGTGCTGCTCGAGGGCCCCTGGGAGGCGACAGAAAGAGCTGCAGAGACAGACAATGCGATCTGTGCTGGATCCCGAACTGCTGGGAACACCGGGTGCTGATTAAATTTTCATGCCTCCTGACAGATTCTCCCCCTGCCTCTTTTTCCCCGTGTTTTCTTTTTCCATTGTTATTCCTGTTTCAAATGCATAAAGAAGCGCAGAGACAGACAATGCGATCTGTGCTGGATCCTGAGCTGCTGGGAACACCGGGTGCTGATTAAATTTTCATACCTCCTGACAGATTCTCCCCCTGCCTCTTTTTCCCTGTGTTTTCTTTTCCATTGTTATTCCTGTTTCAAATGCATAAAGAAGAGAAAACAATAAAAGGGATTCTCTTCTTGCATGTGTTTTGGCTTGAGGTGTTAGTGCTGGCTTGGGCATCACTCTGGCTTCCAGGATAAGTGGTGCCATAGCACCTGGAAAACAGAGTGTGTGCACATGCATGCACCACACACACACACACAACACATGCATGCATAGACAC
This sequence comes from Myotis brandtii, assembly GCF_000412655.1. NCBI lineage: Eukaryota > Metazoa > Chordata > Mammalia > Chiroptera > Vespertilionidae > Myotis > Myotis brandtii. The sequence goes on from NW_005370412.1 coordinate 966,469, forward strand.
AAACATATGCACGTACCACACGCACACACATACACATGTACAAATGTGCACACAGATACACACATTCACATATGTGCACACACTCACACAGTTGCACACACCACTCATGTATGCACACATGGATACAAACATGCACACACATGCACGCACCTACGCTCACAGGACTCTGACGCACACATACACATGTACAAATGTGCACACAGATGCACACATTCACATATGTGCACACACTCACACATTTGCACACATGCACACACCACTCACGTATGCACACATGGATACAAACCTGCACACACATGCACGCACCTACGCTCACAGGACTCTGGCCCCCCTGCTTTCTGCCCCTGTTCCTCACTCCCTCCCCTGCTTCTCTCTCTTCTTCAGGCAGCTCTGTCCTTCCTTTTGTCCGTGTTCTGCCTCCCTCTCCCCAGCTGCGTTTTCTTCCTCATTGTTCTAATTTCTCTCCCTGGTTAAGTGCATGAATGCCTGGGCATGCACACCCACTCAGAATTACTTTCTTTTCTCTCCTTCCTCCCTCGCTCACTCATTCTCTGGACACTTCTTATTTCCATCTCAGAGAAGAGCTATCCACTGGCTCTGTGCAAAGACGAAGGCTAACGGCCCGGCTGGGTCCCCATGCTCAGAATGACAGTGGGCCCCTCTTGTCTCTCCCACACGAGGGGTTTAGGGCCACTGTCCCCCCTTGTTCTAAATCAGACTGAGAAAGGATCCACGATTCCCTCTGACTACATTAGAAACGCCCTCTTGGGCTAAGAGACGCAGCCCTGGGCCGAGTCCCCACCCCGGGAGAGTGGAGTAGCCCAGAGAGGCCTCCTGTCCTCCCTCCAGCTGGAATCTGGGCTCAGACCCAGGGCAAGGTGTGTAGTAAGCACAGTTCTACCTCAGTCCCACAGGAAGCGTGACAGGTGACCCAATTTCGTAGCAAGTGACTTGGCAGCCGCTCGCCCTTGTCATTAGTATGTGGCACTGGGAGCCTAATTACAGCGTGAGGCCCAACACTGAGAAAAAACACGCCACTGGCCCCGATGTAATGCTGCCTCCAGGGGCCAAGCCCAACCACTCCACCTCTTCAGTTCCCAGACATTCCCCGAGGACAGTGCAGCCACTGGGCTCCTTCTCCCAAACGCCTCCACAGCCCCCTACACACAGCACTGTCAGGCCGGCCTGAAGGGCGCAGTGCTCTGTGCTGGACCCAGATCCATCTGGGGAAGGTAATGGGGTCTGAGGGTCCTTATTACGCCCCAGAAGGAAGGCTGGCAGAGGTGCTGCAGGTTCCCCAAAGGCCCACACTCTGGCAATGGATGGCACCCTGGTCTGAGGCAGGGCCAGGGTAAAACTATTCATCTGCTACAGGCTGCAGGTGGTGCAGGGGCTCGAAGCTGGACATATGGGTACCACTCCTGGACCACAACGAGGAGCTTCCTTTCTAATCAGGATGAGTCCAGCCAACGCTAGAAGCCCAGCCCCTCTCTTAAAATCTAAGGGTTGTGCGTCTTCTACCACCACTCTCTGCCTGGGCTGCCTTCGGAGGTCCTCAAGGCGGCTGCTGCCGACCTGATCGCCCTGCCCTGGGCACCTGGTGGTGATCCAACACATCACCAGAGATGGGAATGCAGGCAATGGGCTCCTCCAATAACCACAGAACCCTCCCAGGGTCATTAAGAATGCCTCAGTACAGAGGATCAAAGGTGAAAAATGCTTAACAGCATCTGATTAGTCTTCAAGTGTCCCAAACCCTCCAGGACGTTCATCAAAAGGACAGTCCTACTTTAACATTCTCTCTTATGAAAATACCAAAAAAATAAAAATAAAAGTGTCGTGAGCAAAGCCTCCAACGAGGAGCAGTGAGAGTGGCAGGGAGACCGGTTCTCTCTTGGAAATACTAATTACAGTGTTCACACACGCATGCCTTGTCAAACAGTTTTCACACACAGCTACTTCCTACAACAAGATCACAAATCAAAATACAACACGTAAGCATATCAAACAACTGCTCCCAATGGCCCTGTAGAGATACTCATTTTGAGACCATTGTAACACACAGCTAAAAGCACAGACTCCAGGGACAGACTGCAGTGGTTTGCTCGGCTGTAAAACGGGGATATAACAGTCCTATCTCAAAGGGTTGTTGGGAAAATCAGTGCATTTCTATCTATAAAAGGGCTTAGAACACTCTGATTCCCCACCGTGGTCCTTTCACAACCCTGTAGAGCCCCAAGGATATAAATAAGAGGTCTCCCAATTCTTAAGGCCAGTAGGTGCTCTTACCTCCAATTCATTCACAGATTCAAACTCTCCCCAGCAGTGTTTGAGGCGTGCTGTGGCTCCAGCTCGGAACCTGGATGAAGGCATCATGAGGACCCCTTGGGAATTCTGATCTCCTCCCTGTCCGTTGGAGACCCCATATTACCTTCATGCATAAATATGGGTCCTGTGCACCCTCTAATGAATGACTGGTGCTTTTGTTAATAGCACTCAAACTGACCTGGGATGGTCAGTTTACTAAGGACACCCAGGTGGATGGCTCGAACACGGTGGCGGGCAGCTGGCTTCTCGCATGGCAATGCTGTTCTAAGAGCAAAGATTAGGTCCCTGATGGCAGCCACCCAGCTCACAAACGCCCTGGCCACCAGAGAACCAGGCAAGTAACAGTAACTGTAAGAGAAACAGTGCATTGACCTCCACCTGACCCTATGAACCCGGACCCCATCAGCAACCATTTCTTAAAAACATACCTTGTGCCAAGTATTGATCTGAGCAGCAACTATTCATAGCAGCAAGTGAGACAAATTCCTGCCCTCTTGAGTTTTATACTCTAGTGGGCTAAGTTAGCCTTCGGGTAAAATAAATGGGTAAAATATACACTGAGGGAAACAGGTATGAATAATGATGTACAGGTGAATATATAACAAATGTACACAAATCAAGGTCCTGGCAGTCGGGAGGCACTCTACAGACAAATCATGGGAGGGAGGAGGTAACTGAAAGCAGCAAAGGGATTATAAAAGGAGCTACAAGTTTGGAAAGGGAGCATTTCAGCCCTTAGCACGGTGTCTAGTTTATAGTCGGCCATCAATAAATTTTGTCGAATGAAAAGAAGTACAGTTATAGAAATAAAAACACGGCTTTATAAACAGCATCATCCTGGGGGGAAATGTAACTTTTATAGGAGAAGAGGAGCAGACCAAAGGAAAATAAACCAGACCAGAACAGATTCCGACCAAAGAGCGCCCTCCACACCGGAGAGTCTATCTGTCCTAAACAAGCTCATTGGCTGGTACGGGAAACTCCTATTTTCCATCCCTATGGTGAAGTAGTCCCTGTCATAATCAAGAAACTAGCCCTAGAGCATGTTATTATCCTGGTAACTTCCTAAGAGAAGTGATAATGCTAAATTTGGGCTAAATTCCCCGAAGAAATAGCTGTAAGAGAAAACTCCCAAGTTGTAACTGCCTTAGGAATAGCCCTACTGCTGTGCAAATGACATATGAGGTGGTGGTTTCTCAGGGCTCAGTCCTTGTCCTCTTCTCCATCTATGCCTTCTTCCTATGGGACCTCAGCCAGTAAACCCTATGACTCTAGAACAGCCGTGGGCAAACTACGGCCCGAGGGCCGGATCCGGCCCGTTTGAAATGAATAAAACTAAAAAAAAAAAAAAAGACCGTACCCTTTTATGTAATGATGTTTACTTTGAATTTATATTAGTTCACACAAACACTCCATCCATGCTTTTGTTCCGGCCCTCCGGTCCAGTTTAAGAACCCATTGTGGCCCTCGAGTCAAAAAGTTTGCCCACCCCTGCACTAGAACCATGAATACATTGATGCTTCTCAAATAGCCATCTCCTGCCCTGCTCTCTCCTCTGTGCTCCAGGTTCATCAGACTCAAGTCCCCAAGCCCTAGCTCCTCATGACATCTCTAGCTTGGATAAACAATAGTCATCAAACAGGCATCTCCAATACATATTTCCCAACTGAACCGCTGACCCTGCCCAACCAACCTATCCCTTCTCTAGGCCCCCGTCTTGGTAAATGGCACTGCTGTTAACACATTAATGTAACCGAGGAGCCCTCATTGGTCCCTGCCTCTGTCTCTAATGCAACATTAAATCCATGAACAAGTCCTACCAGCTCTACCTTCAACGTACATCCCAATTTGACCACTGTTCACCGCCGCCGGCATGACCATCCCAGACTCACTACCATTGCCTTCTAACCACATCCACTCCTGCTCCACTGGGGCCAGCTCTCCCCAGCAGCCAGAATAATCTTTCAGCATAGATTGTGTCACTTATCTGCTCAAAATACTTCAAATATTTCCATTCAAATGCAAAACAAAACCCAAGGAGACCCACTGTGCTCCGGCCCTGACTCTCTCTCTGCCGGCTCTCCCCAGCAGCCAGAGTAATCTTTCAGCGTAGATTGTGTCACTCACCTGCTCAAAATACATACTTCAAAGATTCCCTATCAAATGCAAAACAAAACCCAATGAGACCCACTGTGCTCCGGCCCTGACTCTCTCTCTGCCTTCCTTCTCCACACCCCTCTTGGAGTGCTTTTTGTTCCTTGAACCCACCAAACAACCACTTTGCCAAATGTGCCACTGCGAGGTTCTCTACGAAGCCCAGAATGAGTCCATTGTCACAGCACTTGAGCCACAACACGTTATCACGGCATCCAATGCACACAGTCCGTCTGCTCTCCTTGAGGCTGGGAACATCTCTTTCACCATCAGCACCGAGCACAGGTCCTGGCAGTCGGGAGGCACTCTACAGTTTGGGGGTAAAAGGAGTCGAACTGAGTTGCCCAATCACCTACCAACTCCCATGCTGCTCTAACCGATGGCAGCAGGGAGTAATGGAAGAGCCTGGGCTTTTCTAGTTAGGTTCCGATCCAGGCTTTCCACCTTAATAGCTGTACCACCTTGGGCAGGTCACTTCACTTCTCTGTGCCTCAACCGTCTCATTTGTCAAACAAGGAACCACCAGAGCCCACCACAGGATGACTGAAGAATTAGAGCTCATACATGTAAAGGGCCCAACAGTGCCCGGCACACAGGAGGTATAAGATAAATACATGGCAGCTAGTATTATTATTTATGTGCTCCTTGTCTCTCATCTCTCTTTTGGGCATTACTCAATCTTCAAAAAGGTCCCAACAAGGTGTGTTTTGTTCCGAGAGAGGAGAAGGAACACATGAGAAAGACATAAAGATGTATGAATGGGAGGAGTGACAGACTGAAGCCATGGGAAGCAAGATGACTGACAGCAGCAAGAGACGTCCTTTCTCCTTCCGAGCCAACCTCCGCTCAGCACCGCACTGCCCATGGCTGCAGATGCCACAGAGGCGCCGAGTCCCCACAGAGGGCATAGCTGCTCTGAGTGCCAGGGTGGGTCTCATAGAAGAGATGGGTCACCACAGCAGAAAAGGATATGCAAGCTCTTCCAAATTAGAACAGGAATTTAATTAAACCGGGAGAGAAACGAGAGATGGGGAGATGATTAAAGCCCAGGATATTTCCTTCCTTGGAGGCGAGGGGAGGAGGCAGGGCAGAGCTAGAATTCACCCCCTCTCATGCCCTGCCCCTTTCCTCCCTGCCCCTCCCGCCCTCTCCTCCACACCCCTCCTTCTCCCTCCTCTTTGGACACCTAGACCCCCAAGCCCCAAAACAGCCTGTGCAAAGCTCCCCCTCAAGACATATGTGCTGCTGACTCATGCTCCCAGCTTGTGACAAAGCTTAAACCTTTGAATGCCTCAGTTATTACCTTTCCTCGCTCTTTCTACTTCATCTTGCTTCACGTTATGAATTATGTACAGTACTTCTGGTGCTCAAGAAAGACCCTTTATCAAATCTGTACAAAAGAGAATGTGTGAGCGATTCTGACCCACCAAGAGCTGCCGGAGATGACAAAAAGCTGCCCAGACCTGCAGGGAGCTGAACTGGAATGTGCACGCATAGGCGCACGCCTGGGAGGATGAAACCCCTGAATCCGAGTCTGGGTCCAGTGGCCACAGTACGCCCTGAGGACACTCCCTTACCTGGCTGCCTCTGTTAGGGTGCACAGGCCCGGCACATTTGTGATCATGTCAGGCACCAAACCTGTGGGGTAGCTCCCTGCAGACTGTGAAAACTGCAGTGCTAGGCCAGGCCTTCATTTATTTATTTACAAATTGTAAATCCAGATACATCCCCAGGTGGCTACTTCCCAAGTGCCAGAGACAGAGAAAGCTCTAGAAGATCCTTTAGCCCAGGAGCTCCAGGTATGCAAGCCCCACAGCACACCTGTGCTGGATCCTCCTGATGGGAGGACCCCACGTTGTTTCCTTGGGCCCCTTCCTCTGAGTCTCCTCATCCCAACCTCCCACTTTTCTCCCTCTTTACCATGCACTCGTCCACTTCCCCCCACTTGCTGAAGACGCCTGCGATCCAGTTTAAATAACCTACTTTGCCATTTATTTAGCCCTAATGCAATAAATAACTTGGTACAAAAGAGAGGCATGCGCCCTCGCTCTCGCTGTCACACACGCACACACAGACTAAACACAGGCAATTACTCTGTGGTAACCTCTCCCAGGCCCCGTGTGCTGACAGTCACAGCTGCTTCTAGGAGCTCAGGGTGGCAGGTAAGGTTCCCATTCCTGGGTAGATTGATGTCCTGAGGGAAGACCAAGGCTGCTGGCTCAGTGAGGCAACGGACTCTGCAGTTCCAGGAGGTGCGTTAGATGCCCGCCTCTTTGGGGAGCATGATCTTTTTAAATATATATATTTTTATTGATTTCAGAGAGAATAGAAGAGGAAGAGAGAGATAGAAACATCAATGATGAGAGAGAATCATTGATTGGCTGCCTCCTGCATGCCCCCAGAGGGGATTGAGCCCGCAACCCGGGCATGTGCCCTGACTGGGAATTGAACTGGTGACCTCCTGGTTCATAGGTCGATGCTCAACCACTGAGCCACACTGGCTGGGCCTGCTGTTTTTATACAAATTACTCAGGGATGGTGGCTCTAATTACTCAAGGAAATGGCTCAAAAAAGGTCATGGCATTATGATGCTCTGTGCACAGAGGAAAGAGAAAGATGCCAACAATGTTTTGAATATATATTCCAATTTTCTTCCAAGGGACCCAGTTGGTTATATCTGTCAAAACACACTAAAGGACGATATGTAGAAAATGTGCATTGTGGACTCAATAACAGAAACCCTAACATAACTGTTCAAAAGCTTCAAGTATTTTAAAAATACCTTAGATTTCTAGAGCATATCTCAGTGCACAAAGCACTTTCACATTGGCATGCTTACTTAATTCTTACAGTCATGATATGAACTTAGTACTGAAGTGGTGCTCTGATGTCACAGAAGAGGAAAATGCGGCTCATTGAGGTCACGTGACTTGCCCAAGATCACAGTGTGGAGGCGGGGGGTTGGTATAAAACAAAGCCTGGACTCGAACCCAGTCTTCTGAGCACAATTCAATGTCCAACACTGCCTAGTCCTATGGTACTCACCGTACCAGCCTAATCGGTCTGCTAAGATATTCATTCTTCGGTGACACGTCACATAAGCAACTAGTAATTCCTGTTGAAATTAATGTAAAAAGTTCAACGTCGCCAGAATGAAAAAAAGAAAACTCAAGCACCAAGCTGACAGCCAAACTGTGCATCCACAAGTAAGTTATTTATATCCATATAATTACATTAATGGATTAATCTATTAGCTAAATAAAATCCACACTACCACATGCTGTTTTAGCTTTCACAGATCAGAGACTTTTCACGAAATGAAAACGAAAGAATCCAGGCTGGCAATAGGCTTGTTAACTTTGTATTTTGCCAAGAAAGACCACTGTCATTTTTTTAAAAATTCACCTTCAAGTTGAACAAATTTAGTCGTGAAAAACTATAGTGTCATTATTTTCTCATTATGCCAACCTGGTGAAAACTTTATCAAGGGCTCCGTCCCAGCCACTCGGGAACACGCTGCAGATAAATGTCAGGTCTGCCCTGCTGAGTGCGAAGTGCAGTCCCGAGCCCACCTCAGAATTCGGCCGTGGCTGCGGCACCAGCACTGCACCGGCCAGTCCCAGGCTGTGCAAGTTAGCAAGAGCAGGGATGAACACTTAATGGTATTCAACAGCCATTTTCATACCAATACAGGTATGTTTTTCAACATGTACATAATAGAAACAACACTATTTCTAAGCCAAAGCACATGTTATGAGAACACCCAGGACACGGAACAGGAAACATGATGGGAGAATTTGCCTTCTGTGTCCCTGAAGGAACCAGCCACTCTCTTTGAATAGGAAAACAACAACAACAACAAACACCTGTTCGCTTAGCAGAACCAAGTCTTTACCTGCACAGCACACGGAAGCAAAAAGTCATAAAAAGATCACTCGCACAGGAGGGCTGAGTGTGTTTTGCAAAGCGCTTTCGTATGTTTTAGCTCATGTAATTGCTACAAGACTCTAGCGGTAGGAACAGCAGGCAGTATGACCCCTATTACTAATGACCACACGAATGCACATTTCTTTACTCAGCGAGTGGACACTTAAGAGAGGTGTGTTGCCTGCAATCGCGGGGCTCGTGGCAGAAGGGGATTTAGTGGCCGTGTCCTGATCCTCACTGTAGGTACTGGATATATTCACAAAGGTAAAAATAGGAGCTTGTAAAAAGGTCCCAGTCAAAGGTGGATTCAGCAAGAGGGTGATTCAAGAAACAAACGAGTAGTGGGTGCGGGGGCGGGGGGGAGCGCAAGAGTCTTCAATTTGGGTGCTGTTTTGGTCATGTTTCATCACAGAGACAAGGCATTGCTTTTTCTTCCTTCTGCCCCAGATCCCTAACCATCTCTCAGATCACCTAGGTATGGGTCTCTTTAAGAGTAGTATTTCAGAGCCAGGTTCCAAGCCAGAGAGGCCAACTGTGTCACAGGAGCAAACTGCTAATTACACACCAACCCTCCGTAAACACTCGAATAAATCACCATCCCGCTGCTGGTTGGTTTTCTCCTTCTACCTGTCACAGGAGGCAGGGAGGTGGGCTGGAGTGGACAGGAAGAGCAGCCAGCAGTGATGGAGGTGACAGCCAGGGTTGGCGTGAGCAATGCCCCCTGCTGACAGCAGCTCACTCATCTGAACACAGAGCCCTGCTGCCCGTGCCGAGGCCCCTCTGCCGGGTCCTAAGGGCACTCGGTGCAGTCAGAGCATCGGTGGACACTCACTGAACACTTACCCAGCTCTGGGGAAACGTGCCTGATGCGGGAGGCGGAATGGCATTTCGATAGGGAAGAGGACAGAGGAACCTAACAGACAACAACCAGTAGGCGACTCTGGGAAAAGCCAGGTGAGGGCTACTAACATTGGATCCGGGGGAGAGGGCTCAGAGGAAAGGTCTCCTCTCCTTTGAATTTCTCAGGGACAGTCAGGGAAGACTTGGTGGAGGAGGAGAAGCCAAAGTTTTAGAGGAAACACTGAGCTCAGGCAATTCAACGAGCATGGATACAAGACCGGCAGCGATGCAAATGAAAGGTACAAAGTGGCCAGGCCGAGAGACGGTCTGATCTGCACAGTGGGCAGCGGAAGAGGAAGCTTCGCCTCTCTGCAGTAGGTGAGTGGTTGTCACAAGATGGTCTGAATGATCATGTGACACCACAGTGCTTCCTATGTGCCATCTCATCTCAATTCTCACAACTCGATGAGGTGGGTGCCATCATCACCCTCATTTTACAGGTAGAGAAATGAAGGCTTCGAGGTGAAGTAAAGTCACACAGGGAGGAAAGGTGGGACCCGGATTCCTAGCCCTTGGTATCGCACCTCTAGCACAGAAATCATTTTTTTCAAACAAGATCTTCCTCAGAACCACTTACAAAATGCATATCACTTACAAACATGGACACATTCTGGCATAAAAGTTTTTAACATAAATATGTTTATAATGATAATAGAAAACATTTATTTGATGTAGCATCAATCACTCCAAATGAGGATGTTTTTAGGAGGGGAGAACATGTGAAGCCGGGGTGAGAGGTGACTGTTGCGAGTCCCAAATCAGCTTTGGCATCCGGTTTACTTCTGGATTTTGTTTTAGCTTCACGGTACTGAGAAAACCCTGAATCACAGAGAAGAGCTAGAGTGTGCTCACTTATATCACTTGATGTGAGCAAACAAGCTCAGGCCTGACTTTTTTAAAAGACTAACACAGACTACACATTGTCTAATCAATAGCACATTGACACCAAGTTCAAATGAAGGCGGAGATAACAAAGAAGCTTTAGAACAAGGTCTGCACGGAATGGAATGAAGCCGGCATGACCATGGGTGGTCTCCAGGGGCGAGAATTTGGTCTCTACCACATGGATTATGTGTGACTTTTAAAATTAGGGTGGCTTTCTTTTTGCAATGTTCTACTTCCTCAGTTCTAAAGTATACCCTTTTCACAGCGGAAGGTTTTAGAGCTCAAATATAGGCGTGTGTAACATGCAGAACATAGTAGGGTTTTTGTGCTGTTATTAGATTTGTAGTATGTCTTATCAGGGCTGTATATCTTGGATTCAAGAAAATGTGGCAGTAAAAAGATCTATTTCGAAAACAGAATTTGAGACAAATGTTGTAGAAGCCACAAAGCCATCTACGGATCTCAGCCGGCAAGTCCCCTGCTCAGGGCGAAGGGCAGTGACCTGGGGATGGAAGATGGAAGAAAGAGAGACCCAGAGGGCAAGGGACGATGGCAATGCCAGTGGGCCTTGGCCCTCTTCCCTGAGATACCCCTGCGCATCCGTCACTTTATATTAGACAAATACTGAATCAAGTTTGACCTCATGGAGACCCGTCCAGTGGGGCAGGGGGCAGGGCGAAGGCTCTTTCTTCAGTATTTTCTCCACTTTGCTACCCGACTTGCCCTCCCCAAGCCTGGTAATGAAGGTCACGTGGAACAGTGGCTCTCAAACATCAGCGGCCTCAGAACTACAGGGGAGCTTGTTACAAACACAGGGTCCTTCTTCCTCCTCTGGGGCTGCTGGTTCCTCAGATCCAGGAAGAGCCCAGGAATCTGCAATTACACTGATTGCCCCCAAGCGATTCTCAGATGGGCCACACGGAAAGGGCTCAATACATACTTTTCCCGAGAATGATGCATTGAGGGGAAAATAAACAGAGACCTCTTGGCTTGCTCAGTGTGCCAGCGACAGGCACGGTGCCATCCCTGTCTGGCGAGATTCTGTAAGGATTTGGGTTCCAGAGTGATCCAGTGGAAAGTGTCTGAAACAGCCACTGAGTCACCAACGCACCACTTCAGTCCATTTCTGCCCTTTAATCCTAAGGCCTGGTGTCGATTCAAAACAGAGAGATTATGGCCTGAGACCGCATGACACGTCAGGTACCCGAGGCCTCTGGTTGCAGATCAGAAATTAAACTGCATATTAGAGTGGGCTAAAGAAAGGAGCCCTGAGCCAGCCTGATGGCTCTGCTCAGACCCGACTTGGAGACTGGCCTGGTGCGTGGTGTGAAATTCAGGCACCCGATCAGGAGGCAAACTTAGCATATTTGGAATTAGCCCCAAACTCGATGGCCTCTCTGGTTTGAGGAATTATTAAGATGGCTAGGAAAGAGTAGGAATAATTTCAGGGTGGAGGCAGCTATCCATGGAAAAACATGTGTGAAGGAGAAAAAGAAAACCACAGTTGCTTCCCACGGGGGGCGGGGGGAGGACTGTGGTCCAGGCTCCCGGCCCAGCAGGGTTGAGAGAGAGGACAAGTAATTAACATGGAGAACAGGCTGCCAGAGGCAGCAGCAGAAGCTGCAAACATAAATGTGTTTAATAAAGATGTAGACAGACACTCCGAGGAGGAAAACAACATGACAGAGGACAATGCCTGCGAGGAACATGGGTGGGCCTGGTGGGCGTCAGTCCCCAAATGTTCCCCCAAGTTAGTGTTCTGAACCGGGCTGGAGCCAGGCGCCCAGGAGTGCCACCTTAGAGGGCTCAGGAGGTGTGCGGACCGTTCTGGGCACAGCTTACTCTGCACCTGGGCACACACTCACCTCGTTCATTCACTTTACACACTCATTCTGCTTCTGCTGGAGGCAGTCTGAGCAGATTAGAAATCCGAACATTTGGTTTCAGAACTCACTTCCTACTTCCTCTGTGCAATAAGACAGGTTTCTCAACTTACTCCACAGATGGAATTTGTCCAGGAGATTCAAGAATAATATTTCCAAAAGGGCCTGCAATCCAATTTATTCTACTCCCTTTCCACGTTCTCTGCCCCAAGCCCACTGCCATGCTAAGAGCCCAGCCTGGACCCTCTGGCACGTTGTTGCACTCCCCTGGCAAAAGCATTCTGGTTAAAGCCAACTCTCCATCTACGTCCTGCCTGAACCTCAGTGGCCAAATGTGGCCGGAGGCAAACACATCGCAATCCCCGGTCTCACTGTAACCTCGTCACCCCTAACCCCCAATGGGCCCTGAATACTGGACGGCAATCATATCCCCCTCCACTTACTCCCTCACTCTCCTAGAAAACGATTTCACACCTTCTCCTCAAACTTCCAACATCCTCCTCCTCTCACCCTCTGCTAAGGTCCTTACTTCCTATTTCATTGAGAAAACAGAAGCACCAGGAGAATTTCCACAAGCTACCATCCCCATGTCTGCATGCCAACGCCGCAACCCTGCGCCTTCTCTCCGGGCTGTGATAAAGTGTGGAGCTCCGCGCAAGCCCAGCCCTCCACGTGGGCTCTGATGGCTCAAGCCCATCCTTTGTCATCTGGTTTAGGAGGTGGCTCCACCAGCTGCCTATCCTCTCCTTCATCATCAGTGATTTTTGATCTTGAAGGATTCATTCTCATCAGCAAATGAATGGCATTTCCCCCTGCCCCATTTTCTCTGCTTCCCTTTCAACCAAATTCAACACAAAGGTCTGTACTCACTGTTTCCAAGCCTTTTTGAAACCTTCTCCAATCAGGTATCAAGCCTTCAACTCCACTCAAACAGCTCCTGGTACCTGAGGGTAGTTCCTCATCTGTCATTGTAGGTGACCCATTGGCAGCATTTGACTCCCGTATCACCTCTGTCTCCTCTTTCCTGAAGCCCTCTTTGCATTTGGCCTCCAGGTTGGCACACTCCCTGACTTTCGCCTCTCCTCCCTACTGTTCCTTCTCTGCCTCCTCCCTGATAACTCCTCAACTCACCAACATATTAACCTTGAATTTCACTTCTGGACCCTCTTCTCTCTCAATAGTTACAGATTCACTTCCTTTCTGTCTTATCCAGTCTTGTGACTTTCAATACCATCTACACACTGAAAACTCCTGCCTAGACTTCTACCCTCATCTCGTTTATTCAACTCCCTCCTGACACCACCATATCACGAGCATCGCAAATTCTTCATTCATGTCCAAACTCAGGTCTTAATCTTCTTCCCAACCTACATCACTTCTCAGCCTTCATGGGGAAAGGGGACAGACTAACTTCCAGGATCCACCTGTCAGCCCTTCTGTGTATAAGGCAAGTCACAGATGAACAGACACTAGTATCAGATTCCAAGGGTCACCTGTATGGCAGGGTCCCAGACTCCTGCAGGGACACGGGAACAGGGCAGTGCAGACAGGGACGTAGGGCAAGAAAAGCCTATTCTAGAGCACGGCTGATCCTGGACACAGGAATCTACACATTTTACGAACCATATTCCTGATCTGACATCAGCTTGTGCACTTATTGCTCTAGCACCATAGGATGATGGGAGGCTCTGGCCCCCTATTTGTCAAGTGAGTTTTACATAAGTTCTGTTCCCGGGGCATGTGGAGGAGGTGGGCAAGGGGGACTGAGCAAAGATGTGCAAACACACTCCCTGGTCTTATGGACCCCAGAACCAGCGGCGTTCTCTGTAGATACCATAAAACCAGAGAAGCTTCCGAAGTTGGAAATAGCATTTTCTTCAACAATCTCGGGTATGGTATTACTCTTAGGCATGCCACACATAAGCAAAATGTCAACAAGGCAAAAGTGAGTCGCTGTTCACCATTTAACAAATATTAACTGTGTGCAGCTGGGAGAAGGCAACTTAAAGGAGAGCCATAGGCATGTTACAGACCAAAGGACTCCTGAGGACTCAAGAAGACTCTCGGAAAGCATCCAGACTACAGTTGCCTCTTCTTGCCAAAAGCCAGTAAAAGCTATAAAAATCTCTTCCACCCCAGCAGCATGGAGCGTCCCGGGCAGTCATAGCAGATGCAGCTGGCGTACCTGCATCGCTGGAGAAACAGCAGGTCTCCAAGAAATGTCTGTATCTGCATAAGTTTATCAACACCGAGTGAGGAGAGAAATAGCTCGAGCTACAGAAATACAGGTGAAAAAATACCGGACTTTAAGAGCCCAGATGAGAGGAAATGTGAACAGAGACTGGAAACCTCTGCAACCTGTACGTGTCCTCATAACACAAACAGCAGATGACACACGCCCAGGATGACGACAGAGAAATAAGACCAGAATCAGGAGAAAGCCAGTTCTCGGAGTCCCATCTGGCCCAGGTAATGAGGGTTAGAAGCCAATTCCTGAGCCACGGTCGCATCTGTAGAGGGAACAGCATAGATTGGAGAGAACATTGTATTGGCGAAGGAACCCCTATCCAGATTAGGAGCAATACCTGAATTAAACTAGTAAGAAGAGGGGAGACTTTGCAAGTTGAGGAGACTTTTGTTTGGAGAGATAGTCAAAACAGGAAGAAGCAGCCAGCGGAACCACACACTGCTTTGCATTCTTCCTACCACAAGAGGAGAGGGAAGCCAAGAATACAGTTGGAGTTTGACCAAGCAGAGTGGAAATTTTGGTAGAGACTAGCTTGAGCATGGAGGACTCGGGTTGCCATGGCAATGAGAACCTTCCTGCCCCTTTTACAATAATGCATTATAAGGAGAAAGCTGCATGCAAATGAAGTTAAGAGTAATCAGTGGCAGGGCACCACAAGGTCACGGGAGGCATTTAGGAAGAGTCTGTGCAGCAGATAAGTGATGCAAACACAGAAAAGCACTTAAGTTGTATATGGAAAGGTTAGGCTGAGTCCACATGCTTGCCAGAGCTTCTATGTACAGAGTAAACTTGAAGGCTCTCCTACTGGTCTGGGCATAATTGGCGCCAATAAATCTCCCATATTTGTTGCTGCCAGTGAATAGAAGAGGTGCTGGACCAGGAACTAGGGGCTCCCCTTTTCCTTGTGGCCGGTATGAGGAAATAGCAGCTGGATGCATTGAGCCTTCCTAGAATGGGTGGCAGAAAAGAGACATCAAGCTACATTTGTACCTTATGGTGATGGTGGTGGTGATAATGGCAGTGAGCGATTTCTGGATCTGCAGAAACATACATCTATAGACATGTATTTATAATACTAAGTTGACGAGTTGTTCATTGTTCATTCCATGGTGTGCAACCAGTTCTAATACATATGCAAAATGTCATTACAAAGCTCTGAGTTGATATTAAAAGAAGAAAACTACGCAGGTAGTGTTGACATGGACTACCAGAATCTGCGATTTTCAGCCAAGATCCCAGGCATCTCTCATCTCACACTTTCTTTCAATGGGCAAGAGCTCACTGAAAGGATTGGTAGGTAAATTAGCCTGTACTATTTAAGTCATTTTTCTCCCACTCCCTGACCCTCTTTCCTGTCCAAGCTGAATAGATGAATTTGGGGAAATTAAAAGCTTGCATGATATAAATTAAAAGCCCTGTGCCCACCACTAGGAAGGGTCCAGTATGCTGAACCTGCTGCCCCAGGAGCAGACAACCTAACTCCAGAGCGTGTGTCTGCTCCTAGTAGAGAGCACCTCCTGGGGCTGCTTCACACCCCAGTTCCCTGCTCAGATGAAGCCCAGCCTTTGCTGGTCCTCTCTTCCCAGGGAGCCAGACTTGGTCCTTGTGCCACTGGCTGAAAACAGGTGCCCTTTCCATCCAACTTCTCCTGAATCGAGGTGTAGTCATCCACCTCACTATGGCCATCGCCTCTGCTGTGGACTCCTGGCTCCGTGCCCTGCCCCTAGATCCAAGGCTTTGGAAAGTGATGTCATCTCAAAGTGGACATGAGGTCATTCTGCCCATGAGCAGCCAGCAGCTTTTTGGAAACCAGCCCTATAGTTCAACTAGCTCCCTCGACACTGGATCTACTCACGGGGTAGCAGGAGGCATTCAGTACAATGAAGTTCAATGGCTGGTGGGCTGGCTGGGAGCCCATGAGTGACAGGTTTCAGAGAATCTGCAGCTTGACCTCCTTCTCCCCACTTCCTTGGTGGCACAAAACTACAGACGAGAGCAGGGTTAGTCAGTCTGTGTGACCTCCATACATATGTTGGGTAGATAACTAGGGAGAAATTGGAATGTGAAGAGAGCACCATGAGAGCAGGGATCATGGTACTCGTTTTCTCCCTGTTTTCCTAATTCCTCGCATAGTGCTTGCAATGTAGTAGATGCTCACTTAATATGTGTTTAATGAATGAACAAAGAAACTAATAGAAGTGATGAGTGTTTCTTCATCTGTGTTCCTGCCTGTCTCAATATCCTCTGAGCCTTGGCTCTGGAGGACCAACAGGTCACACCTGTATCTCCAAAAGCAACACTTCCCCTTTCAGGCTTTCCATGCATTTATCACATCACTTAGGTGAGTCTACACATATAATTGAATTACATCACTCCCAAAGCCCCACAAACGACACCCGCCACTGTGGGGCCAGTGCTATCATTCCCAGAGGCGCCTGGCTGATCTGAGTGACATGGTCTCAAGACATCCTTCACATCTCCAATGAGGAGTGACAGCACTCATCCATCTTGCCTTCCTCCCCTCCTTCCTGCCATCCCACCACAGCTGGCGAGAATCCCAGAGTGTCCTCAAGGTCTTTCTAGGTCACATGTAACCCCTGGGTTTGCTGGGCATAAGCTGGTCCCTGGGACTTCTTCACTGTCCTTTCGACGTAACCCCTGGGCTTGCTGGGCATAAATAAGCTGGTCCCTGGGACTTCTTCACTGTCCTTTCGACCTCTAGCTCAACCGCCTGTGACTCCTTTTCTGCCAGCTCCATCCTGCCTTGCTCAGCCTGTATGGGGCTGGATCCAGGTGAGTGATGGACATTCACTAAGCACCTACTTTACAGGCTTTATGCAAACCCCGGCTCCTCAGGCACTACAATCTGGTGGAGTCTCTCCTGAGATTGAACATTTCCTTTCCCTCCAGTACAGATTATGCCCAGAGCACCTTCTAAAGGGGCTTTGCATAAGCCACACTCTGCCCCACCTAAAACATTCTATGCAATGAAACTAGGTTAAAGGAAACAGAGGGCACCTTAGGGTAAAGGCAGCTGTGGGAATGCAGGTAAGAGGAATGAGCATTCCAAAGGTATCTGACTGCGGGTGGGCTGGCTGGCTGCATATGAGGGAACAGACCTTTGTAAGCACCTACTCACAAAGGCAACTTGCCCAAATGGCTTTGCCCACCCAGGCTCCTTAGGCATCAAATCGCACCCACCCTGGACCCTGTCTTTATTTTTTTAATATATTTTATTGATTTTTTACGTTCCAAAGGTACCTGACCGCGGGTGGGCTGGCTGGCTGCATATGAGGGTACAGACCTTTGTAAGCACCTACTTATCAAGGCAACCTGCCCAAATGGCTTTGCCCACCCAGGCTTCTTAGGCATCAAATCGCACCCATCCCGGACCCTGTCTTGCTTTATTTTATTTTTTTAAAATATATTTTATTGATTTTTTGCAGAGAGGAAGGGAGAAGGATAGAGAGTTAGAAACATCGATGAGAGAGAAACATCGATCAGCTGCCTCCTGCAGACCCCCTACTGGGGATATGCCCAGAACCAAGGTACATGCCCTTGACCGGAATCGAACCCGGGACCCTTCAGTCTGCAGGCTGACGCTCTATCCACTGAGCCAAACCGGCTAGGGCTCCCTGTCTTACTTTAGAACTCAGACCTGCACCACGCCTTTCAGTGGTCACCTGCCTACCTTCTGGCCCCATGCAGGAATCCTAACATCCCTGACAGCCAGTCAGTTGTCTTGTGTGCCCACTCAGAACCTTTCCAACATGTCCGATCATATGAATCATGAGGGGCACTTGTAAAAAGCTCACCAACTATTCACACCCTGCATAGAAAGGGCCTGCGCATCTGAATATTTCACCAGCATCCCTAGTGAGTCTTACCGTGAGTCTTACAATTAAGTACGTTTCTTATGTGCCTATAATGCAGCGGTTCCTGACAGTGGCTGAATGTTAGAATCAGCTAGGAAGCTTTAGAAAAAAAAATCAATGACAGGCCTTTACCCCTAGCTATTCTTATTTAATTTGTCTGGAGTGGAGCCCAGGGGGTGTAAATTTTTAAAGCTCCCAGCTGATTCCAAAGTGCAGCCAGGGTTAAGAACTACGGCAATATCTTTCCAGACCAATGGTAAGTTCTTGGAAGACAGTAACCAAGAAATATGTACCCCTTGGTACCCCTTACCGAACCCCACCACCACATCAAACCTGTTACAGAACATACTCCATAACTGCTGAGTTGATCTGATTTAACTAGCTGTTCATCCATCCAATACGCGTTGTAATTTCCTGTATTAAGAAGCTGTGTACTTCCACTTAGCAAGTGGCCAGAAAATGGAGGCTAAGATTTCCCATGATTGAGTACACACACACACACACACAGAGGCACACACGCTTGCACACATGCAGACAGATCCCCAACCATCCCTTTCCCCAGACGAACCAGTCCAAACAATGCAGAAGCCTCATGCCCCAATTCTGTCCTCTGCCCCCACCCCTCGCCAGCTCTACTCACATTGTACAGCACGGTGGTCCACCCTTCCATGGTGATGCACTGGAAGACAGTCAGCACAGCAAAGAGGATGTTATCAAACTGGGTGATCCCGTCGTTGGGGCCGATCCAGTCCCTGCATTCATAACCAGCTGGGCAGCCCTGCACGCCACACGGGTGAGGGGGGTCAAATCCTTCTAGAATACCTGCACGCACATGTGGAGGGAGGGGAATAAACCACATGGTGTTTGGCATGAGCTGGAAATGACCTCAGGAAGCCACAAGCATGCAACTCGATTTCCCACAGAAAGGTGTGTCCTTCGTTGTCTTGGGCTCCCTCCCATCTCTGGCCTCTCTACACCTCACACTCCGCATACCACGTGTTCAACCCAGTGTTTCTCAACCTCCTCTGAAAATGGAGTCATTCCTGCACATGGCCCACCTACTCTCCGCGGGCCACAGCCTCTACCGTCACCTGTGTACCAGAAATTTACAGGACTGGGTCACACAGAAAGGTCTGAGCTGAAGGCAGAATCTCACTGATTTTCTAAACCTCAGACTCAGGATAGATCCTGAGTTCTTTCTGGGCCTCTTGGGAACAATCATAAGCTACAGTCCCCTTGGTGAGTCTTAACTCTTTTTATTTTTCTGGCCTAAATTCCCGGTCTTGAATAAAACACAAAAATCAGAAATCAAAATCCAAGTATAAGGTGTCCTTTAAAGATTCTGTTTATAAAAAAAAAAAAAACAACAACCGGGTACCTAATTGGGCTCCTTCAACCTCTCCCTATCCTCTTTCCTCCTAGGGCACGCTACTCAACTTGCCAAGAACAATGAGATACAAAGAGATAAGAATTTGGAGTCCGGGTACCCCACCAGTCCCCAAGGCCCCCTGCCAAGCCAAGCTCAGAGCTGCCTCCGTCCCTCCACACTGTGTGTGGGTCACAGCAGAGAGGGAGGAAGGTCATGAGATGGACCACGAAGGAAACACATCTCCATGGAACTCCTAGGTCTCCCTGGCCTGTGGGTTGAAGAGGCCACAGGGTCTTTCTTCAGATAGACAGTTTCTGACAGCCTCCCGATAGCCTTCTACCATGCATGGGGGAGCTGAGACCTCCTGTTTGACATCCTCCAACTGTAAACCTAGAAGGTTATTAGCTTTGCAATTTCAACAGGGATGTTTAGTCTGGGCTGGTTGGGCCTCAAAAGATCTGCTGACTAGGAAGTTTCTGGTTCTCTGTCTCCATGGAACTCCTAGGTCTCCAGGCCTGTGGGTTGAAGAGGCCACTGTACACAGGGTCTTTCTTCAGACAGACAGTTTCTGACAGCCTCCCGATAGCCTTCTACCATGCATGGGGGAGCTGAGACCTCCTGTTTGACATCCTCCAACTGTAAACCTAGAAGGTTATTAGCTTTGCAATTTCAACAGGGATGTTTAGTCTGGGCTGGTTGGGCCTCAAAAGATCTGCTGACTAGGAAGTTTCTGGTTCTCTTTGTAGGGTTGGAATAGAACATACTTTTCCAAGCTGTCTCTCATTAAGGCCCTGAAATGACCCCAGTGACCCGAGGGGAGAAGAAGGGAAGAAGCAGGAGACAGTCTAGGAGCGCACCTGAATTGTTCATGAAGCATGCGCGGTGCAGCTTCCCGCTGTAGAACTCCAAGCCGATGATAGCGAACATCAGGATGGCGAAGAAGAGCAGGAGGCCGATCTGCAGAAGGGGCACCATGGCCTTCATGATGGACTTCAACACGATCTGCAGGCCTGGAAGGAAGGGAAGAGGATGACAAATGGAGCCTCACTTGGCACCCCTGCCAGTGTGGGCTCAGTCTCCCCTCTCCCAGGAGGAGGAGAGCAAGTGGTGCAGGGAAAAGAACCATTGGTCCTGAAATGGCAAAGACCGTCTGCAAAGGGATAACCAGGACAAGTCAAGCCAAACTACCATCCTGAATTCCCCCATGGATCAGTCCCTTCCTCCTCCTCACCCTGACCTTGTACATGCCTATTGCCCTTCATTTATTTCACCCGTGTTGTCTTTCAGGCTCCTCTTGTAGGTTACACTCATTACAATGAGCCTATGAGTCCTCGCCCCGCTGGGCTGTGAGTCTGTGAGAGCAAGGTCAGAGTTCATCTTCCCCATCCTCCTATCCCAGCCCCGGCCATCCCAGTCGCTGCTGTGAGAGCAGACTTAGTGTAACCAGTATTCATCAAATATCTCTGACCCGGAAATTGTACTTCTAGGATTCTAGCCTAAGAAAATAACCAGAGATGTGAATAAGATCGAAGCAAAAAGATGTTTGCCCCAGCACTATTCCCAGTTGAAAAACTGGGAGGAAAAACTGCAAATAGCCTAAATATCCAGCAACACAGCAATGGCTAAACAAGTCATGACCCCTATGACAGACTATAACACAGGTTTTAAAATTATATTTCGGAAGAATTTTTAATGTCAGGAAAATGGAATACTTAGGGCAGGATCTAAAACTATATGTACAGAAGGATCACAATTATATTTAAAATGTACAGAAAAAAATATACAGAAATGTTAAAAGTTCTTTCTGGCCCTGGATGGTGTGCTCAGTGGTTAGAACATCAGCCCTTGCACCCAAGAGTCTGGGGTTTAATTCCCAGTTAAGGGCATGTATTTGAGTTGCAGGTTCGATTCCCAGCCCCAGTCAGGGCGTGTGTGGGAGGCAACCAATGGAAGTTTTTTTTCTCTCTCTCTCTCCCTTGCCTCCTTCCCTCCCTTCCACTCTCTCTAAAAAAAAATAAGTCAATGGGAAAAGATATCCTCAGGAGAGGATTAACAAAAAAGAAAAAGTTATTTCTGATAAGATAATGGTTGCTTTTCATTTTCATGTTACATCACTTCATGTATTTTCCCAAGTTTCTATAAAGATCTTTCATTATGTTTAAATCTGAAAGAAAAAAAAAAGCTGCTAAGTTTCAAAAAGAAATGTTATATCCGGTTGTTGCATCCACACTGTTTATTACCAGGGGAGCTAACTCCCAGGAGACACTGTCTCTTATTTACCCCACATTCTCTTAGACGAGGATCAGATGAGGACATGTCAGGGACTCTATTAGCAGAGTAGAAGGAAGAAAGATGGTGCTTACTGGGTATCCCTGACACAAGCTTCAGGGGCCTCAGGACACGCACGGCCCGGAGGGTCCTCAGGTCCACATGTGTGTTGAAGTGGGTCCCCGCAGTGGCCAGGATGCTGCAGACGGAGACACAGAGGGTCAAGGTTAGCAGGGTCTGGCTCTCTTCCCTATCCCGGTGGGAAGCTGGGTTAAAGAAGGATCAGGCGGGAAAGCACACCGAGCTGACGCCAGCTGTGTGTGGGCGCACCTGTGCTGGGGTGAATCACCAGTGGTTCCAAGTGGAATTAAATTTAGCCCCATGGATTTCACTTTGCAAAGAAGGAAAACGTATCATCAGGTCAGAATCCTAGTTCCAAATCATGATCTCCAAATCAAGGTCTCCAGCACCTGCCCCATGCCTGTTCCCTGCACTGCTCTCTGCTCCTTGCAAACCTCCTTCCCTGCTTTCCAACCCACCAAAGCCCTCACACTTTTTATTTCAAAATTTTCTTAGACTCCCCTGTCTCCTATCTCCTTTAGAAAATTCCTCTGGATTAAGTACAATAAAGGAGTAACTCACCCTTCTCCACCTTGACACTTAAATTTAACTAGACAAATCAGTCACACAGCTGGGATGCTTATAATTAAGGAATAACTCTACTGGTCCCCATATGGCATATTTATACTTGTCCAGAATCACTGTGTGACCTGGGTTTGGTTTCTTTGCTTCCATTTTTCTACATTCCACAGCCATAGTCAGAAAGAAGTGCGCGCGCGCGCGCACACACACACACACACACAATAAAAATCCTATCCACATTCCACAGCCATAGCCAGAAAGAAGCGTGCGCGCGCACACACACACACACACACTATAAAAATCCTATTAAATTGTGGACACCAAGTTCCTTGTCTTAAGGAGACAATTTATTTCATATAACCTCATGACACTGCAGATACTTTGGAGAGACAAAGACACTTAAGTATTAATGGAAAACTCAGCAAAAGGCCCAGAGTCAAGAGAACTTGGTATTAAGTCCTGAACTGGGCAACTTTAGGCAAGTCTCTCAACCTCGATGAGGCTCACTAGCCTTGTCTACAGAACGGGGGAGTATCAAGGCCTAGGTATAAAAATAAAATGACAGGGTATTGAATATCAAGAGAGGCCTGTACACTATAATGTGCAAAACAGACATTGCATCCAACACAAACATTAATGAAATTGGTTTTGCAACTCTAATTTTAGCCTTCTCTCTGTGGGATAGTCCCTGACCTCCCTCAGAACCACTCTAGGACAATTTCAGCTATCTGGAACCGTTGGGGGATGAGTCATTTAGAAAAGTGAATTATCTACATAGTCAAAGGGTGCCAAGAATACTTCATTCCACTTAATTATTTTTGGTAGAACCCTCTGAAACATTTCAAGTATTGAAGAAGATACTTGAAGTGCCTTCAGTACTTGAAAGAGAATGTGAATGAAAGGCTTATGCTATACAGTATCTCTAAGAAGCAGATAGAGAGTCCACAGGAACAAAGCACAGAGATCCAGGACATCAGAACCCTGAACAATAACTTTGAAACAGGAAGAGCTGCCCAGCACCAAAGCAGTCTGCTTCCTAACATTAAAAGTACTCAACTATCTATTAGGAAGTTAAGAGGGTTCCCACTTGGGTTAAAGAATATTTTAAAGGACCAATGGAGATCTCTTTGAAATTTGAGATTCTGTAATTCTATACTAATCCAACCTCAAAATAAGAACCAGAAAGAAATCCTACTCTCATTAAGGATCTCGGGAGTAAGGCAAGGCTCCCAAGTCTTCTCCATGTCTCCCAAACTTCCACGCCCTCATCTGAGAAGGAGGGACTCAGGGAGCGGAGTCTCTGACTGTTTTTGATTCTGTCTTCCAAGGCCAAAGAGGGGGATTGAGGGGGGAGTGATATAATTTCTAATAAGTAAGGAAATTCTGAAGAGATGAGAGATCAAAAGGACAGAATTTTTTTTTTAAGGAAAGAGGTAAAGAGAAACTTCAAAGATAGGTGGAGATAGGAAACTGGAGAGGCAGAAATGGGGTCATTGTTCAGCTGATTCTGCTAACAGGGGAAGGAGCTTTGAACTTGGGGTCTCTGAGGTGCACATGGAGCCTCTCCTTCACTCTAGTTCGCTCCGTCTTAGTTCGCTCCTGGGTAGAATCTGCCCAGGTCAGGATCCAGAATTATGTTTCCTGGGACACACAGACACACAGGAAATGCTCTTTCACGGCATAAAAAGGGCTGTGGCACATGAAAATGTCCTCCCCAGCCCTTGAGTTGAACAAGATACATTTCAGAACACGGAGGTAGGGGCAGAAAGACAAAATTAAAAGGCAAAAAGGCACAAGTGTAGAGAGAGGGGGAAATGATAGAGGGAGAGGAGAAAGAAAGGAGAGGAAATTGAGCAGTGAAAGAAAACATGGAAATGGAAACAAGATGGAAAATAAAAAGAAATCAAAGCTGGTGGAGAAGCAAATGTCAGAGATAAGAAAGCTCACGCGGGACAGAGAACAAGAGTAAATAAAGCTAACCTACAGAGAGAAGAGGAAATATGGTATCTGTCTGGAGGCCTCGGGTAGCCAGCCAGGAGATAAGTTCTTTTCATTAAGTGCAGCCCTCGGCTGAACTACCTGCTCCCCAAGTCCTCCAAGTCCCACTTCAGCCAGGGCCATGTAGCCTGTGGCCCGTCTCCCCTGGCCCTTACACTTGATTTTCTTCCAGTGCAGGAGGCCTGTCTACTAGGCTGAGGCAGTCTGGCCACTCGCTGCTCCCTACCTCCCAGTGTTCAAATCGTCCTTGAGGGTGAGAACTACGATTTGGTTCCCCTGTCCGTCTGTTAGAAGCGGGAGCCATGGGATTCTTAGGGGGAGAAGATAATTGAGGAAAAGGACCCTGACTCTGTGGGTCCATAAATTTCTGTGCCCACTGCCATTGTGGTCCTTACTGACTGGGAGAGAAATTCTCTGTTTCCACATCTGTCTCCCCCACGAGATTGGAAGCACCTCAAGCAAGAGACTGCCTTCCTCATCTTGATGTCCCCCACACCCAGCCCAGAGTGTGGCAAGTATGAGGCTCAAGGGATGACTGAGCAATTGGACTACACCGATCAAAGTAATAAAGGCACACAATACCACAGAAATCCTGGAACTCGCCAATGAGAGGAGCGGGGAGCACAGTTGGGATGCTATTCGAACATAGATCTGTTTGGTCATGCAGGAGTGGGCTGGAAATCTGTCCTTGTGCATTTTAGGGCCTAATGATCACGGCCCAACATAGTCCTAAGACCCCTGCCACCAAGCAGATGCACAGGATGGGCTCTGCCCATAGTCAGTGGAGAGTTAGAGAAGAGAGAAATTGTTTATAAACAGCAAGACCAGGGGAGAGCAGGAGGAAGACGCAAGATGTAAAGGCTCGTCATCTTCAGGCAAAACCCAAGTCCTGAAGTGCATACAGCACAGGACGCCTCCGGGCCTCAGAAGTAGCAGGCCCTAGGCATGCCGCCAAGGGAATGTGAACGGCAGGAAACGGCCCTGGCCCCGTCTAGTGGAAGTAGGCAGACACAGAAATGAAATAATTATAATTCACCATGAAGAGTGTCATAACAGAGGAGTTTCCAAGGTCCTATGAGCATGGGAAATGCTGCAGTGACAGACACAGTGCTATCTGCTAGCACTTTCAAATATTTTATCCCATGAAATCCTCAAAAATATCCTCATATTACAACTGCCTCCATTTCATAGAAGAGGAAACTGAAGCTCAGAAAAAGTGACATTGTTTATAAACAGCAAGGCCAGAAGTTAAAGTGAATTCTCTCTTGATATCAAAGCCCATCTCTTTCGGGCTCTGCCATGATGCCTTATGAGGTCTTCTCAGCACTGGACAGCTCCCCTGATTCCTCGTCCAGTCTGTTTCCCAAATAATACCAAGGGCACAATGTTTGGCCCCCAAATAAGCCATGAACTTGGTTCCCTTCACTGCAAGGCCACAAGCCAGGACCTCCCTTTCCCCCCTCCAGACTTGCCACGAATCACTCTCAAGACAGGAGGTGGGGGGCTCCATGCACCTCGGGTGACGACTATGGCGATTATCTACACATACACCCAGGAAGAGACACACGCCACAAAGTCAGAGTGAGGCCACGGAGGATAACTCCAATTCTGAGTTAATAAAAGCCTCAGCTCTCTGCCGTCCCAACAGGCACATGTGAGGCTGTGTTTTCCATTTCTTTTGTCACCACGAGCACAGAGCCTGGTGGAGAGCTCTGTACACAGGAGTGGGTGCTTAATTACTACTTTACCCCCCAAGCAGAGGATAGACAGAGAACAAACATGAACCTCTAACCACCACCAGCACAGCCGCAGTGTTCTGCACACGGTAAATGTTCAAAAGCGGCTTCCTGAAGGATGTGGTGGCTCAGCCCTACCTCCAAGGATTTTGCTTTTAGTCGTCAGCAGGTAAGAAGAGAATGGAGGCTGCTGTGATCCTGAGGGTGCGGCATGACCATCACTATTGTGGCCTGGCAGGGCAGACGATGGCAGGGAGGCTCTGGGCAATTACAATCAAATGGTCTCCCCCCAAGACCGTCACCCAAAGAATTCTTCAACCCTGCGATCCTTTTGACCTTGGGTTCTGTCTTAGCCACCTTGTCAATCCAGGTCTAACAGTCTTTTTGCCACAGGCATATTTCACTGTACAAGTCCATGGCCGAAAATACCCTGAAGCACTATACAAACATTACACTACAATTATCCATTGTTTATCTGAAATTCAAATGTAACTAGGCATCCTGTATGTTTATTTAAATCTGGCAACTCTATTTAAGGGATGAGCAGGAACGACCAGGTAAAGAGCTTCCCCCTCAGTTGTTACTCCCGCCCTAAACACATGGGCAAGTCTCTGAGCAGAGACACAACCACAGGTCTGCTAACGTTAGGTCCAGGATTCCCTCCTGAGCCCCACAACAACCCCTTTTGTCTCTGTCCATACAGACTGCAAGGGAGAAAGAACCTCATTAGCATTCAACAGGCAAGTTGCTGGCATGTGTGGAGAAGGGTTGATTAACACCAGCCAACTTCCAACACGGAGTTGAGTCATTTCCTTGGGTCAACATAAGGGAGTTGCTGTGTCCACTTAAAAGTGCCCCATAGATGGTTGGTTCCTTTGTGTCTTCTTCTATTTTACCTTCAGTGAGGCACCAAAGTCTATCATCTCCTTCCTTTAACACATGTCTTGGATTCACCTCTTACTCACCTGAGCCTCCCTCTTGCCTGAGATGCCCCTCCCTCGCCTTCTCTCCCGGCCTAAATAACATGACCCAGACTCCAGAAACCAGAGGGCAACCTACCTGTCCCCCGAAAAGGTCTACTATCAAAAGAGACTTGCACTGGGATTCTGAGAAAGTAGGCAAACACACGCTCTCACTGGCTGGTTTCAAATCCCAGTTCCATCAGTCACACTAGCTGTCCAGCCTTATGCAGTGGCCTCTCTGAGCAATCGTGCTTTCATCTGCAAAATGGGAACAGTGCCTTCCAAAGACGGTTGATGTAAGAAATGATTTTCAAATACTTTTGGACCATAGCCAACAGTAGGAAGTATATTTTACATCACAAGCCAGGGTGTATTTATATATATAATTACATAATGCTTTATAAAATAACTAGAGGCCCAGTGCACAAAATTCATGCACGGGTAGGGTCCCTAGGCTTGGCCAGCGATCAGGGCTGGCTGGGGCCTTTCTTCGTTCTGCACCACCCCCTGGTGGTCAATGCACATCATAGCGGGTGGTCGAACTCCGGGTAGGTCGAACTCCTGAGGGGACGATTTGCATATTAATCCTTTTATTATATATAATACTTTTTCTATGTGTAATAATGCTCATATTTTCTCTTAAATTCATCTTTTTCTATTTTTTAAAATATATTTTATTGATTTTTTACAGAGAGGAAGGGAGAGGATAGAGAGTTAGAAACATCGGATGAGCGAGAAATATCGATCAGCTGCCTCCTGCACTCCCCCCACTGGGGATGTGCCCGCAACCAAGGTACATGCCCCTGACTGGAATCGAACCTGGGACCCCTCAGTCCGCAGGCCGACGCTCTATCCACTGAGCCAAACCAGCCAGGGCAATTTTTTTTAAACGCTGCTTGCAACCAACTAAATGGTTTCCATGACTCTCTAATGGGGCTCACCCACAGTTTGAGAAACCCAGACGTAGAAACCAGCCAATGTACTGCTCATGCTCTCTAGGGAGACTGTTCTAAAGAAGACAAAGTGGACCAACATGAACTGCTGCCTTAATAGCATCGTGCACCTCTGGTGCTTTCTCAGACAATGAAACAGTTTGTCTTGAAAGATTTTGCACTTTTCCAAGAACCACAGACATATCCTAGGAGAGAGCCTGATCCAGCCAATGGTACCTGAGGTAGCACCAGCATCTTGCCCTCCTCCAGAATGGTCCTTCTTAAAGAGATCTCACACCCCCCCCCCCACCAACTTCAAAACCATCATGAGACTCTGTGTGTGTGTGTGTGTGTGTGTGTGTGTGTGTGTGTGTGTGTGTGTGGTTGAGCTAATATATGACCAAAGTAGAGCATGGATAGATAGTCTTCTAAGCCCGCAAACAATGCGTAAAATATTTTTCTGACTATAGCAAATTATGTTTGATTTGGTTTAAGTTCTTATTTAATAGAGTTTTTTATTACCTATTTTTTCCTCTTTCTTTTTGTCCTTCCACTATTTTTTATTATTATTGATTTCAGAGAGGAAGGGAGAGGGAGAAAGAGATGGAAACATCAATGATGAGAGAGAATCATTGATTGGCTGCCTCCTGCATGCCCCCTACTGGGGATCGAGCCCACAACCCTGGCATGTGCCCTTGACCAGAATCGAACCTGGGACCCTTCAGTCCACAGGCTGATGCTCTATCTACTGAGCTAAACCAGTTAGGGCTATTTTTTTATTCTCATACCTCCAGCCTTCTCCCCTTTGGCAACCATTTATACACACACACACACACACACACACACACACACACACACACACACTAGATGTGGCCAGGAAGCCCTAATATTTCTTAGGAGGATGGGAAGCAGGGTAGGTCAAGTTGTCCTTTTCCAATAAAGGAGATCTGTGGCCTTTCCAGGAGGGAATAAGTGGTCTGTATTTAACAAACATGAGGCAACCCTTTCTGGAATTTTAAGTGGGGTTCCTAATTAAGTTTCATGAGAATCTTCGTGCATATGCAGTGGTCTCAAAATATGCCTTTTGAGGAACAGAAAAATCATGGCCTAAAAATCCCCTTTCCTTTCTCACCGAAAAAAACTTCAGCCATCGGGCCATGTCACACCAAGGAGAGGAGGTTGTATTGATATTTGAGACCAGATCTTTGTTGGGGGGGAGGGGGGAGCTGTCCTGCGCACTGTAGGATGTTTAGTAGCATCCTTAGTCTCCACCCACTAGATGCCAGTAGTAACCCCTCTTCCAATCCCCCCTCCCCCGGTTAGGACAATGAAAAATGTCTCTAGATATTGTCAAACGTCCTCCGCGCGGCACCCCTGGCTAAGAACCACTGCTGTGGGAGAACCTCTCAAATAGCAATCCCTCCGTACGTTAAATGCCAGGCACCTGTTTCACACCTAGTCCCTACCCACTCTCAGAGAAACACACACAGCCCCTCTCAGGAAGAAATGAGGAGGTTGCCGAATGACCCCCGGCCACAAGTCATGGTTTTGAGGGACTGTCAGCAATGATGAAAATGCCCTTCTGTTTTCTTCTTTAAACATCATTTGGGGTTGCATGAAGCTTAACCCAAGCGCATCTCCGAAGGAAGCCTCATTCCAAAAGAAAAGTTTCCCCGGATGATGGGAGGTCAAGAACAAGGAAACATACAGAGGGTTTTAGTTGCTTAACCTCAGTATAATGGAAACAAATATCGAGTTCCTACCAATGGTTCTGCGTTGCTTTCTTTTTTTGTGAGAAAGTCTTGATTATTCCCTCACACACAGCAAAGAGAAATGCCAAGTGATGGGCAAACACTCTACCATTGCCATTCAGGTCCAGGAGATGATGATGACAACGATGATGATAAAAATAAAACTACCTCATTGTTGTTTCGGTTTCCATAGTTCCGTTCCATACAGATCCCATTACCCATTGTCTTATAAGTTTGAGAATTCAACCTCAGAAAGAGAAATTGGCTAGCCCAAGGTCACTGAGGTAGTAAATGGTTAAGCTGAAGACTCAAACCCAGAAATTTAGTTTCCAAATTTGGAGCACTTTCAGTAGCTACAAAAGGTAATGGCTAGAAATGTATCCCAAAGGCACATGTATTTGACGAATGCCTTTCTACGAAGACCACAGAGCTGCCTCTCTGCAGAGCGTTATGGTGCCCTGTGATTGCAGCATCATTTGAGTGTTACCAAAACTGTGCTTCGGAGAGTCCGAAAAGATGGAGAATTGCTGGAGAGGGAAATCCCACGTTATAAGAACTCACCCACATAAATACATGTTCTTTGAGTTGTTTTGTTAGTAGTGGTGTGGGATTATCTGTTAATCTACCACCCACACACTTTCTCTCCCCAGGTCTCCCTCAGGACCAATAATAAGCATTTTCGAGATGGCAAGTCAGGGGTGGAGACCAGCTGAGGCAAGAACCCAGCTCACTATTCATTCACCCAGGCGCCTAATAGTGGCCTCTTTGAAGAATGCACTGGTGAACTCCAGTATCAGATCACAGAGACCCGCTGTAGAACCCAACACTGCCCACACACAGCGGCCACCGATTGCACTTCCAGTTCCCCCTCTTCCTCTGATAACCACATTCCTCCATCCCCTTGTCCTTTTCATAAACTGCAATGGTCTTAAGTGCCATTGCTGGCCCGTTCACAGGGCAAGGGCAGGGGCAGGGGCAGGGAGCTCCTCCCCTAGATGTTTGCACAGAGTTTGGTTGATCTCTTCGGAAGCAGCTAAGGCTATGACACAAAAGGCATCAGGGGCTGTCATGGGTCATGTTCCTCTTACAGAATAAAGCTGGCTACAGTGAGAGAGGAGAAGAAAGCTGGCCCTGCACAGGGAAGAGGAATGAGAGAAGGAAGGAATTCCACTGGAGCCAGCACCCTGATCCTGCGGTTCCTGAAGCCTGACTACTTCCTGACATTTCTGCAACGTGGTGGTTCTGGGAGATGCCCCTTCCTTGAAAAGCCTCTCTTTCCTAACACTATACCAGCTCAGTTTCGGTTCCTCGCAGTGACCCACTACTTACCCATCCTGTCCAGACAATACCATCTGGAGAAGAAACCGAAGTGAAAGCTGAGAGAACTGGCAAGGCCAGACAAGAGCTAAATAAAAGACATGAAAAACAAGGAAAAGCTCAGAACCATGGCCCTGGCATGGAGCCGATTTACCAATTAGAGATTGTGCGAGCTTTTTCCTTGATGTCACCTTAGCAAGTGGCTAAGACACTGAAACTCTGGGCTCTCTCGTCAGCTTCAGAAAGACCGAAAAATTATACACATCCTTGGCCCTGGAGAGAGCCAGAGTCCTCTCCTCAAAACTTCAAACGCTGCCCTGACAGGTTTGGCTCAGTGGATAGAGCATCGGCCTGCGGACTGAAAGGTCCCAGGTTCGATTCCAGTCAAGGGCATGTACCTTGGTTGCGGGCACATCCCCAGTGGGGGGTGTGCAGGAGGCAGCTGATTGATGTTTCTCTCTCATCAATGTTTCTAACTCTCTATCCCTCACACTTCCTCTCTGTAAAAAACCAATAAAATTAAAAAAAACAACAAAAAACTTCAAACGCTGATGCCAGCGCCAGCAGGTTAACACAGGTGGAGGGTTCGCTGGGGGGATCCTTCAAAGTAAGAAGAAAAGAAAAACCTAAGCAATAAAACTCTACCTTCTCACAGTATGGGGAGGGGGGTGGGGAGACTTTAAAAAATATCTGGGAAATATCTGGCTGAAAGAATATGAGTTTATCAAACCTTCTTAAATCAATGACTTTCAAACAAATCATGGGTCATTCATTTTAGAAAAAGTACATTCGCCCATCATTCCACTTCCCTGCCTACAATGTTCGAGAGATTGATCTATGTGGCAAACCTATGCCATCTGTCTGCTAAGATGTCAAGTATTTTTTAAAATACCCAGATTATTTCCCATACAAACCTCCAGTTTCAGTGTATGACAAAGAAGCGGCCATAAACTTGCTCTAAAATGCCCACTGTCTACAGAGCAGCCAAATGGACCAGAGCCATTGGTCAGAGAAAACAAAATGCTTTTTAACATTTTAGAGTCATGAAACCAAAATTCATTCTCGTGCATCTGAGTCATTTCGCATCCCATGCCACTTATTTGGAATACAATGAAATACACACCATTTTAATAATTAAAAAGAATGGTGTCTATGTACTGGAACTCTTTAACTATTACCCAAATCTATTTGACAAAGATAGGTAAACACGAGCAAAGTAGATGGTTTTCTTTGTTTTGTTTTAATATATTTTCATTGATTTCAGAGTGAGAGGGAGAGAGAGATAGAAACATGGATGATGAGAGAAAATCATTGATCGGCTGCCTCCTGCATGTGCCCTGACCAGGAATCAAACCGTGACCTCCTGATTCCTAGGTCAATAGTCGGCAAATTCATTAGTCAACAGAGCCAAATATCAACAGAACAACGATTGAAATTTCTTTTGAGAGCCAAATTTTTTAAACTTAAACTATATAGGTAGGTACATTGTTATTAACTTAATTAGGGTACTCCTAAGCTGGCCTTTGCTTCAAACGTCCTCAATCTGATTGAGGTACGTTTGCTGAGGTTGACCCCTTCCAACTCTCCCATCCACACTCACCTTGTATACTTGTTTCGTCTATCTCCTTTCGTTCATCCTCTCTATATGTCCACCCCCCACTTCTTCTAACGCCACTTCTTCAAAATAGACTCGCCCAGGCCGAAAACCGACTTCTGCGCATGGGCCATGAAGTTTCAATCGCACTGTACGTGCGCGCCCGCACGTGGTATTTTGTGGAAGAGCCACACTCAAGGGGCCAAAGAGCCGCATGTGGCTCACGAGACGCGGTTTGCCGACCACTGTCCTAGGTCAACGCTCAACCACTGAGCCATGTGGCCTGGGTCAAAGCAGGTGGTTTTAATTCTACTCTCATTGTGAATAAATAAGATGCTGAGCTGCTGGAGGAACCCAGAGATTGCTCTCCCAGCAGAGGAGCTGAGTGGCATGGCCATTTTCTCCAAAAGGAATTTAAAAGAGCACCTTTTCTATTTATAAGGAACAATGGAGCGCGTTGATTAATAAAGGAGTCCAGGCGAAGGGACCGCTGTCCTTGTGGAAGGACTGGCGCCCAGGGTCCGGTTTAACTTGACGGCAGCGATCTTTCTTTTCAGCTCTGAAGTTATTTTTACCTTGCCAGCTATGCAAATGAGCTCATGGCCTCTGAGCATGAAAGAAACCAGGCTGAGACCAGGTTAATATTTCATGAAAATATTGTAAACCACTGTTCCTGGCACTGAGCTTCGCATCCTCTGTAACTGACCCTGTCTAGGTACAGCCACGGCTAATGTCTGTGCCAATCTGGCATCAAAAAGAACAAGGTTATCGACAATTCACGAAAGAAGAAACACAGGCTGTTTAATGATTGTATGGAAAGGGTCAATGGCAAGAAATTCAAATGAAAAGGACACAATCGCCTTTTCTGCTATGGAATTGCTACCACTAGAAAGACAGTAAATTGGTATAACCATTTTGGAAAAGCTATTGGACAATGTGTATAGGACAATGCAGATGTTTACTCTCTTGGATGCAGGCGTTTTCAGAATTATTTTAAGAACACACTCACTGTGTCCTCACATGGCAGAAGGGACAAGGGAGCTCTCTGGGCCCTTCTTTAAACGGCACTAATTCCATTAGCTAATCACGTTCCAAAGGCCCCACCTCCAACTACCGTCACACATTGGGGATTAGGTTTCAACATATCAATTTGGGGGGCACAAGCATCCAGTCTATGGCAAGGCACGAGTAAGGGCTCAATAAATGTATGTTGCAGGAAAGAGTAGATCAACTTCAAGTTGGAAATGACCTTGGAAAATATCAAGCCCCAACTCCCAGCCCTGATTTAATGTTTTGGGGCTCACATCATCCCACCCTATTGAACCCTTGCAGGAATGAGCAGCTCTCAGCCTCCCGAGGCATCCCCTCCCCAAGCCTGGCGTTATACAAAGAGTGTAGGGTCCTGGACAAGATTCAGACTGGTTCTACTTTTAAACTCAATCCTGGTTTTTGAAATAGGCACTGCCTTTAAAGAGACAGAAAGGAATGGTTCCAGATAAAACTGTCCAGAATAAGTAGAGATTGGCTTAAAGAAACATTACAGAGAAAATGAGAGAAGAAACCAGGAGGTAAGCCTGGAAGATTAGCATAATTCCAGGAGCCCATGATGCTTATCTTTGAACATGGGAGGGACAGTCTTGCAGTTACATTAAGAGGCGCTTCCTTTGTATAACTCCAGCAGCGGGGGCAGCCCAAATGCTGGTCTCCATTCTAGTGACTAGGAATCTGAGCCCCTCAGACCTGGAAGTGTCCCTCCATATGACCACAGTGCCTGCTCATTCACCCCCCCCCCCCCCCCCCCCCCCCCCCCCACACACACACACCCCTGCTCGACTTCTTCCCATCAGCCCCAAACGTGGCCAGGCCATCCACCCTCCCAACCAATGCAGTATTGGAGGTGGATCTGCAGTTCAGGGTGACCCTCCTGGGGGAGAAGGTCCTGGGACTACCATTATGAAAAGCAGCGCACTCAAAAGAGCAGGGTCCACAGGGTTTCTCTGAGGGCAGCTGTCCAGGGGGATGAGCCGGCTGCTCCCCCTCCTGCCTCTGCAGTTAAGGTCTGTTGTCCTGCTGTGACCTTTCCGGGAGCCCGACTTTCTGCTATTTCGGGATGTCCTTGCTTTCGAGGTGGCTATTATGGGGACATGAGGAGTCAGGGGGATCTCTCAGGGGTATCGTGAAATAAAAATGTATGGGAATTCACTGTCCAGCAAACCCTGCATGAAGGTGTACCGTACTCCTTCCCCCCAGAGGGATAAGGGGTGTCCATACCACACTGCAGGGCATCCGGTGAGAAGACGCCCTGGACCACTCCAGTCCATAACCATATTCGAGGCAGAAACCCATCCTGCATCCTTACACCTGCAGCGCCCTTCACTGGTGACAGTTCACAACCAAAATCATTCGCTAGTTTAGGCGCACGTTTCCACCAGTCTCAGAACATTCCCGTTCTTGCTGACAGATGTAAAGAGTAAAGATTAGTGGAGCTTCCGATGAACTCTTTCTGGGAGTCCTCCTCACAACGCTTAAGGGCTGCATATTATCCAGATGGGGAGGGGCCACAGTTCCCTTGCAAAGGAACCTCCTCCCCGCCCCCCATTCATTCCTTCATTCCTGAATGTATATCCACTTACACTTCACATGCACCGGGTGCCAGACAATGTGAGCAACTAGGTAGGATGCAATGGTAACAAGATGGCCGTGGTCCGGCCCTCCCAGAGCTTACAATCCAATGGACCATGACTTTGAAGGGGTGGAACAGGACAGCTCCTGGCTCTGCCCGTGTCGTGGCACCATGGACGTCCTTGCCCATCCTTTTGTGCCTTAGTTTTCCCGATGAGGAAATAAGGCTGCTGGTGCTGCAGAAGTAAAAAGCTAGTTGCTCCCTCCCACAGAAGAAACCTCAGTGGGCACCAGACCATCCTGCTGACACACAGAGGGAGGGAGGAAGGAAAGAGAAGGGAATGAAAATCAATGCCTATGGCCCCTCCTTCCGGGATCGATGTGGCTTGCTTCTGGGAGGACTTCTGCTGAGGAGAGCAGGCAGGGAAGCTGTACTCTGGTCTGGAGAACTCTAACAAGAATCCCCTCTCCCGCCATGAGTTTGCAACGCCCATCCTTCCACCTTGAGCACACGCCAGTGGGGAAGGTGGCCGGTGGGTAGCCCTCTCTGGGTCTGATAACCAACATTCAGCCATACTTCCGTGTGTCTTGTAAGAATATAAAATAACTTAAAAGGGGTAGGACATAGGACACATTCTGTGCAAAGTGAAACCCAGATATGAGATTGTATGAGAGACAATACCTAACCATGTTAAATAATAACAATGGCCCAAACAGGTCTGGAACTTTGAAGTCTGGGGGCATTTTACATAAACATTCTCCCACAAGAGAACCTCCATATCCCTAGACATATTCAGTGAAGGGATGACTGTCCCCATTTGAAAGAGGAGGAGGAGACAACAGCTCCAGAAGGTTGAGAGATCTGCTGTGAGTCCCATACAGCAGCAGAACTGGTCCGGAAGCCAGTCTCCAGCTCCCAAGTTCAATGCTCATTTAGACTCAGCACTGAAAGGACATCCAAACAGGCAGCTTATAAGAAATGGGAGGTAAAATCAAAGACCTTAAAAACCTGAGCAAATATCTTGATTTCAAAAAAAAAAAAAGAAAGAAAAAGAAAAGGATGATTCTAGAATAATAACCAGTGAGCTCACTGATAATCCCAAAAGAACTCGGTAATACTTTGGTAAATAGTTTATGAGCAATGAGAAAGCAAGATGATCAAATCACGCATGGGAAGAGCTTAGCTCAGTGCCTGGAACAGGTGAGGGCTCAGTAAACGTGAAGACTGTGACCATCACTATCAGCATTGTTTCATATTTTTAGGAATCAGCATGGATTGCTTGGAACAAACCCATCTGAGCTAGTTTTGTTTCTTTTTTTTAAACAAAGTTATTAGAAGAACAGATCAGGAGAATGCTAAGGATGTGGGATCCCTGTATTTCAGGCAAGCCCTTTGACAAAATCACTTATTCGATCAAAATGGTGCTGAGTACCACTGGGTGAGTTTCTGACATTCGAAAAACCTTGTCTAAATTACAGTGATCAGTGAATGAAAGATGGAGTTCAAATACTCACATAGCTATTTAGAGCCTGTGAAATCTTGGGCAACTTATTTAACCCCTCTGTGGTTCTACTACCCCATCAGAAAAATAATGACAATAATAGCAAACATCTCAGAAGACTAGTGAGTACTGATTAGATAGATAGGTAGACAGATAGATAGAATGTAATTATGTTACTAATTTCAACCTATAGGGTGGTCTCTAGACATGTGTCATGGAATTCTATCATCATTTCTGTCCATCATCATTTCTGTCCATTCTGTCCATTTTAACATATTTATCAATAGCTTAGATGACAACAGAAAAAGAAAAAAAAAACCTAGAGGACAATGACAATTGTTCAAATGTAAAAGATCTGGGATTGGCCAGCACGAGCCTCCTGTCTGCCAGCAGTGCGATGAGGGGGCTAATCAACAAGCTCAGACTGTCCATAGACACGTGTTATCATCTGAAAGAATCTCCATGAGGCAGACCAGCTGGCACACTGTGTGCAGTACGAGTGCCATATTTCTCTACTGAGAAACTTGGGGAAAGGGGGCAGCACAGGAGGTCTTGATATGATGTCAGGTGCAAAGTATGAATGTTTTGTATGCTAGTCTGTGGCTGTCACTTGAAGACTTACACTGTTTTCCTGGCATTACTTGAGCTAGTGGATCACATTAAAAGGGGCCAGATTTTGTCCAGAAAGACAGACAGGGAAGGAGGAGGGGAAGATGGGAAGGTGAGGAAAAGGGGATGGAGGGGAATGGGAGGGAAGGGGAAGGGCCTAGGAGCTACCCAACAATGGAATGGTGTGCCTTGCCCAGTAGTGAGCTCTCCATTAGAGTGCAAGTCCAAGCAGCTGCTTGGCAACCAGCTGTCAGGGTTGTTGTTGAAGAAACTGATGAACTAGATGCCCTTAAGTCCACTTTCAGTTCCCAGAGGTTATGGTCCCACCCTCTCTGCCCTGCACAGAGGTCTCCTCCACACACTCCTTCCCCAACAAGGTCACTGTGAAGCTCCTAATCTCCTGAACACCGGTCCAAATGTGGCCTGTGAGATGCACATTCAACAATGGAGGACTCAGCTGGCTGAGCTGGCCAGGCTGTCTGAAGATTTCAACCCGGCAGCCAGTGACCTTCTGGAATCCTAAACAGTCCACGGCATCAGGAGCCTGGGCTCCAAGCATCCTGCATGGGGGACCTCAGCCACACCAGCCAAATGCTGCATCACCACCTCCCCCCACCCACCTACCATCACCATAGCAACCACTGGGCTGACTACCTCACAAGGCATTTCAATTCAGGCAGAGGGAGGCCCAGATTTTCCAGCAATTTCCCAAAGTAGTGAGCCCTAAGGGTGTGTGGGTAAGAAGGAGCGGTTCTCCCACCCTTCCCAACAGGCCTCCCTGAGGCCACTGAGACAAAGCCTGTCTTCCATAACTTGACCTTGGCATCATCTCACTCTAACCAAAAAAGAAAAAAAAAACGAAAAAAAAAAAAAAAACAGGAGAAGGAAAGAGAACCACTGGGAAATTTCATTATTTTTAGAAGCACAATCACTTAGCAACCTAAATGTCCCATTCCTCCCCACCCCTCCAAAAGCCCAGGGAAATAAATACAGTATGGAGGACTTCAGGGTTTGGCTCTGAAACAGTGTGAGGATGTAGTAATAATAATACTTGCTATTTACGTAGAAACAAAGCCTGCCTTCCAAGGAGCTCAGATTGTCTGGCTAAGATTAAGGCACGGATCCCTCCCACCGGGTCCCTCTGCCTCTTGGTGCAAACTGCCCCCAGGCTGATGGTTCTCTGCTCTTGACGGAAGCCTAAAACTGGACGAACTTTAGGTAGGGAATCTAAGACAGAAGCCAAAACACTTGCATGCAGAGGGGCAGGAACCTGTACATCACCGCCTGCTGCACGGAAAAGGCACTGATTTCTGGCGGGAGAGCAGAAAAGGTCAGTTCCTCAAGCAAATGCCACCATCTGACCCCGTGAACCATTTCCCTCTGGAAACTCTTACTTCATTTCCCTGCTAATGGTCTCCACTCATCTGCCTTCCCATCTGCCTGTTGCCTTGCAGCGTGGCTCCCAGGTCGCCCGTGTCTTCCCTACCTGTGTAGTGAAGAGGCCCCTGAATCTCTGCTGGGCCTCTTCTCTCTGCCCCTCTCCTGGGGCAGCGTGACCAGGTCTGACCCAGATCTACGATTTCAACCACCAAACCCACCACAGATGTCCACACCGACCCCTGTGCTGGGCTCCACACCCACTGGTCCGACAACCATATCCCACCCAATGAAGACAGGATCCTCCTCGCGCCCCTCTCCAGACTGCTCCCCGTCCCGTGCGTTCTCTCCCAGTTTGGTGGATCACCAAACTGAGATTCAGCTTTGATTCTTCCTTCCGCTTCATCCCCCGATTTAAAGATCCCTAAATTGTATCTGTCTCCTCCTCTCTGGTCCCACTGACATAAGCCACGTTCACACCTCCATCTTGTCCTAGACAGTAAGACATGTAAAGGGTAGGCCCTAACTGGCCCTTGAGCTCCAGTCTCCCCGATTCATCTCTAATCATCACCCCACCCACACATGCACCACAATATGAATCTAAGCCTCTGAGAGTCAGGAGGTCTCTCTATCCAGGGAATCTACCACTCTCTTGCTTTAAAAAAAAAAAAGAAAAATCATTTTTATTGATTTTTTTTTTGAGAGAGAGAGAGAGAGAGAGAGAGAGGAAGGGAAAGGGAGAGAGATAGAAAAGTCGATGAGAGAGAACATTGATTGGCTGCCTCCCCGAAACCCAGGCATGTGCCCCGACCGGGAATCGAACCAGCGACCTCTTGGTGCATGGGTTGATGCTCAACCACTGAGCCACACTGGTTGGGCAAACACTCTCTTGCTTTAAACCCTCTCCTGCTTTGTAATAAAATCCAAATAGTTTCCATGGTGCATAAGACTCTGATGTTCCCACTGGCCTGTTCAGCTACCTCTGGAACCACTGGAACCACCCTCTCATAGGCTCCCTACACCCAGCCCTGCACGCAACATACACGCCATTCTCCAAATGCAGCGCCTCTGCTCTGGCCTCTGTGCTTTGCCTGTGTTCCTTCTCTGTGGCTTTCATTTCCCGCCCAAGACACAGTCAGGAAAGCCCTTCTGAACAAGTCTCTGCTCAAGCAGCAGGGAAAGTGGCCTCTTCCCGGACTCCTCCATGGGATCCAGATGCCTCCTCCCTCACGCTCCCTGAGCACCTTGTACTGTCCTCCTTACAGTCTTTTTGCTCTGGTTGCAATGGCTGAATTCTTGTCTCATTTCAGACCTTGCATCCTACAGGAAGAGGCTGTGTCTTCCATCTTTGTGTCCCCTGAACTTTTCACAGGGGACTTTTTGCTATCTATATATATAAAAGCCTAAGCGACCGAACAACCAAACGACAGGTCGACCGGTCGTTATGGCATGCACTGACCACCAGCAGTCAGATGCTCAGATGCTCAACGCAGGAGCTGCCCCTGGTGGTCAGTGTGCTCCCACAGCGGGAGCACCGCTCAGCTGACCAATGGGTGCCAGATGCCAGGCTCACGGCTGACAAGCACAACTGCTGTGGCACGAGCCTCTCCTGCCTCCGTGGCAACACTAACAAGCAGCAGCAGCAGGGCCAGGATCCCTGCGCGGAAACCACAGTCCGAGGGGTCCTGGATTGCAAGAGGGCGCAGGCCAGGCTGAGGGACCCCACGGACCTCTAGTTTATTAATAAGCACTTAAAAACTCCTGTTAACAGAGCTCTGCACTGTTGTGCCACCTCCCCTGAGGGCATTCCAGATGGTCAGGATCCTCATACAGCCTGGCACCTTCAATGAGCTGAGCACATCACTTACGTGGGGCATGAAGTCAAGAGAGCATGTGTACTATTACTGCCTTTCCACTGGTCTCCATCCTACTACTATTGCGAATAACTGCAG
This sequence comes from Myotis brandtii, assembly GCF_000412655.1. Lineage (NCBI taxonomy): Eukaryota > Metazoa > Chordata > Mammalia > Chiroptera > Vespertilionidae > Myotis > Myotis brandtii. The sequence goes on from NW_005370412.1 coordinate 1,007,300, forward strand.
TTAAACCATGAAAACACCTGTCCTTCCATCTGCATTGCTGGGAAGTCATAGCTCTGCCACCTGGCTCTTGAGTTACTCAATTATGAAGTCCTCATTCAGGACTTGACAACCTATCATTTAATTGTTTATACAGAGATTTTGTGAACTAAGCATGGCTACTCTCTCCCTTCCCCGACCAGAAAACACATGTCCAGCCCCACAAGGCTCCAGCTACTATGATGGGAACCCAAGGGTCATTCCCCCTTTTCCTTCCTCCCCCTTTGGAGAGTTCACTCCCAGAAATTTCCAGAAAGTTCTAAAACTAAGGCAATACCATTTTAAGAAAAAGAGATAAGTGAATCTGGAAGCAGCCTGGAGGTAAGCTGCTGTATCTATACCTCCCCACCCTGACCTGACTCCTGACCCCTGACCCCTGATGACCTGTGGCATTATCCTGTCCGTCTCTTATTCTTACTTGTCTGTCCAGAGAGGAGAAGCTTCCTGAAGCAGAAGCAAATACCCAGACTCCCCTCCCTCAGCCCTTCTTCCCCGTCTCTCTGGCCCCTCGCTGATCCCTACCTTCCTATTTGTATCTATTGACTTGTTCCTTTCTTGGTGCCTCCACGGCCTAACAATCCAGTTGGGATATTTCTCCTAATGACCTGGCGGAGCTACAGTGGGAAGGAAAGCCATGCCAGCCAGCCAGAGTGGTGGCCCCCCTCTCGGATCTCCTTCTGCTGCCCCCCACCCCACCCCTTAGACTCCTGAGACTGGCTTCGGGCTGCCCTAGGGTGTAGGCAGCCTTTCTTTCTTTGGGCCTCCATTTCTTCATTCATAAAATGAGACTGGACCTTCCAGCTCTTAAGAGTTGGAATCCCCCTTCTGTCTGCTTCCTCCAAAACACACCTCTCCTTCCCAAACCATTTCAGCTTGGGAGCCTACAAAAATGCTGCCTGCGCTCAGTTACCTGGGAACGTGCCTCATTCTCTGTGACACAGAGCAAACAATTAAAATGTCCTCTTTTCTATCTGGGCGGATGGAGGGACAAAGAGACCAAGCCATGGTGGATGAAACCAAAGTAATTTATTGTCTATTTGACTTTGAGAGGCAGTTAGAGACACATTCAGGGACGTACAACTGACTCTGCCCATCTGGAAACCATCCCAAACCTCCCACCCTGGCCTTCGTCCCAGCCCGGGGTTTGGCCCTGAGCTGTGCAGATAAACCACATGCGGATACGATGGTGTGAACCGTGTCATTATTTATAACATTCAATTCGACGACCATATATGGAGCACAACCCCATGCAAAAAACTGTGTGGCCAAAGAAACCCAGGGGCCATACAGAGAAAGACTATTGTCCCTAGAAGCTCAGAATCCAGGAGGAAGCAGGCTCTATTCATAATGAGCCACACGATCGAAGCAGCAATCAAGGCACTAATAAAGAGCCATGAGAACAGAGGGGGCACCTCATTCTAACCGCGAGGCTCTGAGCTCTAGACCGAGGCAAAGCCAGCACTAGTGTGGGTGGGCAAGTCCCCTCACAACTAATAGCTCGGAGGTAAGCCTTGCCTGAACTGTCCTTGAAACTCAGGGAATCAACAAACAGGTAGTGAGCTCTGCTCCAGGCCCGGAACTGTGCAAGATGCAATGGGCTATAAAAAATATTTAAGACAGTTTTGACTTCCATGCATAAAATAATTAGTGAGCAAGGCAGTGTTATATTCTGCTATAATAAAGGGCTCGATGCGTGGAAGTGACAATAAGAATGAGATCAGACCATGATAAAGCACTCATTGCGTGGCAAAGGCGATGAATAAGAAACCCTCCACGAACACTGTTATTTACTTCCACTGTATTTCCACTGCTGCGGACAACCGCACCCCAGCTAGCTGTGGGGGAGAACACTGCCCCGTCTTTAGGCACCTGTGACGGAAGGGGCGCTGGACAGGGAATGAGAGGCCCGGTCCAGGAATTACCTGGTGTGTATCGCAGGCAGGTGACATCCCCTCTCGGGGCCTCTGGGGAGAAGCTGGACTCAAGGATCTCCAAGGTCCCTTCCGGTTCGAGTCGAGTGTGGTTCTGATGCAGAAGCACCGCTGTGTCTGGAGGAAGGCTGAGAGCGGAGAGAGGGAGGCTGCACAGGGGAGGCCGCGAGCAGGGGTGTGAGAGTCAGTCATGAAGGTGTGTTTCAGAGAACAGAGATGAGCGAGTGGGGGCAGCATCACCCCCTGAGGAAGGCAGAAGAGGTCAGACCTGAGACCGCAGGACACGCAGCATCCCGGGGCTGTGTCTTGCTGTGGAAGGGGTTTTAGGGAGATTCTCATGACAGTCAACAGACTGAAACCGGGGAGGAAATGAAGCCAAAGAAGCCAACCAATGAGCCATTAAATCACCCAGGTGACTGAGATGATGAGGGTGTGGGCCGGTGGCCGGGAGGATGACATTGGAGGGAAGAACAGTCGCTTATTTTAAAAGGACAGACAAGGCTTGAGAAACTTGGTATGGAGAACGCAGGAAACTGAGGAGGCTGATACCTACACCTCGCCACTTCTGACCCCAGGCTAACACCCGACCCTCAACCCCCGAGTCTGAAATAATAGCCCAACACCGTTCCCCAGCATCTCATGCCCTCAGAGACAGGCGGTTGGCATGAAGAAGCAGAACAGGATTGCTGAGTGCGCTCTGGCCGCCAGACTCCTCTGAGTGGAGAAGAGGCGCCTGGAACATCGTATCTCCCACAGCAGCTGGCTCAGTGCTTGGCCCTGAATGGATGTCCTCTGCATGATGTCCATCAATTCAGAGCCCCTTCTATGTTGAACCCCAAATAATCCCTCAGGGAACTTTAGAAACCGTGAAAGTCATCAACCCCTGCTGTGAGGGGAAGGGGACTATCTGAGGAAGAAAGCAGAGGGCACAGCCCCGCTGGGGGCTGAAGTGGAGAGATGGGGCAGCAGGAAGTTGGGAGGGAGGGAAGTTGATAGGCTAAGACCTGGCGCATCTATAGGGTTGCAGTCAGCAGTCTTCCGTTTGCCCTAACTTACCCTCCTCCCACTGGGAGGTGGACGGAGGACACTGCCTGCGTTCAGACAGGAGGGCAGAGGTTCAGGGAGAGGAGGAGTTGGCAAGGGCCCGAGTCCCTTCCTTCTTGGCCAGCGCTCTCGCTCTCGCCAGACCTGCCTCCCTCGGGGATGGCACTCACTGGCAGGCCTCCCAGTTGGCCCGAGACTGCTTTAAACTTGATGACTTGGCACACATCCCCTTTCAAACCCAGCTTTGCATCTGCCAGACGTGGAGTCTCCATTGACCCAACTGTCAGAGGCCAGCCTGCCGCCTCCCGGCAGTCCCGTGGCTCACCCTGAGCCCCAGGTCCCTACCACAGAGGTGGCCAGCCCAGCTCCCCAGCACCCGGCCCAGCCCTCTCCCCACCAGGGAGATGCTCACAGCTGAGAGCTTTTCATTCATCCCCACCCCCAGCAGGCAGCCACCCTGGAATATATTTGGTGAGCTCCTCTGCACATCAGCGAGCGCACAGCCACGTCAGCGGGGACCAAGGAAAAACACACCTGAAGAAAACAGCAAAGAAAGAGACTGGATGAGGGCGGGGGGTCCCTGAGGTAGCCTTTGGCCAAGAAACAAAAACCCTTCTCTCCCGGACACGGGAAGGGCAGGGTCTTGGAACTGATGAGGGAAAAGGAAGGAACGCGCTACTAGAGATGTCTCCTGGGACGCAGCAGGCAGGCTGTGGTTTGCTCCTGCCTCCTGTTCTGTCAGCAGAAATTCTATCCTGAGGCTCCAGCATTCCTGCCTCCTGCCCTGTGCAGCGCAGCCGGGGTGGAGCCAGGAGCAGCCCCAGGGCACCCTCAGCAGAGGCTGGTGGGAGGCGCACAGAAGTGGGGCCGGGCCCAGGTGGCCCCCCAGCTGAGCACTGCCAGCCCCCCAGCCCCACAGGAAACACAGAGCCTTCCATGTTTCTGATTGAGAAACTTCAGATATTCAGAAAATAACAGAAGGCACAACGTACACAGGAGTGCACAGTCCCGTATGCAATGGGGTGACCATTTCCTGGTATTGGCTTCAAATTGGGTTTTAAAAGATAAGAACATTTCAGGTACAGCTAAGCCTCCGCCCCAACTGTGTTCTCCCCACCATCCTAGAGTAAGCAGTGTGCAGGGCTTGGCGGTATCAGTCGCATGCAGACTTATTTACTCTCCCAACACAATTGGATGCTATTCAAGCTCAAAGGCTTTCTACCGGGCCCATGAACCACCTGCATGAGAATTATCTGGGTGCCTGCTTAGCATGCAGATCTCTGACCCTCACAGGGTAAGGCCAAAATTCTGCTTTTTCAACTAGAACTCCCGAGGATTATCATGCACTCTACAGCCCCTGTTCTGACTTAGGACTTTCAGCCTTTTTAAAATGCAAACCAAGAACAACAATGACCAAAACAAACCAATTAACCCTGGGAAGGGTGACCCTTGAAATTGCTATCTGTCACTTACTGCCCTAAGTGAAGGACAGCTCAGATGTGGGCTTTGTACTCTCTTCAATGACTATAATGGCCAGGGTCAGCTGCTGCTTTGCCACCACTTCCACAGCTCACTCAGAGCCACAATAAAACAATACACCGATAAAACAATGCCAGCTATTATCTCCAAGGGGGGAAGGAGGGAGAGGAGAGTTAAGGGCCCTTCATTCCTAAATGTCCTGTTTGCATCAGCCCAACCAATGCACCATGTAGCACATTTCTATCACCTTGTAGATTATCATGGATGCTCTGGTTGGATATTTTTGTTGCTATCCTGATTTATAAGATACGCATAGTTCTATATACCAGCTTTACTTAGTTTGTCTACGGTCACAAAATTCTCCCATTGAAAGTGTACAATTCAGTGGTTTTAGTATATTCACAGAGTTGTCCGGCCATTGCCACTATCTACTTCCAGAACATTGTCTTTACTCCAAAAAGAAATCCCGTATCTGTCAGTGCCCACTCAGCCTCCCCCGAGCCTTAGTAACCACTATTCCACTTTCTGTCTCTATGGATTTGCCGACTCTGAACTTTTGATACAAGTGGATCAAACTTTCACTTATCATGATGTGTGCATGGATCACTCAGTTATAGCATGAATCAGCACTGCATTCCTTTTCGTTGTCAAATAGTATCCCATTGTATGAGAAATCACATTTTGCTTATTAATCACGAATGGACACTTGGTTGGCTACCTTTTTGTTGCAATTATTAATAATGGTGTTATGGGCATTCGTGGGGTTTTTTTTGTATGGAGACATGTTTTCATTTCTCTTAACGATATACTTAGACGTGAAATAGCTCGGTTCCATGGTTAACTCTATGTTTAACAATTGAGGAACTGACAAACTGTTCTCCAAGATGGTGGCTCCATGTGACATTCCCGCCAGCAATGTGTAAGGGTGTCCGTTTCTCCAGAACCCTGCCCCACACCTGTTGCTGTCTGCCTCTTTTATTATTACCATCCTAGCGGGTGTGAAGGGGCATCTCGTTGTGGTTTTCATTTGCATTTCTTTAATGGCCAAGGATGTCCAGCACCCCTTCCTGTGCTCATTGGCCATTCAGATACTCACTGTTTAAAGCTGGAACCCCATTAAACAGTGCTTCTCAAAGCATGGTCCACTCCCCTTACACACGGGCACACACCAGCAGCAGCTCCGTCCCCCAAGATCTTATCAGAAATGCAAATCCCAGGCCCTACCCCAGCTCACCCGAATCAGAAATTCTGGGAATGGGCCCCACAATCTGTGTTTAAGAAGCTCTGCAAGGGACTCTGAGCCTCTTACAGGTGCCCACAGTATCTCACCAAGTGATACTTCACCAAAGAAACGTCTTGGTGACATAAGTTTGGGAAACACTGGGCTAAGCCAGAATCCTTTGTTCGGGACTTCTCAGATCCCTGACTGTGTCTAAGGGGATTGTGACTCTCCGCAAAGGAGATCCGTGTGCAGCTCTTCCCAAAATGACCTAAGGATAGCACCCCTTTTCTACAGAGCATCTTGCAGGACTAGTGTTCCGTGGAAGTTACTTTGGGAAACATTATTCTGCAGCAGAAATTGAAAGGGTATGTGACTATTTCTTTTATCAAATCAACTCTGTTGTGAACTATATCCTTTATTTATTTATTTTAGTCCTTACCCAAGGACATGATTTTTATTGATTTTAGAGAGAGAGAGAGAAGAAAAAACAACATTGATATGAGAGAGAAAACATCAATCGGTTGCCTACCATGCACACACACCCAGGGATTGAACCTACAACCTAGGTATGTGCCCTGACCTAGAATTGAACCTGCACCCTTTTGGTATATGGGTCGATGCTCCAATCAACTCAGCCACCCGGACAGTGGTGTGAACAATATCCTTTAAACTAGATCTTTACAATGTCTTTTGTTCAGTTGTCTATTGCTGCACAGCGAAACTTAGTGGCTTGAAACAGCAATAAGCATTTGTTATCTCACACAGTGGCCAGGGATCTGAGAGTGGCTTAGCTGCATGGTTCTTGCTCAGAATCTTGCTGTCAAGATGTCAGCGGGGACTTACTATCTGAAAACTTGACTATTCGGGATTTCTAAGACATCTCGCTCGCCGGCTTTGGCAGGAGCGCCCTGTACCTCACCACGTGACGTTCCCCAGGGTTCATTGCGTGTCCTCATGACATGGCAGCTGGCTCCCCCCAGAGCAAGTGATCCAAGAGAGCAAGGCAGAAGTGGCCATGTCTTTTATGACCGCGGCTCAAAAGGCACACACTTGCACCGGCCTGGACACATGTACAGAGGGCTACGCAAGGACATGAAGACCCGGAGGTGAGGATCGCTCCGCTAGTACGTGGCTGGCCTGCAGCTTGACCCCGGCAGTTTGGCTCCTGAGTGGCCTCTCAGGATGCAGTGGCCTCTCTGTTCTTCTTACTAAGTGCACTCTCTGATGTTCCTTTAAGGACAGATAACTCAAAAAGACCAGCCTTCGCGGGTCAGAACTCAGCATGTGTTCCTCTGCGTGGTGTTAGCCTGTCCACACGCTTCTGCAGCTGCTGCCAAGCACTGCAGCTCGCCCAGAGCGCAGGACTGGAACTGCTCATTAGCTAATTAGGCTCTTCTCAGCTAATCCGGGAGATGAGCATCCATGTGCGTCTGTGTGTGCTCTCAACAGTCCTGCGGCTGCTACCAGAAGTCCTGTCCCTTTCTCTGTTTCTCTCATTGTCCACCTACCCTATGGGGAGACCCACAACTCCTAGCACCTCTAGCTCCTAAAACCCTGCTCCTTAGAAGTTCCCTCCAAAGGTGCAGCTTTAACTGCCATGATTACGGCAGTAGAGCGTGGCGTAGAAAGCCCCAGCTCCTTTCCAAATGGAAAGCATGAGATTTTGCCTGAAACCATGGTAAATCTTAGGACGTGTAAGACCTTAAAAACATTCTTGAAATATCTGCCTGCCTTCCTAAATTCTTCCTCTTTTCACATCTGTTACACATCCATTGGCTTGTTCACCAAACATTGCTGGAGGACCCTGAGTGCCAGGCACACAGGGCACAGAGCTACCAACATAAACAAAGTCAGACAATGCAGCATTTGCCTTCAAGGGTGGCGACTATGGCCATGAAGCGAGGAGAAATCACGTGCAGGTACAGGAAGCTCCCGAGGATGAAGCACTTAATCAAAGGCCTCTATCTCTGTTGTATTGTATTCGAGGTGAAGGGAGTAAGAAGTATAAATTGGCAGTTATAAAAATAATCGCCAGGATGTAAAGTACAGCATAGGGAACATAGCCAATAATATTGTATTAACTATGTCTGGTGTCAGATGGGCCCTCTTCCTCTTTTCACATCTGTTACACATCCATTGGCTTGCTGGGTGATCCTGAGTGCCAGGCACACAGGGCACAGAGCTACCAACATAAACAAAGTCAGACAATCAGCATCTGCCTTCAAGGATGGCGACTATGGCCATGAAGCCAGGAGAAATCAGGTGCAGGTACAGGAAGCTCCCGAGGATGAGGCACTTAATCAAAGGCCTCTATCTCTGTTGTATTGTATTCGAGGTGAAGGGAGTAAGAAGTATAAATTGGCAGTTATAAAAATAGTCGCCAGGATGTAAAGTACAGCATAGGGAACATAGCCAATAATATTGTATTAACTATGTCTGGTGTCAGATGGGCCCTAGGCCAGTGGTCGGCAAACTGCAGCTCGGCAAACTGCGGCTCTTTGGCCCCTTGAGTGTGGCTCTTCCACAAAATATTGACTTCTGCGCATGGGCCACAAAGTTTCAATCGCACTGTAGGTGGGCACCCGCACGTGGTATTTTGTGGTTCCACAAAATATTGACTTCTGCGCATGGGCCACAAAGTTTCAATCGCACTGTAGGTGGGCGCCCGCACGTGGTATTTTGTGGTATTTTGTGGAAGAGCCACACTCAAGGGGCCAAAGAGCCGCATGTGGCTAGCGAGCTGCAGTTTGCTGACCATGGCCCTAGGCTAACCCAGGTGATCACATTATAAGTTATAAAAGGTCTAACCACTGTGCTTATACCTGAAACTACTATAATACTGTATGTCAACATAATTGAAAAAAAATTTTTTTTGAAGATCCAACTCGACAAAGTATATAGGAAGCGTGGTTGCGCTGATGTGGGTTTTGTGAAGACAGATCCTCCTCCCTTGTTATCCACAGGCTCGGCTTGTGCTCTGTCCCCCCACCACACTGCAGGATGTCGCACCCAAAGAGTAGGTGTCTACTGACTATCTGCTGATGGTCATGATAGGGAGGATAGAGACCAAACAGAGACTAACTGGGAAACAGTTTTATTTGTAAGAATGAGGGCCTGAAATCAGACATCCTGGTTTCCAGTTTCACCTTTGTCCTAGTTTAACGTCAGGTCTCAGATCACATAACACAGCTTCACTACCTGCAGCCACCGAGAGCCAAGTCTAGACTCTGGGTCTATCCTCTGTGGTGAAAAGAAGTATTAACAGGAGTTTTATCCTGTAAGTAATGTAATGGTTTTATATCTAATATTCAGAGGTTAAGCCCTTAGAGGAAGGATTTCTATTAACTAGGGGGAAAGCTTATCCGTTTTCTCAGGTTGCTTTTCCTCTGCTCAAGGGACGTGCTGGTGGGACGGAGACACTGTAGGATGCGTGGGATTGAAGGGCTCACGTGCAGCATTGGGAATGTTAAAGGGAACGTTAGGGAAAGGAGAAGGAGCCTGGGAGTGATCTATTCTTCCTCCCATGAAGGTGGCCCTTGGAGGAAGACTGCCTCAACCTGGCTTTTCTCCACTGGACCTTAAGAACATCCTTGAAGTATTTTGTGGCCTTCTTATAGTCTTCCCCCTTTCATATCTGCCATTTATCAACGCCTTCATTAGCTTGCTCAGTCCTTCATCTTTTTGCAACAATATTTGCTACCAAGGGCCAGGCACACAAGGAGATCAAATAAGAATAAGATATAACCCCTGTCCTCAGGGCCCCCAGCAAGCAACCCGTCTAGCGAAGGAGATACTAGGCAACAGTGGCTGTGAAGTTGGGAGTGAGCCTGGTCAGGGAGGAAGGAAAGGTGGAGGGAAATGAAATAGCCAAAGGGATGGCAAAGCTAAAAAGCATGTTTGAAAGGAAGGAGGCATGAAATAGCACAGAATTCAAAGAACAGTTAGAGAGCAGGCTACATGTGGTCAAGCAGGAAGGATCTTGGATGGCTCCTGCACTCTGCTGCAGACAATAGCCAACGACAGGAGGGCTTTAAGCAAAGTGTTTTGTAATCATGTTGCATTTTGAGACCAAACAGGGACTAACTGTTTACCATCTTCTGCAAGATCTTCTCTATAAATTCAACAGAAGCCTTTTCAGATTAACATGATATATCGCTGAGCACATTTCACTTTGTAGATTCTCAGGATTTTGCAATTCACTTTGCTTTATATTGGGTGACATCCTCCCCTTTCCCCAATTGAATGTCCTTTCTCACAGTCTCCATGGCAACCCCTTACCCATCTTCAAGACCCAGCTTAAACAAACATAATTTCCCCTGTGATATTTTCTCCCCCAAACATAGTCACCCTCTCCTTCCTCCATGCTCCCAGGATCCAGACTACAGAACGTCACTGCGGAGCATTCCAATCACTTCTTACAAGTCTCTGTCTCCCATTAGATTAGGGGGCCCATGAAGGCAAAGACTTGCATTCTAATTTACATATATGTGTCTGCTCATGTACTCAGCAGGAACTTATCCAACGCCTGCTCTGTGCCACGCATTGGGTTTTCAACACAGCAGCACTGAATGAAGGAACTTTTTCACTCAGCAGGAACTTATCCAACGCCTGCTCTGTACCACGCATTGGGTTTTCAACACAGCAGCACTGAATGAAGGAACTTTTTCTCATGCAGTCCATGTAAATGTGTCTGCAATGTATATGTACATGTATATGTATATGAAAATTACAGTGTAAGTTCCCTGGCAATCAATATCTTTTTTAGTACTCTGAACATAAAAATTACCAACCACTGATGTTTAAAAACTCATTAAGTTATTTATAATCATACCACATGACAAAGCAGAAGTTAAAATGTTTTCAAGGACCAGAAACCCAATACCTAAACATCTGAAATGTTGAGCTGGCATAGAGGGAACCAAGTGGGTGATGTCCAGAAACCCACAGTTATTGTTATTACATAAGAAAACCTCCAACGACTTCTACATGACCTTCTGCAGACCAAGTGTGTCTTTTCATTCATTCATCACAGACGTATTAGTGCCTGTTACCAGCCAACCCTGTTGTTGGTTCTGAGAAGAATAAAAGCTGCCATTTGTGTGTGTGTGTGTGTGTGTGTGTGTGTGTGTGTGTGTGTGTTTTAATATGTTTTTATTGATTTTTTTAGAGAGGGAGGAGAGAGGGAGACAGAAATATAGAAATATCCATGAAAGAGAAACATTGATTGGTTGCCTCTTGCATGTCCCCTATTAGGGATCGAGCTCGCAACCTGGGCATGTGCCCTGACTGTATTGAACTGGCAAGCTGTTGGTGCATGGGATGTCACTCAACCAACTGAGCTATATTGGTTGGGCTTTTTGTGGTTTGAATACTTTTCAATCACCATGTTAACTGTTTTACATATATTAATTCAACAATCCTCAAACTAACTCTTGAAATAGGTTGCCAATTATTTTAGTAAATTTCTTAACTTCTCTGTGCCTCAGTTTCTTCATCTACAAAATGGCAATAACAATAAATGTCACTGGGCTGTTGAGGAATTAGATGAGTTCACACACATAAAGTGTGAACTTAGAGAATAATGCCTGACACATACCATACTTTCAAATATTAGCTAAGCATCACCACTACCATCACTACCACCACCATCATCATCTCATTTTGAACATGAGAAAACTGAGGCTCAGTGAGTTTAGAAGCTGCCCCAACCTCTCTCTCAGACAGGCAGACATGCTGTGGCCTCTTCTCCTTCAAATGCCTAGAAACCACTTTACAAATACAAATACAATAGCCACGCCGGGAAGCAAGAAGGAAACAAACCATAGGTAGACTAGAGGTTGTGATGAATGCCTGTAGGACAGAAGGTGCATGCAATCTGTATTTTACATGGAAACCCCAGCTCCCAGCCCCCGTGGAGGATGCGACCGCCATGAATGTAGGCCCCATGAGTGCTCCCATCTGCAGATAATGGACCTGGGATCCAGAGGGATCCAGGGGTGACCAACGGGTGACAGCTTGGGTAACAGTAACAGAAAGATCAAGCAAGCCCTTTACTCTCTCCTCCGTATCTCCTTCCCCTTACCTCCTTGGACCAGGCAGCAATAGAGGACCATCTACCTAGACGATGGAGCCATGGGCCTGGGTGTTGGGTGAAAATGTGGGCAGTGCTCCTTGTGCCATTCTATGCCTGAGAGGGACAGGCAGCTGGCTGTCAAAATGACCCATCCAGCAGCTGGTCTCACTCCTCCTACGCTCTCACTAGATTGTTAAACTCAGAGTCTACTGTCCCTTCAAGCTGTTTGCACGGGCAGATATGACAGATGACGTTGCAATCAAGAATCGCCAAACCCTAGAGGGAATTCAATACCACAGAGAGGAAATAAACTCAACAAAGAACTTACACTCAAGGAAAATGAATACATGTAATTACTAGCTTAGGGGAGAGTGCGAGAATATTGCAAACATTTAGAAAAATTAGCTATAGATAGTGCAAATGAAAATTTCAATAACTGAGAATTTTAAAAATGACTGAGTAGATTGAATGGCGAAATAGCCGGCCGAATTAGAGAGCTAGGAAATGAAACTGAGCAAAGTTCCCAGAAGTCAACACAGAGCAATAAAGACCTTTAAAAAGCAAAGTTAAAAGACACAAAGGTTATATAGAAAAGTCCCAACATCATGGGTAATGAATGGTAGAAATAAAGAATACATAAAATGAGGAGAAAGCAGTATTGTTTTAAAAAGAGGAAGCAATTTGAAGGGAAGGAAAACAATTCAAAAGTACTCCCCAGAATAAAAGATATGAATCTTTGGATTGAAAAGATCTCCCAAATTGGCATAAAAAATTTAAAAAATAAATAAAAATTATTAGTGAAATATTACAACACCAGAAGTAAGGGAAAATACTAATTACCTATAAAGACATATTCAGGTTAACATTAGATTTGTCATCAAACACAAAGAATAAGAGACAATAATAGTAGGATGGGTTAAAATTTTAAAAATAATAGTGTGTGTGTGTGTGTGTGTGTGTGTATTGAAATGATATTGAACTTTCTTATAAAGAAGGAATTGTGGCTGCATTTTGTTTAAAACCAGCTGGAAATCTCTTTAGTAGTTTTCCTTAAATATTTAAGACATTTATGCTGATATGACATAAAGAGGTATAACTTTTACATCTTCTTGAATGATTTTTTTTATCAGAATACAAGTCATCATTGTTCCCCTTTAATGCTTTCACTTTAATGTTTTTAAAAAATTGTTGTATTCACTTTCTTTTGGTTAGCAGTTGTCTAGCACCTTTTACTACCCTTTCTACTTTCAATTTTCCATTAACATTTTTATTTAGCTAAATCTTTTAAACATAAAAATTAAAGGTTAAATAAAATCACAGTTCATTATCTTTTAAGAAGTAAGCTTAATCTATTTCCATGTGTTCTGATTGCTAATAAGTTAGGACTTAATTCTACATTCACATTATCCATTTGTCTTACTAATTGTTTCTTTTCTCTCCTTTCTTGCTTTTTGATAGACTTTCTGACTTTGCTATCTTTTTTCTTTATTGGTTCAATTTGCCTACAGCTTATATTTCAACTTATGGAATACCAAACCTTATTGGCTGTGATTAAAAATTGTATGTCCATCATAGCACCATAGATTTCCATTGCATAGGAGTCTTAATTTAGTAAAAAAATTTGTTTACACAATAACACCATATTGTGCCAAAATGATATGCATATTATCACTCTAAAAATAAGTTTATTGCTAATGTTAAACTTTTAAACTGAAATTTCAATAGCATCCACAGTACTTTCAAGTTCAACCTTCTATAGAATAAACTTCCCAAACCATTGAGTTTATAAATTAAATTAAAATATTGAGCTATTCATGAAATTTATTCTTTACTTACTTTATAAAGGGTATCCACCATAACACTATAACAAACACCCATTGTAATGGTGAAGCTTTAAAAAAATATTCCCTTTAATATGAGAAACAAAATATAAAAGCCTCCATTAATGCAATTTTTCAACATTTTTCTAAAAGATCTAGCTAATGCAGTAAGAAGTATATATAATGGATGAATTGTAAATAAAGAAATATAATAACATTTATTTGCAGTTGACATAATCTTCTACATAGATAACTTAAGACAGTGGTTCTCAACCTTCCTAATACCGCGACCCTTTAATACAGTTCCTCATGTTGTGGTGACCCCCAATTTCATTGTTACAAATTGAACATAATTAAAGCATAGTGATTAATCACAAAAACAATATGTAATTATGTGTGTTTTCCGATGGTCTTAGGCGACCCCTGTGAAAGGGTCGTTTGACTCCCAAAGGGGTCACAACCCACAGGTTGAGAACCGCTGACTTAAGAGAATCTATAAATAAATGATTTTAATTAATGAAAGGATTGACATAATTGCTGGATAAAATATCAACAAAAAAAGTAATATCCCTATACATTAGCAGTGTCCAATTAGAAATGCAAAGAAAATTAATTCATTCACAAGAGCAATAAAATTATCTATATATATAAAAGGCTAATATGCTAAGTGTCCGACCATCTGACCAATCGCTATGATGTGCACTGACCACCAGGGGGCAGACACTCAATGCAGGAGCTGCTGAGCCGCAGTGAGTTGGCAGTGGTGGTTCTTGGGTGACGCACCCCAAAACCAGAGAGGAGGGAGCCCAATTCCTCACAGGGCCACACGATTCCACCTTCAGCCGTGGGTTATGTTGTTGCTGGGGCACTATCTACCCCGAATCTGGTTTACTGCACACTTGTGTTTACATTCCACACCCTGTACAAGAGCAACTTTGCAGAGTGCTCTCTCGCACTCCGGGACCCCTCGGGGCATGTCAGAGAGCCAGTTTCAGCCCAATCCCTGTAGGCCAGGCTGAGCCACCCCACCTGCCATAAGGACCCACTCACTCCGCAGACACCGGGGAGGAGGGACAGCAGGAGGTTGGTTCCAGGGTGTGTCTGGAAGTATCCATTTCGCCCACTCCCACCCTGCTGGCCACCTTCTAATTAATTTCCATTCAATGTGCATGAAACCATGCACCGGGTCACTAGTTTCTTATATATAATTTTATTGCTCTTATGAATGAATTAATTTTACATAGAAATAACCCTAGTAAAACATATACATGACCTAAATGGAGAAATCTCCCAAAACTCTTATAAGACCTAAAATGTAACCCAAATTAAAGAAGAGATATTGGTAAACTCAACATTGTAAAATGTTAATTCTTTCCAAATTAGTCAATAAATATACCACACTTCCAAACTAAAATTTTGCAAGTTAATTCTAAACTCATATGAAACTATAATGCCCAAGATTAGCCAATTTTAAAGACAAATGGAGAGATGGTTAACACTATCAGTTATCAAAAAAAATTATAAAAATACAGTCATTAATTGGATAAATAAATTATTATCAGTGGGATAGAACAGAGAGCCTAAGAACAAACCATGCATATAGGGGAACTTGGTATATGAAAAGAAGTGACATTACATGTCAACAGCGAAAGATGTACCATTCACTAAGTGCAGTTGTGAACCTATGGGAAAACACAGGTATATTCATACCTCAAATACACAAAAATTCAAGAAGGATTAGGACCAAAACATGGCAAACATAATTTTAAAACTGTACTAGAAAATACAGGGAAATACCTTTATAACTTTCAGGAAAAAACTGCCTATCACCATCAGTTTTGCATTTTACTCATCCACTGCCTCGGTCTCAACTCCCTATAACAACATGTGGAGTCTGATGGCCCAAAAGACAATGAACTCTGTTCAGGTAACACAACTATTTCTTCTTAGCTGGCCTCCAAAACTTGGGGCATACTGAGGAGCTTTTCCCTTACAAAGTGACCAATTTTCCCTACAAAATGACTCACAGTGAGAAGGTTTGTACAAGTTAGGTATCAACTCCATGTCACATGCACACAAGTATTTAATAAGTTTTCAAAGATTGGAAAGAGCTGTAAAATGACTAGTAACCAGGTGTGCTCCGTCTCCGGTGAAGGAGATAGACAGGGACACTAAATTAGTGTAGTATCGGGGAGTATCTAGATTAAGACCCTAGGTCAGTGGTCGGCAAACTGCAGCTCGGCAAACTGCGGCTCGCGAGCCACATGCGGCTCTTTGGCCCCTTGAGTGTGGCTCTTCCACAAAATACCGACTTCTGCGCATGGGCCACGAAGTTCCAATCGCACTATACGTGCGCGCCCGCACGTGGTATTTTGTGGAAGAGCCACACTCAAGGGGCCAAAGAGCCACATGTGGCTCACGAGTCGCAGTTTGCCTAGGTTAAGATTAAAATGTCCCCTGACTAGGAAGGTTTAAAATACTCTAATGCAAAGGAGTGTAAATATTTTGAGAATCAAGTTAGCCATCCATCTTGGGGAAGGCCAAGAGCTACTTTAAAGGGGATAAATTCCAATTCATTGATTAGTCTGACCAAAAACAGAACCACGGATCCAGAAGGACTGAAATGCAGACAACCCGAGAGAACCTTGCTTTCCTGGGAGAGGTTTCAACCCTCTCACCCCAAGAGAATCTGGAGAGAAAGGCCACGTGCCACCTGCTCTGCCCCTCCACCGAGTTGGGGAGAAGCTTCTGACCTTTTGTAGGAGGTGCTGGACTCTCTCTCTCTCTCTCTCTCTCACACACACACACACACACACACACACGCACGCACACAAACGCGTATCCTGTTGCCCCACCATATGGGCAATGAATCATTCACAAAGCTGCTGAATCAATTATTCATCCAAACCAAAGACCAAACACTTCGCTAATTGTCCGGGGAGGAGGGATGCAGGGGGAAGAGCAATTGATTGAAGGAAAAGGGATCCGTGCCAACCTGACAATTGGCAGTATTAATACTTCATTTATTTTAAACAAAACACAACAACAAGGAAGCACAAAGAGAAAGGAAATCGCCTCCTCTAAGTTATCTGGATAATTAATATGGGCTATGGGCTGCCTCTGATGCCCAACAAATGTGGGATGAATGAGGAGGTGAAAAGCAAGGGTGTGTGCATGCGTGCTCCTGGGGCCGGAGGAGAGGCAGGGGCGGGTCTGGGGATCAGGGACCCAGCTTAAGCGTGGTCTTCCACTCTCACTCCTCCTCTGCCCAGGCGTTCCCCCGTCCTGAGCCCATGTAGCAGAAATAACAATGTAGATCATGACTGTCTACAGTGTGTATGTGGGTACTGAGTTCCCAGGGCAGCGGAGACTGGCGAGGTTGAGGGTGGAGAAGGGGTGCGGTGAGTGGAGTGCCTTGATTAGGGCTGTGGGGGGAGGGCAGCGTGTTTCTCCTCTACTGTCCCCCACATCCCACATTAGTTAGCTAAATAACTCAGAGGAGGCTATTTTCTTTCTCTCTGTGCTTCAGGATCAGGAGTAAAATAAGGGCTGACTTGCTGTCCTTGTGGCAAATTCATTCTCAAGTGTCCATCCAGGCCCAGGACTTGCATTTCAGGACTGATGACCTGGGGGAGTTTAGCCCCAGTAAAGTCGTAGGATTGGGTTAAGACAAGACCAAACCGGTCCGGGCTGGGGTTGGGGATGCTACTGGGGTGGGGAAGAGAATAGGGAGATGCCCTCCAAGCAGTTTACAGGAAGGCAGGGGAAGCCAGGCTTGAATCCAGTTCATAGAAACAAGCTCTGGTCTCTCCAAAGGCAGGCAGCAGCTTTTAAATCCTTTGAATGAAATCACTGACAGAGAGAAAGCTGCTACGGGGACACAAATGCCACGCTGTTTGCATTGGAGAGTTCCCCTTGCGATAACGTCTGTTACGAAGGAGACGGATGAAAGTATAGGTGCAGCTGAACTGGGATGCAGCCTCGGGCAGGAACATATAAATGATCCCTTGGCAGGCACACACAGGGACAGAACATACTATGAGCCTGTGCCCCTCTTCTTCAAGAGTTGGAACATTTTTTATTCTTATTCTTATTTCTTATTCTCTCTCTTCTCTCCCACCTCCCCTGTGCAGCCCAGCAGCTCCCAGAAGCACCGTGAAACTTTCATGGCGCCTTCTCTGCAGCCCCAGGGCCTGAATGCAGCCAACTTCCTCGCTGTCCCCATGATTCCTTCTCCTGGGAGTAGAAGGCACGGGGAAGGCAGACAGGGAAAGGTGCCAGCAGTGGGAAGGTACCAGACACTCACATATGCCATTCCACTCGGCCTCCTGAACCCTCTGGGAGGCTCCTACTGCTGTCTAGGAAGGTAGGCGACTAGCCTACATCACGCCGCCAGGAAGGACCAGGCCTTGATCAATTCTGGTCGAGGTGGTCATGCCTCTACCACACACAACTTCTCAGCGGAAGTGACCGCGTCTGACTGTCAGTTATAAAATATGCATGAAAAACCCACTATAAATTCAGCATCAAGTTTAGTGCTTCATATGTATGCATGTTTACAAGCCTATAAGGGAGTGGGGAGGGTGTGGAAAATAAAACAGAGGAAAAGTACTGTCTTGACAGAATTTAATAATTTGGTTGGCTATTATAAGAATTTTATTTATAAGATTCTAATCAATACAGAAAAAAAAGGAGGAAAAGGAAAATAAAGTAAGGTCTAATGAATAGCAAACATTATAGAAATGAAAGAAATGAAAGCAAAGATCCATTTAATACAATATTAACGTGTTATGCTCTCTCAAAAGAACAACATTCAGATGTGTAATTGAAAAGCAACACACACACACAAAACAGAAGTATCGTGAAATTTTGATTATATAAATATGAAGGGATGGGAAGTAAACAGAAACTAGAGAGGAAATAAAATGGACTGATTTCTTGAAGTAGGTAAATTTAAAACCAGAACTGGAGAGAGAAAGTTTTAAAAAGGTACCAAGGGAAAAAGAAGGCCACACACATGAGCCTGGCACTGTTAGTGTTCATAGCCAATTACTGTGTGACTTACTAGGTACAGACCTGCTTTATGATTCTTAGGAGATTGTGATCATTACGTGAATACAGTTATTCAACTATAATTTGAAACCTATATTCTAAGTAAAGCAAGAGCTATGAATACAGATCAAATATGAAGTGATTCCGGGACCCGGAAGCCCATCCAAGATTCAGTACATTCTAGAAACTAATATGACTCACAGCAAGTAACAACAGATAAAAAATACAGGAACAGGAACTTCATCCCGGTTATACCAAAAATCTCTGTGGAGCTTAGAGTAACTCAAAGAATATATTTGCTCATTCTTTACATTTTATTTTTCAATTACAGTTGACATGCAATATTTTGTCAGTTTAAGGTATGCAACATAGTGCTCAGTCATGAAGCATGTATGTGACTTCTCAACCTACTCTGTGCAAACTAAGGCTAAGACAGACATCTGTAAACCGAAAGGCTGGCTTTCCCTCAGAAACTGGCTCCTGATCCTCTGTGTGGAGTTGGACAGATGTTAACCAGCAGTGATACCCAGGCCAACGTGGCTATTTTATAAACAGCAATCACCAAATCAAGGTCTCTATTCAAACTAAAAAAGCTTGAGAAAAAGATATCTTTTCTGTTGGGACAACAAGATATATATACACACAAGGTCAAGGAAAGAAGTTGCAAGCAACCCCTGGAAGAGAATTAGCCATCCAGGAAGCCGTTTCTGGTCCGTGAAGACAAAGATGGCAAAGGCTGACCCTGGCATACCTGACCTTGGTCAGAGATCCGGTGTCACTGGCCCAGTTCACATCCTTCCCTTCCAGCCACTCCTAGAGACCAGAGCACCCACCTCTGAACTAGACTATGTCCTAACCCATTGTGTCCAGCTGCCTTGTGTCCTATATACTACATTCTCCTCCAATCAGACCATTCCCTTCAAGAGTGTATGCACCACATCTAACTTCTCCTTTCCACCACACCTACCCATACCAAATGCCAGAGATTGGCGAGCTAACTAAAATCAGGCTTAGCCGCTGGCAGTGGCCTTCCAACCAGGGATGAGTACCAGGCTTACACTGGCGCTCAAGCTTCTAAACTCCTCACTGGGTCTCAGGCCCTCATCTATAACAATGGGCCAGCCTGGACCAGCGGTTCTTATCTCTCCAAGTGTGAGGTTCCCTTTTTAATGTCAAAATCCAGGATCCATTCTACCCCCTAAAGGAGTTATTTCATTAATGCAGTCGCATACAGCTTGGTTAAATAGATGTTATTACCCACCACTAACCCCTACCCCGCTTTTTATGACAGGAGGACATTGAGGCTTACAGAGGCTGGGTCACTTGCCTTGAACCACAGAGCTGGTAGACAGCAGAGCAGAAATATAAATGGCCCTGGCTGGTTTGGCTCAGTGGATAGAGCGTCGGCCTGCGGACTGAAGGGGTCCGGATTCGATTCCGGTCAAAGGCACATGCCTGGGTTGTGGGCTCAATCCCCAGTGGGGGGCGTGCAGGAGGCAGCCAATCGATGATTCTCTCTCATCATTGATATTTCTGTCTCTCCCTCTCCCTTCCTCTCTGAAATCAATAAAAATATATTTTTTTAAAAAAATGAAATATAAATGTGGGTCTGCTTGTCTACAAAGTTCAAATTATTAATTTAGTCAGTATGCTTTACTAAATGAAAAAAAAGCCACTATTTATTCAATAATGCTTTTAAGCGTATTTATATTTTATAAAACAAAATGGCACCCACAAGCTTTAGAAAAATGATACTGTGGCACACATTTCTGGGAAACATTATTCAGGAAACAGCCAATGCTGGGCATGGCCACATGTCTGCACACCCACTGCTCAGGGGGCTCCAGAGTCCCACGGCCCACACACTGCAAACCACTGGAATATGCCGAGGTGACCCTTTAGGTACATTCCTGCTTTCACGTTCTGTCCGTGGTCTTAAAATCTGAATGCCTGGGTGACGTCTTCATGCTTAGCTTCAGTTTGCTTTCAGATCAGTCTATCAGATTGCCAATAGGAAGAACCCACCCCGAACAGATTTGTTTGCTGGAGAAGAGGGGCTGGATGTCAATGTCACTCTAATAGACAAAAGCCTAAGGCCGGGGTGGGGAATGTCCGTAAGGGCCACAAAATCATTTGGTCTGGCCCTGTCAAGGCATTTGGGTTGAGTTAATGAAATATCTGAGCAAATACAGCAGGCTAATTATTAAGCTGGTAATTCTGTATGGCCTGCGACTGATGTTGTAATTACCCAAATGGCCCGTGGCAGAACAAAGGTTCCCCACCCCTGCTCTATGTCCCTCTTTTCAAATGAAGAGTGGGTGGAGGGTGAATTTCAGAGCACTTGGAGCGCTCAGTGGGAAGGCACCCTAAATCACAAAATTCGATATCCGTGGTGATTATTAGCCAGGGTTCAGTTAGCATCCAGGCTCATCACCATGACGTGCCATGGGCTTCGAGAGCAGAGAGAGAGACACAGCCCATAAACAAGCATGTGGGTGGGCTTGATCTTCTATCAGAAAAATAATAACCATCGAGCAGTGTTCTCAGCAAAGCATTTTTAAAATAATTCTCTGCTGAACATTAAAAAAAAAAAGCCCACGCACTCATCAGTTCTTACCCATTGTGTGACTCAGTGGGAGCTGCTCAGGGTGTGAACCCAGAAGGCAGGACCCTGTCTTGGCTCGACGCAGCGTTAGCAGATCTTCAGCATATAATGGGCGAGATTATAAGGTCTACAGACTGGGGTCTGGCACAGCTCCAATTGGTTAAACAAAATTATAGTTGAGGGCCAATATTGGAAGGAGAAGGCAAGAGAGAAAAGATGGAAGCCTCGAGGACATTAACCCTATGTACCTAATTCTGAGCAGACTCAGAATCGTTCAGGGAAACTGTTCTAGCTTTTTTCAGTACACAGGACCCCATCCCCATTCATTTCTGCAAATCTGTCCACTTCCCTGTTTCAATGGCCTCCCAGGGACCATCCTGGGTGGTGGCAATGAGGCCCCAGTGATGTGGCCCCTCCTCCCTCTCCAAACTCCCCCAGTCACTACCTTCCGTGTGTTCCCCAGGCCTGCGGTGCCCTCTCTCATCGCCACCCTTCACATGGGCCCTGCCCTCTGCCTCAACTCCCCTCACCCTGTCCCCTTTCCTCTTCTGTTTGTTTTTGTTTTTTAACCAGATGCTATTCAATCTCTAGGTCTCAATATCTATATCTTGATCCTCCTCCCTCAGATTAGGTTAAGGCCCAATTTAAAATCCTCTAACGCTTCTCCTTCGTGGTCCTTTATACACCAGTAAATTTAAGTTTCATTTAACATCTGTCTTCTGTGCTGGACAGCAAGCGCCAAGACCACAGAAGTGCTACCGCTTTACAGGGCTGTATCCCTCGTCCTCAGCACAAAGTGTGGCGCACAGGGGGTGCTCAGCTGTCATTGGCTGCCTCTATCCTCCCTTCTGCCTGTCCTCTCCTGACTCCCCCTATGTCTTCCCCATCCCATATTCAAAGTTTCACATATGGGTGCTAGGCAGGCTTGGCCCTGAGTGGGCGGGGCTGCGAGCTACATCACTCTAGTCAATCCCACAACCAGAGTTTTGATTAAGACTCAAAGCAAAGGCACCCCAAACCAGTTCCGATCCAGTTCAGGACCCCCTTGCCCATTCATTTGGTCCTGCACTAAGGAAGGACTCCCCAAGGACCAGCCTGGCCCCAGACGGATGGGTGGTGGGGAGGGGGGGAGATGCGTGGGACCCCCGCAGTGACCTCGATCACAATTCTTAATTGCAAATGCCATCTGAAGTGGGAAGCAGCCACACCTGTCACTCTGCCTCCCAGTCACTGTCCCAGAGTTTGAGTCCAGGAAGAAAAGCCACGACCTTGAGTCCCTCTCCTAACCATTCTGTTATCAAGGCCCAGGGACCTGACAGAAGAGTGGCAGCCGAGACGGAAGGAAATGACAAGGGTGAGGACATCAGAGCTCAGAGCCTCCTGTTAACTCTCCTCAGAGCGATGGCCAGAGAGCTCTGTGCAGGGCCTCTGATCCCTTTTCCTGAGGGAAAAGGGACATTCTCTCCAGCCTTCCTCTGTAACATGCCCACCCCTCCTAACCCGTGTGAAGTGGGGTCAGAAGACAAAGACAAAAAAAGGAGAGACCAAAAAAAGGGGGGGAGGGTGCCTGGGAAGTGTATTATTTTCACTGTTGATGAGGTTAACAACGAAGGTCTTCATTTCAACTTTTCCTCTTGGAATTTCTTTGCTGTTATTGATAACTGTAGAAGGATCTGACTAGTTGGGGTCAAATTAGATACACTACTAAAAAGAACTAAGACATGTCCTATGCTCAATTTGTCGTAAACTTCTGTCTTGAAACAAAATGACAGCGAATGAAAATGTTTAAATTCACCGTAGTTCTGAGATTTGCAAAAGGCTGCAATGCAACTTGTCTCGGAGGTTTGCAGGTTTTATGGAGATAAATGACTATTCGGAACGAGGTCTACAGAACCTTACTTTCCATTTCTCTACACCTTTTGTCGAAAGCACGCGGATGCTTTACGTGTAGTTTAACATTTATCTTCATAACATCCCTGTTGTGGGGGAAGCTCTGACTGCTCCCGGATTTCGTATTTTGCCTCCTTGTCTTTCAAAGCACTTTTGCTGAGGTGGCTACACGGTGGATCCAGCATGGGCTTTAGAATTGTTGAGAACAGAATTAAAACGCTGATCCCTCCCCTTAGTAACTGCTTGGCCTTGAGCGTGTGGCTGAGCCTCTGAGCTCTGGTTTCCCCCGTGTAAAATGGAGACGCCTTGCCCTTTGTTTCTACATTAAAAACGATACACGGAAGTGCTGACATGGCATGTGAAGGCTTCCACCTACAGAAGAACATGCAGGATCCTGGAGAACTAGGAGCCGTCGCCAGCAGTGTCTGCATTGTCATCATTCTATTTTCTTATCACAGGACCCGGTGAGGCAGCTAGCGCAGGTGCTGCCTTCATTTCCTAAGTGAGCTGCATAAGGGAAACTGAGGCTGAGATGGTGTAGTTGTCACAGAGAGGAAGTGTCACAGAGAGAATGTACGGTAGGCTCGGGCCCGGGGCCCAGGGCCCCGAGTCCATTTATTCCACTAGATGAAACTGTTTCGTATAAGCTGTGCATATATATTGCGGCCACCTGATCAAAAACAACCTCATTTCTTAACGCCGCCAGCTCGGTGGCCTGAACTCCATCAAGCAGCAAGTAGTGCCACAGGTAATGGGACATAACCACAGCTGAGTCCTGGATTTGGAGTGACACAAACCAGGATCCCAGCCCCTGCCCACCACCCCAGACAAGTGGCTTAGCCACTCGGGCCTCAGTTTTCTCCTCTGTGAAAACTAATTAATAAGAAAAAGGTAGACAAATTCATCCATCTCTCAGGTCTAAAGTTCAGTTATTAAGCCTTAGTAAGCCCA
The DNA here is from genome assembly GCF_000412655.1 of Myotis brandtii. Taxonomy (NCBI): domain Eukaryota; kingdom Metazoa; phylum Chordata; class Mammalia; order Chiroptera; family Vespertilionidae; genus Myotis; species Myotis brandtii. The sequence continues at coordinate 1,031,403 of NW_005370412.1, forward strand.
GCCTAAACCTTCCTTTACCTGCTCTTCTCCCGGCTCACACCTGCCCGCTCCGCTCTGCACTGGCCACCTCTGCCATTTCCTGACTTCAGTGACCTGCGCATTAATTACACAGAGCTGCTGCGGTTCCCACTTCCGTGACACCATTACGCTGAACTGTGGGCTGTATTTACCACGCAGACAGTACACAAACCTCTCCCACGTGAGGAGCCCTATGTCACCCACACAACAGAAATGCAAACACTCCTCTTCATATTCACTTCTACTTGTGAGTCCATGGATGGGCGTGTCTGCTGTGTCCAGCTCTGCTTTGCAAGCAGGGCCCCGACTGTCCAGCCGGCTCCCTCTTCCCCACACTCAGCACAGTGCTGAGCAGCCTTCAGAGGGGAGGTCCATCCCAGGCCCGTGGTCTGACTCAGCACCTGGCCGTAGTCTCTTTCCCATGTGGCCCTGAAGGAAGGTAGAGGCAGAAACTAGTCCCAAACCAAACACCCGGGGAGTCTGAAGCTTCCTCCAGCCCTTCTGGCTTCATTCCCCTTTGCTGACACCACGGCCCATTCAGGCCCCCACTCGGTTCTCTCTGGTTTGAGCTCCTGTCAATCAGTAAGGTGGCAAGATGCAGCCTCTCAGCAGAGAAACCATCCAACACCAGTGTTTTATACCCAGAAATGAATAGGCATGCAAGGTATATCTGCTGAATGAATCAATGATGAATCTCAGTATAGAAGAGAGACAGAGCACATGCAAGAGAAAACTTGTCGATCATCCGCAGAGCTATCCCAGCTCAGCCGCCTCTCACCTACCACCGGAGCCTCTCAAAGGACTCTCCCTGAAGGAGCAGGTGTGTCCCTTGCGCAGAGCTAACGGGAGACCTGGCAGCTCCACATTCTGCCTTTTGCCCACCTCTCCCCTGAATCAAAATCCCATATTCGAACTGGCCATCTGGAGGGCAAGGCAATGGAAAGAGGAATGTTCTGATGGAAGGAGAGGCTGCAAGCAGCAGCCTGCTCCCTGGGGAGGAGCGGGAAATGAAGGAGGAGCCTGTGAGGAGGTGGAGGTCCGTCAGGCGCGTAGCCACCAGCTCTGCAGGGAGAGAGAACTGGAGGGGCAGCCTGGCCTAAGGGCTGGCACAGCACCCCAACATCAGCATGAAGGCGTGGGACACCTCGTCTCCTTCTACTGACACAGCTCCTCTGAGTAGCTCCAAGCCCCTTACGTCACCTCAGCCTCAGTTTCCCCATCTGCAACTGACAAGCTCTCATACCTTCTTCCCTCCACTCCATCCTTGCCTTGCTCCCCACCTCCCCACTTCGCCCACTGAGAGCAAAGAAGACGAGTAGAAAACGGGTCTGCAGAATCTTGCCCAGCTCCCCGCACAGAGATGCGATATAAATACCAAGTGCTAGCATACTATCACCGCGGAGATTTAAATTGGGCCGGGGGCCCCAGGGCTGCGATCGCAACACCTCCCCCACATTCTGAGCACCCCAGAGACTGTGCTCTGAGAGGAAAAGTGTGCTTTCCTCGATCGTTAGCTGCTCAGGAAACTCGTATATTAGGGCGGCCTCCTTACAGAAACCCTCCAAAAATACCTACGGGAGTATATTTAGCTCCAGAGAGCGTCCTCCTACCCACAGGCTTCGGGCTGCACGTCTCTGCACGTGCCACTGGCGGCAAACCGGGTGGGCCATGGCAGCTCCCCGCAATTCTGCAGCATTTCCTCGGGCCTTTTCTCTTCCCTGTTCCCTTGTCTTCCCTCCCTGCCGGGTGATGCATCCTCTCCAAGGGCAGCTGAGGATATGGCCATGGCTTCCTTCTCCCTTCCATGCCCTGTCCTTGGAGTTGAGTTCAGTTAAAGAAGCCCATGCAGCACTAATCATTCTACGCCTGCTCAAAGCCTGCAGCGGCGCCCCACTGCCCTCGGCCAAAGTACCAGCTCCCCGGCACGGGCCACCCTGGCCCCTGTTGACCTCTCCGGGCTCACCTCCCACCCTTTTACCAGCCAAGTCCCCAAAGCATCCTGCTCGCTGGCTCTCACCCTCAAGAATTTGCACGTTGCACTCTTTCTCCCAGAAAAACTCCTCTCCTTCACTGTTTAGCTCAGTGCTACCTGCCCATCCTGACATCCCAGGGTAAATGCTGCTTCCTTCAGGGCGTTTCCCCAAGTCCCCCAAAGTGAGGCTGCTGGCACTCTGGGTTTTCATGACGCGGCGTCCTGGTGGGCGGCACTCAGTCCAGCCCACCCACACCCCGCACAGTGCCTGGCACGCTCTGGGTACTCGATCATGTCTCTTGAAGGACTTGAAGGAAGATAGTGGGAAGGTGATCACCCGGCCCTGGGGTGATGGCCTCAGGAGAGGAAGGAGGACAAGCCCAGCTCAGACACACCTGCCCAGTCTCCAGCGATGTGGCCACGGACTCACAGCTAAGGGTCCAGCAAAGCTGGGAAAACTGGTGGCAGAGCATGTCCTGAGCTGATTTTGTTTTTTGGTTTTTTTTGGTGGAAAAATAAACAACATCACCCACATTCAGATGCAGCTGTGTAATATCGCCAACACTTCAACATACAACTGAGAATAAAGGGTTCCTAGAGGGAAGGGCAGCACACTTCTCACCATGTGGCCTGAACCTGAAGGTGCACAAGGAAGCAAGGGGACAACATGACATCCCTAGGGCAGCACAGGTGACATCACTGAGCTTGGGAGGCAACGTGGCTGAGGGAGGGCACCCCGAACTGAAGGCAAACAGGCCTGGGTTCAAATTCTGGCTTTACCATATCAACCATTTAACTCTGGGCAAGTTATTGAAAGTGTCTGTGTCTCAGCTTCCCCATCTATAAAATGGGCATGGGTGATACTCAGGCCTGATAACTCTTACCTGGCAGTATGATTTTTAGGATTAGATATAACACATATATATGTCCACAGAGATATAAAAAGTGTTGTCTCCTGCGTGTAATTCCATAAATGGCAGCTGTCATGCTAGGCCAATGCCAGGTGATGTGATAGTGCTTTCTCCTTACCCCTCCCCACCCACAGCCACCTCTCCGATCCAGTCTTTATGCATCAAACCACGTGAGTTATGGACCTTCTTAACCACAGGCCAGAAAGCTGTATTCCCAGAATGGAGTCTGGGCCTTCATATTTAGCCCTGACTCCCTCCCAACCACCCAGGGGATAATCCCCCTGAGAAAAATCCCATAAATAGCCCAATTACTGGAGTGAATATTCTTCCTGGGCTACAGATTGAGCTCCCAGCTCTGATTCCCTAACAGAGTGATCAGAACATGAGCAAATGGGGCTGGTCACAGGTACGGGAGATGGGTGTAGACACTGCCCGGCTCAGCCAGACCAGGGGGACGGCAGGGCTGGGAATAGACAACCCGAAGCACAGCCCCAGATTCCCCTCAGCACCCTCCTGCGTATCCCAGAGGTGATAAGAGAATCTGGGATGAAGCAACTAATAATTCATTAGCATTTATTAAGTAGCTACTAGAACCCAGGCCCTGGGCTACAGAGATGAGCAGGGTTGAAAGGCGCAGTTCTCACCCTCACTCTCCTGTCTTAGCCCTGGCTCAGCAGTGCCTTTGAGCTCCTCCCCTCCACTATCACTTTCCCATCTATTCCAGGTACTGAGACTTATTACCTAGACTAATATATAATAATGACTTAAAATTATTTCGAATTCTCCAGGTGGCCTCACACACATTTAGAAATAGCATCTTCTGAACTGTTACCAATACAGGAAAAGATCGCCAAGTGATGTAAGCTCACAGTTTGTAAAAAGACACAGCAAATTCCACTGTTTTTAAGAAGAAATGAAGATACATTAACTTTGGTGTGCCTCGGTCCCAGCAGTTGCTTGAGTACTCAACAACACAAGTTTTGTTAAATGGATGGATGGATGGATGGATGGATGGATGGATGGATGGATGGTTGGATGGATGGATGGATGGTTGGATGGATTGATAAATGAGTGAATGAACAAGACAATTCATGAAGAAACAAGCTGCAACTTCCGATCCAGTCTTTATGCATCAAGCCACGCGAGTTATGGGCCTTCTTAACCACAGGCCAGAAAGCTGTATTCCCAGAACACAGAGAGATATCTGGGGCCCTGGTCCCCTTCAAGTCACCATGAGCCTCAGCTTTGGGCCAGGGGCAACTGTCTGATTACACTCCTCCTAAGCCCACCCCACATGCTCCAAGGGGAGGAAGGAATGTGCATTCAAGGAGCTACAGACCACGAAGCCCATAAAACTGCGAGATGACTGCCGGTGGGAACATGAGTGTCGAAGAAGGAGCTTGGGGCCCGAGCCAGTACCCGCCTCCCAGTGGGTCACAGATCCTCTCTGAACCTCAGTTTCTTCATCTATAAAATAACAAGATCTCATTGGGGGGATTATGAGGACTGGATGAATAATGTACACAAATTAACTTTCACACCATGAACTCCCCATAACTTCCAGACCTGAGAATACTAAAGGTTAAAAGGTCAGAGGTGAAGGCAGAATGTGGCGGCCCAGGTGCCTGGATAGGCAGGAACCGAGAAGGAACCTGCCCTGTGCTTGGCGTAGTAACATGGGAGAATTTATGAGACTGACGCGCTACCTACTGCACTAACGAGGCACCTAACATGGGAGAATTTAGAAGAAGACATGGACTCAAACCCAGTCAGCCCAGCGGAGCCGTGCGGTGCTCCTGCGTGCTCTGACAGTGCCCCATCTCTTAGCATCTTAGCAAAGGTCAGCGACAGAGGCTTTTCACTGAGCCAGCTGTGTGACACCTCAGCACCCCCGCCCTCCTTCCGCTCCAGTCACACACCGAGAGCTGAGAAGCCGTGCAGCCGGAGCCCGAGGCGCTGTGTCGCACTCCGGCACCTGTCACTCCTCTTGTGCACTGGAGGAAAATGGGAGGTGACGCCTGATGCTGAGGTGGGAAGTCAGAGCTGCCAGCAGGGACAGCTGTGCGGGTGGTGTCAGGCAGCCTGGAAGGGGGGCTGCACGGGGCAGGGGTGAATGCACCAGCCCTGGGTCACGAGGCACAATGGCAACCCCTGGACCTGCTGTCAAGAGGCAGGTGGTCTTGGGCGGCGCACTTCACCTCTCCGAGCACCAGGTGACTCGATTCCCAGGCCTGCTCTGCCACCTCCCCGGGTCGGTATCACCACGCATTTCACGCATCCCAGACCCCAACGGCTATACAATGCCCCATGATTTTATGTACCACGAAGGAAGAAAGAGAAATGCCATCAGTTAAACTCCATCATGCCATCACTGTGCGACAGGCTGGTTTCAGAGATGTTGCAGCCTGAGAAATGTGAGCCTGAGAGGCACTGTGGTGGACAGCAGCACCGGGTACACTAAGACCGGATCTGATCACCCGGCCCCGTGGGATAGAACCGCAGCCTCACTGCCCATCTCTAGACGCCAAGCCCTTCCCCTAGAGCACGTTCACATGTGAGCTAAGGAGACAGAAGTCAGTAGGTGCAGGAAGAACAGGGCGAAGTGCCACTGGCTCAGGTGGACAGCAGTGGCCTTTCAGCAACGTCTGAAGAGCCACTAAGAATGAGAGACGTGAGGTCTGGGTGGAGAGAGAACAGAGGGGACAAGTGACTTGGCCGAGGGCTCAGCACCTGCGCCCCAGGCGTGCAGGTGAGGACACAGAGGACCTTCTTGGCCAGGCTAACGGAAGGACCCTGCTGACCCCCCAAATCTGCTCCTCCGGCCACACGGCAACCCTTATTCAAAGGCAGTGCTGGGCTCCCGCCTGTCTGCCCTCCACCTTGCCTCACACACCCTAGTCCCAGACCCTGTGCAGAAAACAGGCTCGCCTTTAGAAGCACTTCAACCTGTCACAATGCCTCTTAAAGCGTGACATCCAAACCACATACGTTGGAGCATCCGGAATAATTATCTGTAATACCAATCTAAGTGTCAAATAACTGCAAAAATGGAGAAATACGCTGTGTCTATCTACTTAACAAAATGCTGATCACTCAGTACAGATTTTAATGACAATAAGGAGTAACATATAAGAGGCTCTTACTATATTGAGAACAGGCAGCAAAAGTGCAAGCACTGAAAAGGGAGCTTGCTTAGCATTCAAGCGCTGGGAGGAAATACCACTAAACAATCAGGAATTTTTCTTAAACGTGAATTGTTTTTTCCTTCTTTTGACTTTTCTGTATTTTCTTTAATGAACATGTAATAGTTTAAAACACAAGTAAATAGATGAGATGGGAAATTCCACATGGCATCTGACAGATGCTTCTTGGGGAGACCAAGGCTTCACACGATCTTAACATATAATACATACACGTCTCAGTACTTTTCTTCTACACAGAATCACTCTTCTTAGTAACTGAGATTCTCATCTATGCCTTTCACTTATATAGCATATATTATTGGTTTTAGGAACATTTATCACCCAGCTATCATCAAAAAGTAAAAAAAAAATAATAAGTGTTGGTGAGGTTATGGAGAAAGGGGAACCCTTGTGCACTATGTGGATGGAAATGGAAATTAGTGCAGCCCCTATGGAAAACAGTATGGAGGCTCCTCACTGAATAGAACTACCATATGACCAGCAACTCCACTTCTGAGTACATATCTGAGGGAAATAAAATCACTGTCTTGAAAAGACCCATCTGCACTCTCATATTCATTTCAGCATTATGCACAATAACCAAGATGCTGGAATAGTCTAGGTGTCTGTGAACAGAAAAACGGATTAAGAATGTGGTGTGTGTGTGTGTGTGTGTGTGTGTGTGTGTGTGTGTGTGTGTGTGTGTGTGTGTGTGTGTGTACAGTACACACACCATGGAATATTATTCAGCCCTAAAAAAGAAGGAAGTCCTGCCATTGGTGACCACATGGATAAACCTGGAGGACATTATACTAAGAAATAAGCCAGACACAGAAAGACAAAGTCCAATACGATCTCACTTGTATGTAAAGTTGGAAAAAAACACACAATCAAACTTAGAGTACCTGGGAAAAGAATGGTGGTTAGCAGGGGCTGGAGTGTGAGAAAAGGGGAGATACCGATTAAAGGGTGCAAACTTTCATATCTCACTTGTAAGTAAAGTTGAAAAAAAAAAACAATCAAACTTAGAGTACCAGGGAAAAGAATGGTGGTTACCAGGGGCTGGAGCGTGGGAAAAGGGGAGATACCGATTAAAGGGTGCAAACTTTCACCTATAGATGAGTACATTCTGGAGACCTAGTGTACAGCATGGTGACATAGTTAATAATCATGTATTTTATACTTGAGATTTGCCAAGAGAGCGATATCAAGTGTTCTCACCAACCCGCCCCCCCCCCACACACACACAAAAGGTAACGAGGTAAGGAGATGGATATGTTAATTAGTTGGATTGTGGTAATCATTTCACAATGCATTCGTATATCAAAACATCACATGGTACATCTTAACTATATACAATTTTTGTTTGTCAATCACATCCCAACAAAGCTGGAAAAACTAAATAATAAAACATCGCCCAGGAACGCTGCATTTTCTATGACCATGTACTTCTGAAACACTATGTATAAATTGTATCTTTATACACCAACGTATCTTAAATGCAGCAGAATTTTCTTTTAGAAAAATAACCTTCAGAAAATCCTTTTGTAAGGCAACAGGTGTTTTCCCAACATAAATAATCATCTCTGTCTATGTATCTGTCCCCTGTATTGAGCTGGCTGCCTACGAGCTTCCATTTGTAAATTCCAGTCCATTGCACCTTCAACCTGATCATTTTATTGCAATTGGTGTGAAGGTTAAAAATAGGAGTATTATGTCTATTCCGGGGGAAAATGGATACATGCAAACATTTCCAAGGTCTTACCTCTCTCAGCTTTGCCCCCCACCCCCGAGGCCCCTGGCTATTCCCTGGAAGAAATTTCTACTCTGCCCCCCTTCCCCTTTTGGTTTATCAAAATGGGGGCTCCTATTTCTCCCCTCCACGTTTCTACTCCATTTTCTTCTTTCCCTCACAGGTGTGAACTACCGTCTGCTAGACCCTGGATAAGAGGACTTCTATGCCCCGTCTCTAGCTGCCACACCCGCAGGGGACATGGCTCCCCCAAGGGCCGGGCTTGCCCCACCCTTGCAGGCACCAAGAACCACCTGCCACAAAGACCAACAGGAAACCACAGAAGCCAAATGAGGCACAGCCCTCACCCCCCAACCAAAGCCCATCACCTAAGCTGCCAATGGGGTTGGATCGGCCCCAGTGCAGGCATGCTCTATTCATTTCCACAGGAAAGATGATCTGTCAGATACTTAAATAAATGTGCCGCCCATGACTCTGGGTCAGCTGCAGTGTGGCAATGCTATATTAATTTCCAAAGGAATGATTTATCAAACATTAGTGGGACTCAATGTTATGCCTCCTCCTGTTGAAAAATCTGCAAATCATAAAAAACTGTCGTCAGAACAGGCGTCTCATTGATCAGTTCGGAAGATATGGTTGGGGTCTTCTCCAATCTCTGAAAGAAAACTGCACCTGATGCATCTTTGGGCGCATCTTTTGGGGGTGCCCCTCAGGCTAAGACCAGCCGGGACACGTGCTCAGCACTAGCCGAGCACAGGTGGGAAGTCAGAAGCAGCGGCAGCCCGACCTTGACTCCATGGCTCCGCGGCTCCGCGGACTGCCACCTGCACCTGCGCAGAGGACACGCACTCCCCTGCAGGTGGTCGTCTGTGGCCCAGCCCCATGGGAGAATGTTATCCTCAAACTTCTCCCTCTGCACTTCCTGTCCCACCCACCGCCACCCCGGGGTTTGCTGCATCAGCCACTTCAGGACACCGCAGCCCCCAACACCAAGAAGAGACCAGAGGACTCACCCGCTGAGAACCACGATGAAGTCCATGACGTTCCAGCCGTTGCGGAGGTATGAGCCCTTGTGGAAGATGAACCCCAGGGCCACGATCTTGATCCCAGCTTCAAAGCAAAAGATCCCAATGAAATAGGGTTCTGTCTTCTCCTATGGGATGAGGAGCAGAGGTGCCGGTCAGCGGAGGACTGTGCTTCGAGAGGAGAGGGAGGCAGGCGAGGGCACGCCTCCGCTCTGCTCTGGCCTCTCCTCTCTCCTATGGGACACCTGCACAGGTGGGAAGCGAGGGGGCTGGAGGACAGGGGCTGTGAGCGTCCTTCATCTTCTCCCCTTGACCTCCCTTGCTCACGTCACTTCACAATCCCTTAGGAAGGGAAGGAAGGGGCTGGATCCTGTCCCCGCCCTTTCTTCTTGTCTGGCCGCCGTGGGGTGTGCACACGGCGTCTGCAATGCCCTCAGAACTTGCTGGGAGCAGGAGTCTGAAAGGTCAGTCATTTTGCCCTAATGTATCCCAATGGGGCTCCTCCTAGCCCTGGAGGTCAGAGAGGAGGGAAAGGGCCGGGTGATGGAGCAAAGGAGAAGGGAACCGGAGAAGAGGAGGGGGAAAGAGGCGAGAGGAGGCAGGCACATACCAGTCTGCGGGACATCGGGGTCTTGTCATCCTCAGGAAGATGCTGCTCCAGGGCCAAGACGATGCAGTTGGCAATGATGGTGGCCAGGATCATGTACTCAAACGGCGTGGGAAGGAGGAGTTAAGGAGCAGATTCACCAAAGAGAGAGCGGCGCAGCCTCCTCGATGGCTGTGCACATAAACACACTAACCTGATCAACCCCCAGGGTGTCTGTGCGGTCTGCGTGCCCCACTCTAGCGCACAGGACGGCGGGTGGTCCTTAGCCCAGGAAACTAGAACCATTTCTGATCGGGTGCTGAACACAAAGCATCTTCTCCAAGAAAAAAAAATGTGGAGCCAATAAAATAATACAGTTGGACATAAGGTGCTCTCCAGTTCCGTAGTGGATTCGAGAACACATCCCGGAATTAACTAGAACCGAACACGGAAGGAAAGAGGGAGGAAGAGTCACTGACGCCATGCAGACCCCTTTTCTTCCAGCTCTGCAAACCGCTGGCGAGGACACAGCTGTGGCTGCTGCTGCCTCTGGGAGTCACAATGGACCCTCCTCTAGGACCTCTGTGCGCCTGAGTAGGAGGGCTCTTGGAAGAGGAACTCGCTCCATGTGAGCTCTCTTCTGTGTTAACAGCCAATCCAGAAGCACATGTAAAGGGGCCAGGAGAAGCTTGCTTTGCCCCTGCCTTATTCTCCCCACAGAAAACAGACAGATCATGAGTCTGAATCCAGGACAGCAAAGCCGGGGCCTCGAGGAACACAACGGCCAATGAATGGTCAGCGGAGTTTTTTCCTGCTGCATTTTTCTAAAGACAAGTGAGGGGGCCGCCTGGGCCTTTTAGAAAAAGCAGCACTATGAGTCTGGTGCCAGCATCCCGACTCCCGCAGAAAGGTTGTGCCACAAGCCCAAGGGGAGGCGGAGTGGAGACTGTTAGCAAAGCGAGAGCGAGGGATCACCGGCTCCGAGTTGAGTCACTCTGCATGTTGGATTTTATTCTTTAACAATTGTTGTGACAAACACAAGCCAGCTGTTGCCACTGGTCTTGCCGAGCAACCTATGCTCCGGCGGATTCTGAAATCCCGGGCGGGAGAGAGGAGTCGTCGATCTGGCAAAGTGGAGGGAAGGGAAGGGACTGCTCTCCTTGTCCCCTGACACGTCCAAGGTGGCTATGTAAGGGGTAGGGCCCAGAGCCCTTTCTGAGGAGCCAGAAGGAGGCCAATCCTAACATGATGCCTCCCTGTCCCTGCCATGACCTCGGTGCCAATGAACATCAACGGCAATGAGCACTCAGGGTGTTGACAAAATGTGGGGCTCAGCTGGCTGCTCACCACGGCTGGCGGCCGGCGAGGCCCCATGCAAACTCGGAAAGCTGCTCCACACGAGCAAGGAGCCCAGGCCAGGGGCTGGGAAATGGGACTGGGAGCGTGCCCGGTCTCTCACTGGTCTGACTGAAGTCCCCTGAAAACCTTAAAGTGATAACCAGAGACTTACACGTAAAGGAGCTCTTAGTTGCTGACCTATAGGCGAGACGGGTCCTGGCACCTGCCCGCCTCCAAGGCCTCCACCCAGCAGTGCCCACCTGGATTGCTGCGGCTCCACTGCAGCCTCCACTCCTCGCTCCCACTCACACACCTGCATTTTCCTAGTCAGATGAGATGAGTGTACAGCTCCCTGCTAGGATCTTTCAACTCACCTAGCTCCAAGCCCAAGTGCAGATGCATGAGGCTCAGCAAGAAACATGGGGCTAGACTCAGGAAGGTGTGGCATCACCACTGCAGGTGCTCAGGGCGCTCAGGGCAGGAGGACGGCTGTGGGCCCCGCTGCTCTTGCCAGGCGCCCTGTGACTGGCCAGGCGTCGGGATGGCTGAGAATTCAAGAGGTCTCAATGAATGGCACTACCTAAGGCCCGGGGGCTAGAATCTAAGGGTGAGAGTTTGGTAATTCAGAGTTTCTGATAAGACTTCATTTCCATGTCCCTTCCCCATTCCCACAATCCTCTCTCTCTGTCTATGGTCTGATATCTAAAGACCCATTCAGAGCAGTGATTCTTTGGCTAACAATTTTGAAAACTGTCCAAATACACATACCCTTGAGCCCTCCCTTTAGGCCTCATAGATCATCTACAGCTCAGGATAAATTCATGTCTGGGGCAATTAAAAGGTGAGATACTGATGCAGAAGGAAAGATCAGGCTCTGGGTGTGGCATATGTCTGTGGACTAGATGAAAGGACGGCGAAGGAGAAATCGTAGGTGAGGACAGCAGGAGAGGACATCAGGTTCTGGCTGCCCCACCCCTCTCCCTGACAGCCCTTCCTCCATCCTCCTGTCCACTTCTCTTTCTGAAAAAAGCACAGAGAGAGGGCACTTGGTGCTTTTGCTTCCTCCTACAATGGCTTTTCTCCTTCTCTCCGGTAATATGTCAAGATCAAGCTGAAATGTTACCTTATCTGTGAAGGTTTCTCCCTCTGCCCATAGCTCTTTGATTGTGCAATTTTATTATTTCTCCTATTTATCTCCCCCCCCAAAAAAAAAAACACACATAAAAAACACACAACAACTATCTCTTGAAACAGGGACAGTGTTTTGGCCATCTCTCCATTGTCAGTGCTTACAGGACTCCTGGTACATAGTAGGAGCTCACTCAATGTTAAAGGCAGACATAAATGAAGGGGAGCAGCAAACTCTGTTGAGGAGCCATCACAAGTCAGGGTTGTAGTCGCTCATCGCTCAGGCCAGGGTTTCCTGCTCAACCCCACCCCTGGGACTGACGCAGAGGCACCACTCCCCTCTCTCCTGCTGGTAGAACCTCAAGCCTGATAGAACCTCTACTACATTTCCAAAGGGAAGAGCCTGGACTCAAATAATGGCCCATAGGTCAAGTGAATGCACCTCACAGGCTAAAGGTATGACTTGGGAAGATCAAAGGAAGCTCCAAGTTGCCAAGGTCTCAAAGAACCGGCCCTTCCTGGGACAGGTGGATGGAAATCTGTCTGGGACCCTGATTTCTTCTGCCCAGGGGTTCAGTGATTCCCATCCCATTCTGCGCCTGACACTAAACACATTTTGGACAATCTCTCTCCCTGGTGTCCGCAGTGATTTGAGGTTTGAAATCTTGAACAAACAGAGCTAACGAAGCAACGAGGTGTGGAAGCCTTAGGACAGGGGCTTTGCCTGTCTTATTCACCTCTGTGCCACTGGGGACCAGCACACAGGGGGCACTCAGCAACAGCACAGGAAAACCAGAGCCTGAGGTATGTCCACAAAAGGTACCCTGCACGTTCTCCACACTTTTACCCATTTGAACACACACACACACACACACACACACAATCTATGTTAAAAAATTTTTAATGACAAAGGAAAAAGATCTGTCTTGCTAGAAGGAGAATGAGTTTTCTTGGGGTAGTGGAGTTATTTTCACTTTCATCTTTACTCCTTTATGCATTGTCTGAGTGTTAAAATGAGCATGCATTAATTTCTGATTATAAAATCAATTAAAGTGATATGTATTCTGAAAAAGAAAACAATGAATACAAAAACCCACCCCACCCTGAGGGTCATGGAAATCAGTACAGGATTCCTCAGAGGATCAAACACAGTAGAACAAGGGACCAGAGCAATGAGGGAATGGCCTTGAAAGTGCTTTGAAACTTGCAAAAATACCTCCTCTCCCTTATCTGTCTCTGTCTGCTGCTCCCGCCTCATTTCATAAACTTTCCTGGCAACCTCCCCCCAACACCCCTTCACTCCTCTCTCCCCCTGAGCCTGCTAATGAGGACCTGTGTTGCTCCAACTTTCTTTCCTGTCTAGCAGCTCTAAGACAATCATTAGGGAAATGATAAAAATAGGTTCACTTATTGATTTATCTCCTTTACCCAAAGCTCCTTCCTTCCAATGGTTGACTTGTTTCCTTAGCAACACAGCTAATTTGAGCAGCCCTACTTGGCCTGCACACCTGCCATTTGTTCATTTCCTTCTTGAAGCACAGAAAGCTGGGGAGAGGGGAGGGCTGCCCCTCAGACTACAGTGGTGGTGGTGGTCCTGCTTGTCAACAGAGCTGAGCCTTCCCTCTGCCTGGCCCAGCAGAGCCTTCCTATCCCCACCTCTCAGGGACCGGACTGGGAAGAACTTAGCCTCAAGCAGCAAACCTGGGTGCCCCAGGGGGAACATGGAACACGCAGCCCTAACCCCCCTGGGTTCCCTGTGCTCCCAGCTGCCAGCTCTCAGACTGTGGCATCAGAACACCACGGAGAATGAACGTGCTCAGAGGGGCTGAGGGCCACCAGGGACGGCAGGCAGACAGAACGCTGTGCTCTCTCCCGGACTCCAGGCCTAATGGAGATGGCACTTTTGTGGGGAGCAGCCTTGTGGCCACTCAGGCATTGCCTGCGAACTCCTGGGGAGTCTAGAGTAGCCCCCAGTCTCAGGGGAAGCATGCCTCAGCCTCCTGTACCCACATCTGCCCCTCGAAGGATGTCTGTCTCCTTCCACTCCCTTCCATCCCAGCCCCCTGCGTCTGGATGTCTAATGCTAAGAGCCTAAGAGTCTCAGAAGGCGGCCCAGGTGCTTTTGTGCATATCTTTCCGCCCTTCCCTCACCTGCACATAAATATCATTCCTACAAGTGGGATGTTGACTGGAAGACTGTTACAGGGAAGGGCCCTGTCTAATGTGCTACTCCCACAAGCACTCCTCCTAAGAGAACATCTTAAACATGAACGGTAGTGAAAGGCAGCTACCCAAGGCTGGCATGCTACTGTTCTCCTGTGAGGAGACTCGGCATTTCCCCGAGACCTGCCATGCAGTGGGGAGAACGAGGCTTGGCAATGGAACACGGGAGCCAGGGTTCTCACTGCAAAAACCACCCAACATGGTACTCAGGTCAGGGAAAGCCCCCCGGCCACTCCCGCAGAACCAAACAAGAAATACAAACGGATCAGATGATGAAGGCTTTTTGGAAACTGTAAGGTGCTACACAAATGCACGTTTTTTATTATCCGACTAACTCGATCTTTAAGCGTCTGCTATGGCTGAAAGAGCTTTGGGGTACGCATCTGTGCGTGGTCGCAGCCTCTGGGAGCGGCCTGGCTGGCTGCAGCCGGGGCGGACGCTCAAGAGGCCCACCGCAATGAGGGATTTAAAAGAAAATTATGGTAATGGGCCTCCGGGAAGAGCGCAGAGACATTTGGCCCAGAGCCCCCTCCCCCCCCTCCCCGGGACTGTGGAAAGCACATCCAAACACCAGTCCCGGAGGAGGATTTATGAAGCCGATGGCTCCGATGTAATTTCTCCTGGTGATTAGAGGGGACATTAATCACACCAAGGCCAGGGCTAAGCACAGGAGGGTTGAGCCACCACAGAAGCCCGGCTCCAGCTCCTGTGGACCCTGATGGGAGCACAGTGAGATCATGCTGGTGAGATCATCCTCCCCTCGCGTGGGCTGCGAGAACCACACATTTGTCCTGGAAGGACCGACCAGCAGAGACAGGACCTTGTGCCTAAAATGCAGACACAGCATGAGCCACCACCAGCATTTCCAGAGTGTGTCTGCTCCCTCCTGGTCATCCTCGCCATCCTTAGAGGCTGGTGTGCCTGGCCTGTCTGTCCGCACAGGCCTTGAGTGCGGTCCTCAACCCTCCACAGCCTGCAGAGGAAGTTAAAGCCAGCCCTGTTCAAATGGGCCTGGGCCAGCGGTCCTCCCAGAAGGCTGGCTGTGTCCCTCTGCTCCAGACCCCACTATGAAGCAGGAGTGAGTATGCGATTCCAACAGGGTCTCTCCTCAAGCCTTCTCTTCCCTGCCCTGCCCCCACCCCTCCGCCCACCCCACGGTGAGACACCAGGTACACCAAGTAAAGGTAAGCAGAGGTCCAAGGAGTCTCGGCCCAGAGCCTAATGTGTGTCTGGATGGGCTCCTTCTGGACTTCCTTGCACTCATGCCTGGGACTGACCTAGCAGGATATTGAGGCCCCAAGGAGACTGACCCAGCAGAGGGAATCAGCATGGGAGCTGCATTCCTTGAGGTTCTGAGGGGCCACAGATGAATTTTTCAATCGTCGGAACTTATCAATGTGTGGCCACCCTCATATCTGGAGCAAGTCACACCCTGGACTCCATTTCCATGTCTTTTCTCAGTCCTTAATTTCAGGTTTCCAGTCTCTGTCCTGGGCTGATGGACAAAGGGTGATTGTCACCTAACCGCAAGGGCGAAACCCCTGTGACAGTCATCAGTACACAACTCTGGCCCCACACCTGGAAATCCGCACTGCATTCCCCGCCGTGCCCACCCCCGAAAAATGAGGTGCAAGCCCTGCCTACTTGGTGTTGGCCCATTTCATGATCTCATCACTTTCCTCATTGCAATTTTTGTCACCACCCAATCTTGCCTTTAAAAAAATAAAAAATAAAAAAAAGATCAGACTGAAAAGCAAAAATCCTTTTCTTTTGTTTAAAAAAAGAAAACAAAACAAAAATGTATCATGTGACTTCCAGCCTTAACATCAGTTTTTTAACTTTGGTTTCCATGGTGGTGGGATGCAACCTGCCATCACCATGACAACAGCTGCCTCTGTTCAAATTCACCATCTGACAGGCAGTCCTGAACAAACACACACTCACATTTCTCCTCTTTCTTTCTCTCTCTGTAGCTGTCAAGAAGATGGTAATGCCATTACACCTACTCCTAAAGACTTAAATCCTAATGAATGAAAGACAAAGAAAAGCAATGATGAGAACACAGCAAAGAGGCAGAGGCCCAAGAGCCTTTTGTTGGCCAGCACCATCCACTGCTCTTAGGGAGGTCAGTGGATTCAGTCATTCAAAACAAAAGATCGTGAGCATTAATATTGACGTAAAGGTGCATTTAAACTTTACGTCATGCTTTTACAAATGCTTTTAGACCAAAGAATTCCCATCTGACTCCCATGCCTCTGCTCTCTGTATAAAACGACTGAAATTCACAGTATTGCTACTTTGCTTAACCAGTACTGAGGTCAATTCCAGAATCATCTGACTCCAACTGCGAAGGCAGGGTGGGCAGTGGCGGCTCTAGGGCATGAAGACAGTACCCGCTTGTCTCGTCTTCTGCCCCAGTTACCGTCAGCCAGATGAATCTTAACAAATTCACTGTTTACGTGTCTGACTGAATCCTGGACTCAAAACGCTGTCATGCGATGCACGGTTTCGGCGAGCAGGAGACAGATGATTGAACCGTGCAGAAAAGGGAAGAAAGCAAAGGGGAATATCAAAGGCCTCTGGAAGAGAACAAAACAGCGGTGGGAAAATTACCTGTTTTAGAAACCACACTGTGCTTTGATGACACTCTGAGGAGTTGGAGCCCATCAAGAGTTCTGGCAGGAACGCGGGAAAGAAGAGCGTGGGCTGCAATCAGCAACCACACCCAGGACTACACCCTAGTTCCTACTGACACTCACTTCGCGGGGCGTCAGACTATACAAAGAAAATGAAAAGGCTTTTGTGAAAGAGCCCACGGGTCCTCTAGAGAATTTTGTTTGCCTTTGAAAACCCTGCAATGTACCCCAGAGTTCAAGGATACCTACTGAGCCCCCAGGTCACATGAGAAAACACAGAAGGCACGAAGGATGCTCAGCTTGGAAAGGGAAGACTTGAGAGGGACCCCATAGGTGTCTGCAAATATCTGCAGGCCCAGCTTGTAATAGTTATTCCGGAGGGTAGGACTCGGATCAAAGGGTAGAATACCCACCCAGAGGCAGACTGGGGCAATCGCAAATATCTGCAGGCCTAGCTTGTAATAGTTATTCCGGAGGGTAGGACTAAGGGTAGAATACCCACCCAGAGGCAGACTGGGGCAATGCACAGAAGTCTCACTGTCCCACAGGTGAATGGACTATGTATTTTGTTAAGTAGTAAACTAAGTGTTATACTAACAAGTGTTTACTGACGAGACAAAAGCCCTGATGTGTAGCACTTGGCGGTTTCTGGAGTGTAAATGGTTCTCCATGGCCACTTTGAAGCTACCACTTTGACATCAGTGTGCATAGAATTGGGAAGAGACACACATGATGGATACCCAGGATGTGGGATGAGCCCGTTCCAGAACACCACTTACTGTAAGTTCTGTATCTCTGGGAACCCTTGAAGGATACTGAGGAAGAAATCCCTGTATCTGATAGCAGTCGAGCTGGATCAACCTTCAGATGCACACGGGTTAGTTAACAAATGGATAGGAAGCAAGGCCTGCGAGTCTTCAGTCGCGTGCTCAAGGGCCTCTGGGTTAGCATGGCTCACTCTGGCTCTGTCCCTCAGCCTCAAGTTGTCCCCTTAGCTAGACCTGAGTTCATAATGTCTGCAGCATCACCCTTATCACAGAAGGCTGGTACCTGTGCAGCTGGGTGTATGCCAGAAGCAGCCATAGGTGAATGGTTTGCTGGTGCCATGAAACATAAGAATTAACCACCCCATTCTCTCAGGCTGAATTCGTGAATACCCAGGGGGCTCCTGCTATTTCACCATAGCCTTCAAGGGACTGAGACGAATCAGCCAGGACACGTGATGAAAGCATAGCCGAAGAAGCAAATCGGGTAAACAGCTCACACCTCAATCAATGGATCTCAGGCATGGCTGCACAGCCTATTGAATAGACTGTCCTTACCCCCTTTGTATGTTCTTGCCAACTTTATCAAATATTAATTGACCATAAAGGCATGGGTTTATTTCTGGGCTCTCTATTCTGTTCCACCGATCTATATGTCTGTTTTTATGCCAATACTATGCTGTCTTGATTACTATGGCCTTGTAGTATAGGTTGATATCAGGTAGCGTGATTCCTCCAACTTTGCTCTTCTTTCTCAAGATTGCTGTGGCTATTCATGGTCTTACTTGGTTCTACATAAGTATTTGGAATATTTGTGTGTGTTTTTTATAGGAATTTCACTGAATCTATAGATTGCTTTGGGTAGTATGGACCCTTGAATGATGTCAATTCTTTCTATCCCAGAACACAAGATGTGCTTCCCCTTATTTGTATCTTCCTCTATTTCTTTCTTCAGTATCCTATAATTTTCTGAATACAGGTCCTTTACCTTCTTGGGTAAATTTATTTTTAGGTATTTTTTATGCAATTGTAAATAGGATTGTTTTCTCAGTTTCTCTTTTTGGTAGTTCATTACTGGTGTATAAAAATGCCACCCATTTCTAAATGTTAATTTTGTATCCTGCTACTTTACTGAATTCATTTATCAATTCTGCTAGTTTTTTAGTGGAATCTTTAGCGTTCTCTATTGTACAGGATCATGTCACCTGCATATAATGACAGTTTTACAGCCTCCATTTCCAATTTGGATGCCTTTTATTTCTTATCATCTGATTTCTGTGGCTAGAATTGTCATTATTTTGTTGAATAAGAGTGGTAAAAGTGTACATCTGTTTTCTTTCTGATCTTAAGGGAAACACTTGTTGATTTTGCCCATTGAGTTGGCTGTGGGTTTGTCATATATGGCCTTTATTACGTTGAAGTATGTTCCCTCTATTCCCACTTTGCTGAGAGGTTTTATCACAAATGGGTGCTGGATTTTTATCACATGCTTTTCCTGCATCTATTGATATGAACATGTGGTTTCTATCCTTCATTTTGTTTATGCAGTGTACCATGTTTATTGATTTGCAAATATTGTATTAATAAAGTTTCATTCCCAGAATAAATTCCACTTGATAACAGTGTATTATCTCTTTAATGTATTGCTGGATCTGGTTTGCTAATATTTTGTTGAGGATTTCAGCATCTATGTTCATCAGGGTTATCAGCCTATAATTTTCTTTTCTTGTAATGTCTTTACTTGATTTTGAAATTAGGATAATGCTGGCCTTGTAAAATGAACATGGGAGTCTTCCTTCCTCTTGCATTTTTTAGAAGAGTCTGAGAAAAATAGGTGTCATTTTTTTCTTTGAATGTTTGGTAGAACTCAACTGTGAAGCCATCTGGTCCAGGACTTTTGTTTGTTGGGAGTTTTTTAATTACTGCTTTGATTTCATTAGTTGTAATCTGTCTATTCAAATTTTCTGATTCTTCCTGATTCAGTTTTGAAAGACTGTATTTTTCTAGGAATTTATCCATTTCATTCAGATTGTCCAATTTGTTGGCATACAGTTTTTCGTAATATTTTCTTATAGACCTTTGTATTCTTTGGTTACTTCTCCTCTTTCATTTTTTATATTTATTTGGATCCTCTCTCTTTTTTTCTTGATGAGTCTGATTAAAGTTTGTCAATCTTGTTTATATTTTCAAAGAACCAGCTCTTGGTTTCATTGATTTTTTTTCAGACTTCATTTTATTTACTTCTTCTCTGATCTTTATTTCCTTTCTTCTACTTATTCTGGGCTTTTGCTTATTGTTCTTTTTCTAGTTCCTTTAAAGTGTAAAGTGAAATTGTTTGAGATTTTTCTTGTTTCTGGAAATAGGCCTGCATTGCTATGAATTTCCCTCTTAGTTCTGCTTTTGCTTTGTCCCATAGATTTTTTTGGTTGTTGTGTTCTCATTTTCATTTGTTTTAAGGTATCTCTTGATTTCTTCCTTGATCTCATTGTTAACCAGGTCAGTGTTTAGTAACATGTTATTTAGCCTCCATATCTTTGTGTGTCCTTCAGTTTTTTGTGTGTGATTGATTTCTAGTTTCATACCAATATGGCCAAAGAAGATGTTTGATATGATTTCAATCTTTTTAAATTTATTTAGACTTGTTTTGTGTCCTAACAAATGGTCTATCCTGGTAAATGTTCCATGTGCACTTGAAAAAAAAATGTATAGCCTACTGTTTTGGAGTGACAGTCCTACTTTCACTTAGGTCTTTTCTTATTAATCATAATCCCTATATCCAGCCTCCTATGCCCTGACCTAAGAGAAACACCAAAAATATATACTTGCTAACTAATAAAAGGAAGAGAAAGCCCCAGGCAAGGATGAGGGGCTAGAAGAAAGGTGATTGTGCAGAGAAAGGGTACTGAGGAAAGAAAAGAGGAAATGTGATCAAAAGTAGCCCTGGACTTAGAATCAGGAGCCCTGGGTTCCAGGCCCTGCTTTGTACTGAAAGACCTGTGGTCAGTCATTTAACCTCTCTGGCTCTCAGCTTTCTTACAGATAATTGAGGGTTTAATTAGAGTTTCTCTTAGGTCCCTGTAACTCTAATATTCTATTATTCTGTGGTGCTGATAGGTAACAGGATGGGAAGGGAAATCAGGGAGCAAGAAGGAGCACCCATTATTACAATTGAGATAAACCATTTTTGGTGAAGTTACTAATGAGGACATCCAACAATAACATTCAAAATTGAAATCCTGCCACACTTAGGAATACCTTTAAAATATATAAGTCAATGGCAATATTACTAAATTTTCAAGAATAGGAGCTCCACGGCAAGCTGTACTGGTTAGAAACATCTCTAAGAGATGGTTAATGATAGCTTAGAATCCTCAGAATGGTAGCCTGGGGGTGAACATAAGGCTGCTTTTCCATAAACCTATTGCAAGCCTTTTCTATTCTCTCTATTTGGATATTAAAGTGTTTTTTTTCTGCAGCCACCTGTGCTCTCAACACCTATTTCCTTAACAAGCTGCAAAAGCAGAAGCATTCAATAAGGTGCAAGTTCAAGAAAAAGTCATTAAATTGCCTCCTCCACACCACACTATGGGTGCCCTGCAAGGGAGGACTGATTAAGAAAATATTCACAAATTTTAATGAAAATCAAGGTCCTTTGCCGAGTGACAAAGGAAGTGTGACAGTGGAGCTTTTGGTGAAGGGAAGACAATACAGCAAAGGGCCCCAATTCCAACTCAAGCTCACGTCCCAATGACACCCAGCACAATGTCTCAGACCCATTTCATGATGACTATGATGATGGGTAAGAGATCTCTGCTCTTCTCTCATCTATCAATCCTTTACTCCTCCATGGCTTTAGTCTCATAGGCAGTGGGTCCTACAGATGCAGGCAGGCAGTTCACAGTGTCATTCTAAAAAGGGAACAGCACCTGCTAGTCTTCTGGCCTGACCTGAGGCAGTGCTGTACAAAGAATGGGAAGAGAACAGCCCATGGAATCTGTCAGACCACATCTACCAGTGGCCTTGGGCCAACCACCAATAAAATGAGAACACAGGACTGGGTTAAATGCTCTATGTCTCTAAAGCACACTGTATAGTGTCAGCCAAACAACAGGCATTTATTATGTCCTTTTCAGGGATACATATTGAGCAATGGATGACTCTCCAGGCCTGCACCATAACCCTAAAAAATATTGGTAAAATATCATGGCAAAAATACATGAAGGTAAAAGAGATAAGAAACCTCATCATTGTGCAGGGTTGTTCCAAACCCAGCCGCTTTCACAGTGGAAATGTGGGAAGCTGTTGGACAGTTCTCATTTCCCCAAATCTATTCCTTCGTTTTGCTCTTTGAGCCTGTCTACTGATGTTTGCGACAGAAATGAGCTCAGTCTTTCTGAGCCTGTACATTCAAGGTGGGCATTTGTCTGTTACTTCCTAGTCATCACCATGGAAAGAAGTTACTCAGAGGAGATGTAACATCCTTATCCATAGAACTTTGTGGGAGGAAGGGCAGATGGTGATCTCAAAAATAAATAAATACATACATACACAACTATCTATGAGAAGGGAGCATTATCTTGCCAAAATGCCCAGATCCTCTGAGTTTCATCGACCCATGTTCCCCAGAACTGCCCCTTCCTCATGTTACCACCCACCCCACCTCCAGACAAGCCCACACCCTTCAACTGCTCCTCAGATTAACAGGCCAGAACACATGCATCCTTGAGCATCCATATGGCTGTTATTTCATAAACACAAAATCCCATGCAAATACAATCCAAAGTTAGCAGAAAGAAGAGGCAGCTCCGTTCTTTCTTTCTTTCTTTCTTCCTTTCTTTTTTTTTTTTTTTTTTGAGGTCCACTCCCTAATTTCTTTTGGGTCTTCTGCCTGGTCTCCAGAAACCAAGGGGCACACCCTAGAACTCTATTCACATCCACACCACTCTCCAGTTTCCTCAGGTAAAATGTCCTCTAGTGTCCTGGTCAGATGGCCTTCAACAGGTTTATTAGGCAAGTGTCCAAGGTCTCCAAGACATGGAGAGTTGATACCTTCCTATCACATCCCTCCAATCTTTTCAGAATCTTCCTCCATAGTTCATTGGGGTCCAATCCATGGCAGGGACACTAAATACCCGCCAACCTGCACAGACAGGGAGTAGTCAGCTAGGGGCCTGGCAAGCCCTGAGCAGAAAACTGCCCAGAGGCCAAGGTGGGTCTTCAGGAGGGATCCTTTTATATGCCACCAAACAAGCCATCTGAAACTTCTGCTAACCACTTATGCACCAACAAAGACAAAATTGAGTGAGCTTGTTTCAGGTTGATGGTTTTGAATATCTGATACATTTTTATCAAAAAGTTGCTGGAAAAATTCTGTACCATTATTGTGCCTGAAGATATTTTTCCTAGGTTATAAACCCAGTGTGTCCTTAGGGATGATATTGGTATAAAATCAGCAGTAGAAACATACACAGAAGGGCAGGTTCTGATGTAGATGTTTAAAAACTATCTTATAAAATGTAAATCCGGTAACTTTGAGAAGAGACAGAAAGACTCGTGGGAAGATCCCCTAGCTATAGTGGTTGAGAGCTGGGGTTCTGACCCAGGCCTCCAGCTCTCACTCCCTGAGTAAACGGGCCAATTTGCTAACCTATCCAGGCCTTAATCTCCCAACTGTGAGATATAAAAAAAAAATACAGAATGCTTATTTCTATAGGAATAAATGCAATAGCACATGCAGAGCAGTAATCTGGCACCTCATAAATAATGAATGTTAGATATCTACGATCTTTGTGAACATCAACATTAGCACTAATATCTAACATGTTCATGAAGGGCTTTCATACACATCAGCTGAGGCTACCGCAAACATTCTTTGGGAAAGTGACCTCACCAAGGTCACACCTGAAGACTCCGAGGCTCAGAGAGGTTACGAGACCAACGTGAGGTCACGTAAACAGTATCTGGCAGTGCTCATGTTGGGAACCTGACAAGACTCAGGAGAAAGTAGATGGTATTGTCAGGAGAAAACTTAGCTGCACAGGCTTAACATGGACTCATCCAGAACTAACCAGATACTAACAGCTAAGATTGATGCACAGCTTACTTCGTGCCAGACATGGTTCTAACATTTTACATGTGTTATCTCATCTGATCCTCACAGAAATCCTAGGAGAAACACCCTATTCCCATGTTGTTTGAGGAGTCGGGGGCAGAGCAAGGTTAAGAAGCTCCCCTAGGCACACAGCTAGGAGGTGGTGGAGATAGTACCAAAATTTGAACCCAAGGGCCATGTTTTGAACCATGACGCTCTAATGCTCCCAAAGCTGGGATGGTAAATCCTAAACTCTAGGGCAAAGCCTTTATCCGCTGGGTCCAGGGCTAGATGATATCTAATATCCATTAAACTCCTGAGATTCTAGGGTTTGACACTTGTATTGTCGTGTAAAGAGATAAAATATTGTCTCAATGAGTCTCTGGAAATGATATCTACAGTGGACTTTGGAGAAAGCAAGTTGCTATATTCCAGCCTAAAATAGACATGAAATAGTCATAAAAGTGTGTATTGATTTCAGCAAAGCCTGTGACAAGGCTATCGCCCACAGTATTCTTACAGACAAAAACAGAGAAATGTCAGCCACTGAAGCCCAGTTCAGAACATCTGAGAAAAGCTGAACAGTCGATGAGCACTGACCAATGCACTGATGAGATGCAGAAGAAAGGCCCCCAATTCTAACCATATTTTTATCAATTATTTGAATGAAAGCATAAAGCACATGCTGTCTGCTGATGGCACAGAGCTCAGGGTGGAGAGCTCACTCATTAAACAGCTGCAGGTCTACCGTCCATGTGTAACGGAAATCACTTGAACTTTGGACTCAGACCACCTCGGGCAAATGCCTTAATCTTCTTCAGCCTCAGTTTTCCCATCATTAAAATGTGGATAACAATGATCTCGTTAGACTGTCTTGTTAAAATGCAGAGAGTCTGATGTTTGGTGGACACTCAATGAATGTTAGTTCCCAGTCCCCACTCGAAAAAGATTTCTACAGGATGGATTGTTGGACCAAAAGCAAGAAGATGAAATGTATTTGAAATAAACAAAGAGTCCTGAATTTAGATTCAAAAATTAAATTGAATGAGAACAACGAGGGAAAACTAACTCTCTCATCAATTCATATTAAAAGATCCAGGGTTTTTAGCTGACTACAACCTCAGTCAAGTCAGAAACAGAACGCTATTTCTTAAAAAACAAAATTAAACTAAAAAAATTATCTGAATTCAAACAAATACATTAAATGCCAATGTTAATTACTGTTCTATGTTCTGGTAATTAAAAAAAGCAAATAGATAATGCCCTCTCCCTTGCTAGGATTTTCAACCAATACTAAAGCTGCATGGTTAGTGTTACAATCTATAATAATAAAAGCATAATATGCAAATCGACCAAATGACCGAACAGCAGAATGACCGTCTGGATGACCTTCCAGATGACCATGCTATGACACGCACTGGTGCCAGGCCAGCCAAAGTGGATGCAATGTGATTGGTTGGGGGGCCCCGCCATTGCCCCATGATGGCCCTGCAAAAGGAGGCCCAGCTGGCAGGGTGATCGATGAGGGGGTTGGGAGGGGCCTCTGTGATTGTGCAGCCCCTGCAGGGTGGGCAGGGTCTCCCTCTGTGGGATGATCGATCACAGAGCCTCATGATCAATCAATCGCCCCCTCCCCTGCAGAGGGAGAGGCCCAGGCTACTTGGCAGGCAGCACTAGAGTGGGTGGGCGGGGCCTCCCTCTGCAGGGTGATCAATCGTGGGGCTCCTGGACTGCAAGAGGGCGCAGGCTGGGCTGAGGGACCCCCAGACCCCCCGAGTCCATGAATTTCATGCACTGGGCCTCTAGTAAAGTAATAAACCAGGTGCCATGGAGGAGCCTAGAGAAGGGAGTTGACTTACTTTGCTGAGAGACATCAAGGAAGGCTTCCTGGAGGAAATAATCTCTGAGTTTTAAAGCCCAGAAGTCAGGGTGAGAGAAGACATTCCAGACAGAGGAAGTAGCAAGTGCACAGTCACAGAGGTCTGGGAGAGGATGGTGCCTTCAGGCATTGGTGACCCTGAGATGGCTGGAGAGAAGGTGATTATGGTGGCTGAGGCAGGCTGTGGCTGGAGAGAAGGTGATTATGGTGGCTGAGGCAGGCTGTGGCTGGAGAGAAGGTGATTATGGTGGCTGAGGCAGGCTGTGCCAAGTGCAGAGTGGATCCTGAGGAGCCCTGCAAGCCAGGCTGGGAAACCATGCCCAGTTCCCAAGCAAACAAATGACAGAACCCAGACAGGAACTTAGCTTTCTGACTCATTAGCTAGCCTCACTAGCTCTGCTGTCCTGTACTATAGCCACTAGCCATGTGTGGCTATTTAAATTATTTAAAATGAAATAAAACTTAAAATTTAGCATTCAGCCACAATAGCCATATATCGAGTGTTCAAGAGCCACATGTGGCTGGTGGCTACCTCACTGAGCAGCACAGATAAAAACATCATATCCATCGTAACAGACGCCTCTAGCCAACAGCACTGCTCAGTGCCATACACGATTAAGTGAACAAAAAGTAGGTTCGGTCTGTATTGCTTATAGGACAAAAAGATGAAAAAACAAGCAGGTAGAAACTACATAAGGAATAGTTCAACTTCCTACACCTGAAGTATTTTAGTAATAGAAGGGCACCCTGTCCCTGGAAGCTTGATGGCCATCTCTCAGGGTGATGTAGGAAGAGTTCCTGCATTGAGTTCATGCTCATTGGCTAGAAGGCTTGTGTTACATCATGACCTTCTGCTGACGCACTAGCACAAACATGTCTCTGTGGAATTCCTGCCGGACTGGTACCTAAAGGATATGATGATGTTGGGTTAGGAGTCACTATTCCTGTCATTCCAATATACCCGAATGTGGGAATTTTCTAGCATCCGTTTTTAAACTGTAATCCTTGGACCACACCCCCAAAAAAATGAATGCAAAAGTGTATGCGTTATTTTTTCAGGAAAGAGGAGTCCATAGCATCGATCAGATTTCTATAGGATTTGTGCTCCTAATACAGAAAGCAAATAATCACTGTACTGGAGAGACCTAGTAATTTCTATTCCCCAAAAAGATTCATCTAGATGGCATCTAGGCAGCCACTCAGGTCGTTCCCAACTCTCAAATTCCATTGTCTAACCCAGGGGTCCTCAAACTACGGCCCGCGGGCCACATGCAAATACAAATATTGTATTTGTTCCCGTTTTGTTTTTTTACTTCAAAATAAGATATGTGCAGTGTGCATAGGAATTTGTTCATAGTTTTTTTTTAAACTATAGTCCGGCCCTCCAACGGTCTGAGGGACAGTGAACTGGCCCCCTGTTTTAAAAGTTTGAGGACCCCTGGTCTAACCCAACTAAAGACCATCACCCTGCAACTGAACAGTTTCAAATCAACACATCCCCTGACTTTGATCAAGGAGAAAGGAGATGGGGGTATCAATGAGCATGGAAACAGCCCAAGGCACAAAAGTTGGGTAATTCAGTCAAGCTGGGGAAGGATGCCAACCTCTAGCTGAGATGCCCATTGGAAGCTCTCAGAAATTTTGATGGTTCATTTTCAATGTCAGCTTACAGGAACATGGCTCACCCAATTAGATGCAATACAGTTAGCAGCTGGAGAACCTACCCAGAAAATCTAAGGCCTACTGAGCTATCCATCCACTTAAAAATAATGGTTTTGTTCCAACCACCACCTGGCAATATGACAACTGTACCAGGATTCATCTCCAAGTCCTACAGTATTACTAGAGTTGAAGAAAGGAGTATGTCTGCAACAAGGCAGAGATTCCTGTTATCTGGTGTAGCTAATGAAGAATGCTTTGGTTAATTTAACAACAAAAAAAGTGCTAAAGAGCTACTTTATATAATCAATATGGATTATAATTTGCAAAAGCTGTGAATACAATAAAGTGCATACACCGCTCAAACAATGTTGAACATAATGCAGTGAATGCTTTATTGGCAGTATTCAGAAAGCACTAGGTGGTGCCTGGGGGCCATCGGTACACATCTCATTTGTTATTATACTACAGATCTCTGGGTGCCAAATAATAAAGAGTTCTGTATAACAAATTGCCAGATAGCAACAAACACTGTGTACTTTTTGCACAGCTTGTGTTGGGTAATGCAGAACCTGGACTGGTCCCTAGCAAGACTGTGAAGTAGGAAAAGCTTGTCTCCAGATTCCCATGAAATGACCCTGCAATCCTCTACCAGCCAGCTAGTGTCCTCACTGCCTTCTAGCCATCTCTTCTCCCCCCACTAGAGCCACACCTGGTCCTACAGGTCCAGGTTAGTGGAACACTAGACACATGATAGATAAAAGGAAGGAAATAATAAATATTAGAGAGAAAATAAAAGACATAGAGACTTAAAAAAAAAGTACAAAAGATCAATGAAAACAAGAGCTGGTTCTTTGAAAAGCTAAATGAGATTGACAAACCTTTAACCAGATTCATCAAGCAAAAAAAAAGGAAGGACCCAAATAAATAAAATCAGAAATGAAAAAAAGACAAATAACAACTGACACCAAAGAACTACAAAAGATTGGAAGAAAACATTTATGAACAACTACAAGCCAAAAAATTAAACAACCTGGGAGAAATGGATAAACTCCTAGAAACATACCATCTTTCAAAACTGAATTGAAGAATCAGAAATCCGAAGGACAGATTACAACTAATAAAATCGAAGCAGTAATAAAATAAATAAATAAATAAATAAATAAATAAATAAATAAAACTCCCAGCAAACAAAAGTCCTGGACCAGAGGGCTTCACAGGTGAATTTTACCAAACATTCAAGAAGAACTGACACCTATTCTTCTCAAACTATTCCAAAAAATTCAAGAGGAAGGAAGACTCTCAAGCTCATTTCACCAGGTCAGCATTATCCTAAGTCGAAAACCAGATAGAGACACTACAAAGAAAGAAAATTATAGGCTAATATCCCTCATGAATATAAAACGCAGGATCCTCAACAAAATATTAGCAAACTGGATCCTGCAATACATTAAAAAGATCACACACCATGATCAACTGGGATTTATCCCAGTTGTGCAAGATTGGTACAATATTTGCAAATCAATAAACATGATACTCCACATAAACAAAATGAGGTAGAAAAATCACATGATCATATCAATAGATGCAGAAAAAGCATTTGATAAAATCCAGCACCCATTTATGATAAAAACTCTCAGCAAAGTAGGAATAGAGGGAACATACCTCAACATAATAAAGGTCATGTATGACAAACCCATAGCCAATATCATACAATGGGATAAAGACAGTTTATTCAATAAATGGTGTTGGGAATATTGGATGGATACATGAGAAAAAAAGGAAACCTTTTAGACCACTTCTTTACACCGTATACAGGAATAAATTCAAAATGGATTAAAGACTTAAATGTAAGTCGTGAAACCATAAAAATCCTAGAAGAAAACATAGGCAGTAAAATCTCAGACATTGCTTGTAGCAATATTTTTTCTGATTTATCTCCTCAGGCAAGGGAAACAACAGAAAAAATAAACA
The DNA here is from genome assembly GCF_000412655.1 of Myotis brandtii. Classification (NCBI taxonomy): domain Eukaryota; kingdom Metazoa; phylum Chordata; class Mammalia; order Chiroptera; family Vespertilionidae; genus Myotis; species Myotis brandtii. The sequence continues at coordinate 1,060,542 of NW_005370412.1, forward strand.
AATTCGGCTACATCAAACTAAAAAGGTTTTGCACAGCAAAGGAAACCACGGACAACTCACTGAATGGAAAAACATATTTGCCAATGATACAACTGATGAGGGGTTAATATCCAAATTTATAGAGAACTTATACAACTCAACACAAAGAAAACAAACAATCCAATTTAAAAATGGGCAAAGGACCTGAATAGACACTTCTCCAAAGAAGACATACAGATGGTTAATAGACATATGAAAAGATGCTCAGTGTCACTAATCATCAGAGATGCAAAGTAAAACCACAATGAGGTATCACCTCACGCCTGTCAGGATGGCTATTATCAATAAAGTAACAAGCAACAAGTGCTGATGTAGAGAAAGGGAACCCTAGTACACTGCTGGTGGGAATGCAGATTGGTGCAGCCACTGTGGAAAACAATATGGTGTTTCCTCAAAAAGTTAAAAATGCAACTGCCTTATGACCCAGCGATCCCACTTCTGGGAATATAGTTGAAGAAAATTGAAACATTACTTAAAAAAATATATGCACCCCAATGATTATTGCAGCATTATTTATAATAGCCAAGATCTGGAAGCAACCCAAGTGCCCATCAAGCAGTAGATGAGTGGATAAAAAAAAGCTGTGGTACATTTACACAATGGAATACTACTTGGCCATTAAAAAAAAGAAGGAAATCTTACCTTATAGGACAGCATGGATGGATCTAGAGCAGCAGTTCTCAACTATGGGTCGAGACCCCTTTGGGGGTCGAAAGACCCTTTCACAGGGGTCGCCTAAGACCATCAGAAAACACATATATAATTACATATTGTTTTTGTGATTAATCACTATGCTTTAATTATGTTCAATTTGTAACAATGAAATTGGGGGTCACCACAACATGAGGAACTGTATTAAAGGGTCGCGGCTTTAGGAAGGTTGAGAACCAATTCTAGAGAGTATTATGCTAAGTGAAAAAAGCCAGTTAGAGTAAGACAAATATCACATGATCTCACTTACATGTGAAATCTAATGCACAAAATAATCTAAGAAAACAAAATAGATACAAAGAACAGACTGACAGCTCTCAGAGGGGAGAGGTGTTGGAGGGCTGGGTGAAAAAGCTGAAGGGATTAAGCAAAAAACAAACAAACAAAAAACACCAGACACAGACAACAGTATGGTGATTGCCAGAGGGAAAAGGCAGTGGGGGAAGAGGGCATGGAAGGATAAATGGTGGCGGAAAGTGACTTGACCTGGGGTGCGGAGTGCATGATGCAATATGCAAATGATGTATTAAAGAGCTGGACACTTGAAACCTGTATGATTTTATTAACCATTGTCACCCCAATCGATTCAATAAAAAAAGAAATCACCTGTTCTAAAGAGAAGCCGCTGACAGAACAGTGGCAAAAGCGTTCCCAATAGCACACAGCTGGAAATGGCGGGGACATTAGAGAGTGACTGTTGAAAATCCATTTCATGCTTTTTGACTCTGACCAGCCCCATGAGAAAATGGTGTGGAAATCGAGAAAGTTTGAAAAACTTCAAGCCTCCTGCTAAGCTAAAGGCTGGGAAGGATTTGTGAGGACTAATTTCTGCCTCGTGCTGGTTTTAACGTCTCTTCTCTGGGCCCGGGAGGCGACTGGCAGAACCATGTGCCTCAGCCACGGAAATGACACCAGCCCTTGATCCAACAGGCCTGGTTCCGGTTCCCCGCTGTGACTCTAACCTGTTACCCACTGCTCAGCCCAGTCCCTTTCAACCCTCTCTGAAAGGGGAGGGGTAATAATGACACTCCGCCCCATCCCCACCCCCTGGATTTAATGATACACCCTTCCAGAAAGCCAATGAATACAAGTAAAGCAGGCTTTCCAAATTCTCCAGAGGCAGGGAACTAAATGCAATGCAGCAGGGCCAAATGCAGCAAAAAAAAAAAAAAAAAAAAAAAAAAAAAAAAAAAAAAAAAAAAAAAAAAAAAAAAAAAAAAAAAAAGCCTCAAAATTATGCAGAGTTGCAACAGCCATGCAAATCAACCACCCACAGGCACCAGGCAGGACCTCTCCCTGCAGCCCCTCACATGGCTGGACCACTGGAGTCTGTAGCTAGAGTTTAGCCTGCAGTTATAATCCCAAACCCTGCCTATCTGCCTCCAGATGAACTACTTTAGAAATGGTTCTTTCTTCTTCTATTTAATAGTCAAGAAGGCTAAGAGTGGAACTGTTCAGTCCTACAAACTTGGAACTCAAAATACAGTAAGAAAAGAAGCTCCTAAGAAGTGCCTGCTGCTCCACCTGGCGCAAGGAGAGGGGTGGGAGTGGGGGTGGGGCTGTCTTAGGTAATGGATGCATTTTCAAGGCATTCAGGGCTCTTTTCCTGGATCTGGGCCATTGCGGGTCAAGAGTTCATAGCCAGAGATTGGCCAAAGATGCAGGAAATGGAAAATTAGGTAAATATTCTTTGGGCACTCAGTCGGCACAAATACACCACAGACATCTCCTTGGAGTGGCTTAAAATATGAGAGGACACGGGGCCGGAGGAACCTAAAACCTTTGTGCTGCACTTTCTGTCTTTAGTTAAAAGCGATGCTGGCCCTGGCTGGTGTGCACCAAAGCATTGCAAGTTCGATTCCCAGTCAGGGCACTTATCTAGGTTGAGTGTTCAATCCCCGGCTCCGGTCAGGGCACATGTGGGAGGCACCCGATCGATGTCTCTCTCTCACGTGGATGTTTCTCTCTCTGAACGACTGGTGACCGCACACAAGTAGGTTCCGAATGCTCAGGAAGAGAGGCTTTGGCACGGGGCCCTGGCACCTTTATCCCCCTTCCGAACGGTCTGTGTTAGAAGCCACGTGGTGCTGGTGGTAGTGGTGGTGTTGGTGGAGGGTTGCTATACACTAATTTCGGTGCCTGCTTCCCCTCCAAATTCCTACGTGAATCGACTGGGATTTGAAAAGAAATGGTTACAGAGCCTGCGTCTTGGCTCACTGGCTCCGCATCTACCAACGTGAAAAACCAGGATGACCAGAGAATTCTGAGTGACAAGTACTTGGGGACATAAATATCTTCTCATTAACCGTGTTCTCTGAATAGAAGAGGAGGAGGAGCTGCATACTGATGGGCACCCACATGTACCGGGACTGGGTAGAGGCAGTCCTTATAGGAACAGCCAGACACTGTTTCCCTCCAGCCACCTTTCTCGTGCCCCAGTCCCTCTGCACAAAAAGAGACCTTGATCATATCCAAGAGGAAGACGAATAACCTTCCTTTTCTAAAAATCCTAGGAAAAACTCACACATGTGATGAATTATTCACAAAGCCCAACCCTAAAAATGAGAGAGGGAGAAATACTAGTACAGAAAGATGAAAAGGGCGGAGGACCAGGCAGAAGGGGAATATAAAGGGAAGGCCCTGGCCTCTCTCTCTCCTTGAACAGAAAGGTGTTCATTACAGTCAGAGTCGCCGGAGGGGCTGGATGGCAAGGCTGGGCTCTGGCTGGGGAGCTGCCCTTTCTTTCCCAGGCAGCCCAGCGAATGACAAAGAGAGGCTACTGATCTGCTGAGGGAGCACGGGCGTCAGAGGGTCTGCAAGAGTCCTGACAGCTTAGCAAATCTTGACTTTGTTTTATTTGAACGAAGAACATGAAGACGGGCAGAAACCAGCTGTTCCTGTGGAGAGGGGGGAAGCAGCAGAGTTTGAGGCGGGGAAACACCTACATTTTGCACAGCGACAGCTGAAAAGAGATAAGCAGCCTTGGATGGAGCTAATAATTCTAGAGTCTGGATCTTTCAGAAGAGAAGAAGCAGGCCTGTTCTCGGCATTTCCCTCCTCCTCCTTTAATGCGCAGTGCGCCCTGCACCCACTGCAGGGAGAGCGCGTTGGGAAATGGTGGTAGGCAAGCCAACAGACAGAACTGTCGCATCCAAGATACTTCTGCCACCATCTTCGAGTCATTCATTCCTGTCAACCTCCTTCGCACTCCAGGTCCATTGCCAGGTTGCATGACACTTAACAGCTGCCCCGCAACAAGTCGTAGCCTGGTTTCCAGAGGAAACATGACCCACACCGTGTTTCAATGGCAGAGCCAGTGGGCCAGTTGGAGGGTGTCTGGGGGCCTTAGAAAACGAAGGCTTTCGTCCTGCAGCCTCGGTGCCAGTTACAGCGGCTGTCTGTCCCGCTGTCGGCTTCCGTGCCCAGGGACACGGCTGATGGGAAGCCTTTCTGCTTCTCTGACCATAGGATATAATCACAGGCTCCGTCCTTGTTAGTTGCCACCCTCTGCCCCAATCAAGGCACTCTGACTCCTGATCCATTAGTTACATCCACCCTGAAATCCTTGCCAGGATTAGTCTACCATCCTGCAAGGTGCTGGGTATTTTTAGGCAACCGACGCGAGAGAAAAGCAAACGCCAAAATGGGAGGTGTGGGAACGAAAGTTTTCAGTAATCTTTACCAAAATCCTCGAAAACAAGTGGACAATTTTCAATGAGAAATTCACCATAACACAGCACATAGCTTCTGACCCAAAGCCAGCGTTCTTTGGGGCCACAGGGAAATTCTCTGCCATAAGAAATCCTGGGTGAATGTCCACAGGTTCATGGTAATGAGCTTCATCATCTCAGGGATTGTCCTACTTTAAACCATGTTCACTTCCACGGGAAACATGTGCTCTCCTGCTGAGTGACTCACACCACCAGTAAAAAAATAAATAAAAAATAAAATAAAAATTCCCCCTGCCCATCAACGGCACAGAGTCTCTGAGTGAGAAGATCCATCTCTTCCCTCCAACCTCTCACCTGGCAAAGTGCAAATCAGTGTGAGACAGCTCAGACCATCAGGGAGACCCTGGATGTCCACAGGGGAACTGGGCCTGGGCACAGAAGGGCTAGAGCTGGTAGGCACATGCTATAGAGAATGTGGAATGACATTCAGAGCAGCCAATTCCTTGAGGAAAAGGAGAACCCTTTTGTGAGATCTATTAGATGAGTGAGACAGAAAAGGAGGAATCGCATAAAATGTAATACCACATTTGAAATCAGATTAGCATTTTCAAAAAGGTTATGGTCTCCACAGCAGAAGAGAGTGCCATGAGAAAATAAAATTATCTCCCGATGCAGATGTCGCTTCCAAGAAAAATGAAACACATTCAGAGTGGGCTGTTGACATGCCGCCATCTTTCATGCCAAATCTGGGCTATCTTAGGCAATTCCTCCCATAAGAACTAGACCTTGCCTATTAGGAACCAGATAACATTACCCCCAGAAAGTTAGAGAGTCCTACGAGTAGAAATTAAATCATCCCTTTTATTTAACTCATCTGTCTAGCCCAATCTGATTAAAGACCAGTAACATGCAGTGTTAAGAGACTACTAACAGCACATAAGGGTGCACATTACCTTCCAAGTCCAGCCTATGAAGGGTGTCTAAGTCTCAAAAAGCACAGCACGCCAAGTCTTCCAAACCCTCAAGCATCCTGCAAGGGCACGTGTCAGTTGGAAGCAGGTCTTGACACTCTTCTGAACCTTCCTTTTCTCAAAATGCGCCCCTTACAGTGATCGGAGAAGTCCTTCCCAAACTTTTCATGTGCATACGAATCACCTGGGGACCTTATTCAAATGCAGATTATGGTTTAGAAAATCCGAGTGGGGCTTTGGGATTCTGAATGTCTGTCAAGAGGTGATAGGAATGCTGCTCCTCGCTGTCTTTGAGAAGTAAAAATCTAGAAGACTTAGTTCACCTGGAACTACGACCCCTCCCTTAAGGTATGCTGGAATGTCTGAAGGACTTCACTAATAATAATAGCTAGTGTTTAGTGGGTATCGGGCAATATTCTAGGAACTTGGTACATATTAACTCATGGAGTTCTTCGGGTAAATCATGATCGTCTTCCTCATTTTACCAATAAGGAAACCGAGTCGCAAAGTAATGAAGTGACTTTTCAAGGTCACAGAGCTGCTGAAGGAATGGGACTAGAACCCAGACAGCCTGGCTCTAAAGCTTGACTGGTAACTGAAGCTCATGCTAACTCCCATTGGATAAAAGCAAGGTATTGCTGGGAGCTGGGTGTTGCTAGAGGAAGGGAAGTGAGACTAGGAACTTGGATGCAGGTGGTAATAGAGAGAGCGCAGACCGTGCTAAAGCACAATGTTCCCACGTGGTCACCACCAGAGGGAAGGTATGTCAGTTACGTTGTACAGTCAGGAGAAAAAAAGCAAACATGGTGTATTTTAAATTGGCCAACCAGGCTCCTCTACACACCTTAGCAGATGTTGTCTGAACACTGCTACAACCGCCTACATGCTGTAGAACCACTGGGAAACTCCCAGCCATGAGGCTAGAAGAGACCATTGGGACAGGCTCTCAGCCAAGGCACTGAGCATGACGCTGAAACCCGCTCTCTGGCTGCCCTCTGACTCCTAGCCACTCGACCTGGCCAGAGACGAGAAAACGGAGGAGTAAAACCCGCAGTTCCACCTGGCGCTCTCAGCCTAGCAGATAGGCGGTGTCTTTGCGGTGGAAGAGGAGACGTGAGCAGCAGCAACCGCGTGGTGTAGGAAACGTGCAGGAGATCCCAGCCTGGGAAGCGCCCCAGGTGCTGAACCTGGGTGACTGTGGCGCCCCAGCCTCCTGCGGATTTCCATGGCGCTGTCCGAGGTGCCAACAATGCCTGCGGGCACTTTGCCACCCTCAGCTGGGTGGCTTTGTCTACCCCAAGGAAACAGAGGGCACCTGAGTAAACGCGCCCCTAAGAGAGGTGCACGTTGAAGAAGCACCTAGTGGGTAGGAAATTTTAGGGAACTGTTGAAGGCGGAAGGGAGAGGGGGCCCTGTTGGGAAATCAGAGACCTGACTGGAGGAGTGTTTGCAGCCGCAGCATGCAACACAATGAGATCTGTCTGCTTTGTGCAGCGCACTGGCAGGCGGGGCTGCAGAGACCTGATCCTTTCCCTCCCCAAATCCCCCCACCCTAGATACGGTTAACTCGGGCACCGAATGGCCCCATCACTCTGCGTGGGAGGGAGGGGAAGAGGGAGGGGAGTACAGGGAGGAGGAGAGAGGAAGCCCAGCCCAGCCCGGGTGGCTGTAGGAGGATGCGTGCAGCGGCAGGAATAATATCTGCTTAGAGATGCTCCTTCATTTCTAATGAGGGGTGCTGCCTGGAAGTACCATGCGCCAGCCAATCACAGTGCTGCTGAGGCAGGAACTAGGGAGGAAGGAGGGGAAGACTAGAGACGGGGGGTGGGGGGAGCAGGAAGAGGCCCTTAGGGGAGAGACAGCGTGCCTAGCTGACACTAGGGACCCAGCAGGGCTCCAGCTGTCTGTGATGCACACCTGGAGGGTGGGGGTGTGGAGGAGGGAGGGAAGGGGGAAAGGGCGGGGCCTCCTTTGCAGGTGCATCCTTCCCAAGAAATCTCTCTCCACAAGCATCCAAGTCCCATGTCTCCAAGCTACCCCCATAATTACCACCACCCCACTGACTGGCTTCCTACTAATCCCCCGCACCACCCACCAACGCCCAATTCCTAAAGATCTTGCCAGACGGACGCCCAAATTCTTAGTGAAGCACAAGGCAGTGAGATGCCTAATCAGCAGCCTGCATTTGGTGCACTTGCTTAAACCTGCAAAGACGCTCCTTCTTTGCCGTTCACCCCGGCCCTGCACCATCAGCCGCCCCACCAGCCCACTGTGGAGAGCAGTTCCTTTGGAGCCAGGGGGAGAGCGATTGCGGGCACACCTCTGGGCTCCGCCGATGCAGCCTTCAGCGGATGAATTCAGGCCCAGCAGATCCACCTGGATCCTGGGCGCTGGGAGAGCACTCAGTGGGGTCCCCAGCTCAGGACCACGGAAAGCAGGGGCCCTGGTGAGCTGCTCTTCCCTGGCTCAGAAGAGAACTCCAGCTGAGCTCTTTGGGCTGTGCCATTAGAGACTGCCTCCCCTGACGTACTCCTTCACTTTACTCTCAGTGCAACTTCCCCCCAGAGTTAGCTGGGTCCCCAGGCAAAGCCTGTCTGATTTCACCTATGGGTCCATATGGGGCTTAGCCCAGAGCTCTTGAAGTTGCTGAGCTGGACCTCCCCTGTGGGCAGATAACGCAGGTGTCCCTCCAGCTGGTGGGGATGGGGGTGACTCTGAGGTACGAAAAGGGGGACAGGGTATGAAAGGAAGCCCTGAGTTTAGGGCAACCCTTTCGATGTGAAAGGATGAGGGGGGGGGGGACTGGCAATCACACAAAACCTCAACCCCCTGCGCCCAGGGATGCTAGAAACCGCCACACAGGAAAAATCAGAGCCCAAAAGTCTTACCTTGAAAACCACTAGTGCCCACACTGGTCTCTATGGCACCAAGCTTGCCCCTTAGATGTGTCGAAGTAACGAGTGCACATCAGCAAAGGGGCAAATGGGCATCAGGAAGGAAATAGGGGGGCAGATTCCACGCTTGCTTTCCCCTCTCACCCAAGAAACGCAAAGGGGGAGAGGGGAGTTATGGTGGGCAAGAAAGGATATGGCCAATCGATGAGCTTCTTGGCGTATTTCCTGACAATGTTATCTTCTCCGAAGATGAACAGGGATCTGTTGACGGTGAAACAGTTCTGCCGGACAGGAATGGGGTTGTATAAAGCCATAGTCCGCGCCCTCTGCGCTTTCGACTGCTTGTAGGCGGCCGCCTGCCCGGCGGCAGGCACCGGGGTTCCTTGCCGGTTCCTGCTCTGGTCCGAGTCTCCATCGCCAGACCCCGGCCTGCCGACCACTGCCTCTCCGAAGCGAGCCATCCTGAAGTTTAAACAGACAGAAGACACACAAAGGTGATCGCGGCCGAACACCTGCACCAGCAACAAGCAGAGACACGCGGAGACTCAGAGCCGCATCCAGACCGGCGCGGGGACCGCCGCCTCCCGGGAGCCTTTCGAGCTCTTTGGAGAGGCAGCAGCAGCAGCAGCAGCAGCAGCGACCCGCTGGTCCGAACTGTTGAATCTAAATACAACCTCTGCAAAGCTCCATTCCTCAAGGAGTTAAAAAGGGGGGAGGAGAAGGCTGGCAAGGGGGTGGGGGTGCTCAGTTTCTGGAGGCAATTTTTTTTTCAAAATGCCAGTGTGTGGTGGCGTTCCAGGGCTGGAGAGGAGAGGGGTGGAGCAGGCTGCTCTTCAAACACAGCTCCGCTCTGGCAGACCACCACCTGGTCCTGGGAGCGGCGGGCACCGGCCTGCTAGGTAACAGTTTGGTGATTTATTAATGGGGGAAGGAAAAAAAATTAAAACAAAAGAACTTTCACAACAACAAAAAGACAAGGACAGGGTTGTGGTGACAGGCTTTAGAACACCAGCCCCTGCAAGTCCATCCAAGATATTCCACGGCCAAGACTTGGGTCTTTAAATCTGCCAGCACAGAGGCATCCAAAAAGGTTGAGAGAGAGAGAGGGAGGAAGGGGGGAGAGCGGTACAGAGGTTCCTGCGTAAACCGCAACGCCCCAAATCTCAAAATAAGTCGATCCAACCGGAGAGAGACCAATGACTTCCAAGCTCCTGCGCCTGGGAGAGAAGTTGAGCGGCGTCCAGAGAGCAGCGAAGCCCGGGTGCCAGCATCCGCCCGGAGCGCAGCGCTGGCC